>NW_028274807.1:211014712-211366378 GCF_037043125.1 Eumetopias jubatus
TACTAATAACATTGTAAGCAGTCATAACTTAGTCTGCTTCCTTCCTTTTTTTTTTTTTCCTTAACTGTGAATTTCTCAGGAACAGAAAATCTGACTTTTATTTCAGTGCCTGGCAAGATATCCCATAAAACAGGAAATAATAATCATGATGCTAAGGACAATAGCAAACACTTCTACCGGCACAATACTAAGCCCTCCGTGTTTATTAATTCAAAATTCAGTTCTGCCCTGGGCCGCCCTCAGCCTCCTCTCGGCTCCGTGGGGTGGGAGTTGTAGGGCCGGCTGATAAGTACAATTCTCCCCTCCCTAACCCCGCCCTAGGGTTCCCGGAGCGAGTGGAGCTGTTACCCCTACCCCGCTGGCAGCCCGTGGGCGAAAACTTCACTCTGCGCTGCCAGGTGGCCGGCGGGACGCCCCGGGACAGGCTCTTCGTGGTGCTGCTCCGCGGGGAGGAGGAGCTGAGCCGGCAGCCGGCCCCTGGGGAGCCCGCCGAGGTCGAGGTCACGGTCCCGGTGCTGGCGGGCAGAGATGACCACCTCGCCAATTTCTCCTGTCGCACGGACCTGGACCTGAGGCCCCAAGGGCTGAGACTGTTCCAGAACGTCTCGGCCCCCAGGCAGCTCCGAACTTTTGGTGAGGGAAGGGACTGCAGAGGGTGGGTGATGAGCTGAGCCAGATAGGGGTGCCCTGGCCGGGAGGTTTCTTGCGAATGGAGTGGACTGGACCAACGGCTTCTGGGAAGGCATGCCCTTGGCCACTGAGGACCATGCAGCCTCAGTTGGGAGACTCGAGGCCGCGGTAACTAACAAGAAGCCTAAGCGGGTGTGTTGTGGGACGGGGTGATCCAGGCCGCAAGATATCCCGGGAAAGAAGGACCCTGGTTCGGGGCAGTGAGCGTCTCACGGGGAAGGGCCATCAGCAGCTCTGGGAGACCTCCTCCTGCTCACGCCTGCCCTTCTCCCCAGCACTGCCCATGACCACTCCACACCTCGTCGTCCCTCGGTTCTTGGAGGTGGGAACGACTTCGTCCGTGAACTGCACCCTGGACGGGCTGTTCCCGGCCTCCGAGGTCCAGGTCCAACTGGCGCTGGGGCACCAGACTCTGAATTCTACAGTCGAAAGCCACGGAAACACGATCACGGCCACGGCCACAGCGAGCGTGGGGCAGGAGGGCACCCAGGAGGTTGTCTGCAACATGACATTGGGGAGCGACAGCAGGGAGGCCCGGGAGAACTTGACCATCTACAGTAAGAGGGGGCTGAGCCAAGACTGCAAGCCCGGCGAGGCAAGGGGCGGGGCTTCGGCATCCCGAGTGGAGCGACATATGTACCGGGCGGAGACTAAACTGGAGAGGGGGGGGCCTGAGCCTGCAGAGAGGGAGGGGTTGTTGTGTGGGCGGGGCCTAAGTTACCTGAAGGGTATAGCCAGAGTACCCCAAGTTGGACTGGGGCGGAGCGGGGGGGGTGGCACAGAGTAGCATGAAGGCGTGGCCTAGATACCCCGAGAGGAAAGAGGCAGGTGGAGGGCGGGGATTGACCGATGTGAGGGGCGTGGTCAGTAAACTCCAGGGCAATGCCGCCTCTTCAGGCTTCCAGGGTCCCATCCTAAACCTGAGTGAGCCCAGCGCCCCCGAGGGAACCGCAGTGATTGTGACTTGCTTGGCCGGACCCCGAGTCCAGGTCACGCTGGAGGGACTTCCAGCTGCGGCCCCTGGACAGCCTGCCCAGTTTCAGCTAAACGCCACCGAGAGGGACGACAGGCGCATTTTCTTCTGCAATGCCAGCCTCGAGATGGATGGGAATATCTTACAAAGAAACAGCAGCGTCCAGTTGCGTGTCCTGTGTGAGTAGGTCACTCTGATCTTTAAACCCTTGCTCCCCTGGTTTGGTGGGAAGCCTCTCCCTTGCCCCATTGTGCCTCGAGTGTGTCTAATCATTTGACCGATCCACAGACGGTCCCAAGATTGACCAAGCCAAATGTCCTCAGCGCTTGACGTGGAAAGATAAGACTATCCATGTCCTGCAGTGCCAGGCTCGGGGCAACCCGGACCCCCAGCTGCGCTGTTTCCAGGAAAGCTCCGGGGTCGAGGTGCCCATCGGGATCCCATTCCTCGTCGGGTTAAACTATAGTGGTACCTACTCCTGCAAGGCGGCCAGCTCACGAGGCACACACACACTGATTGTGGTGATGAACGTTCGGGGTGAGCCAAGACGGGGCCGCGGGTCTAGATGGGCAAGCCCGGGCGGGGGGCGAGGGGGGCGGGGCGGCAGAGCGTGTTTATTTATTCCTTGCTTCTCTGCATAGCTCAGAACTCCCGCGCCGTCACCATCGTCCTGGGGGTGTTAGTGGTCCTGGGCGTGGTGACTATCGTCGCGGCCTTACTGTGTGTCTTCAGTGTGCAGAAGCGGAGTGACATCTACCGTGTGAACCAGGGGAGCACTTGGTTGCCCCTGACATCTAAGCAGCCCGAGGTAGTCACCTCGGGCGAGGATCCATCCTGAGCCTCCAGCTGGGGGAATGCTGAACCAAGGACGATGGGGGTTTGGCGGTATCCCCGGGTTCCGCACCAATAAAGCGCTCAAAATCCGGAGTGTGTGGTTTGATTCCACGTGTGCTTAGGAGCTCACCCACTGCGCCTCGCGTCCTTTGAGTGACATCTCTGTGGCAGAAAGGGGTGGGGCCTGTGGCGCCCAGACGCGGCTTGAACTCTGAGAGGCGGGCTGGGCCTTAGCCAATGGGCTGAGGGGGTGGGAAAGGAGGTGGGGCTTCTCTTGGCCAATCGGCGGGCGCGCCCTCGTTGCCGCTCTATGCCGCTCCGCCCAGGCTCGCTGGTCCCAGAAGGCGCCGGGTTTCCCAAGATGGCGGCCGACGTGTCCGTTAGTCACCGGCCCCCGCTGAGCCCGGAGGCTGGGGCCGAGGTTGAAGCTGATGATGCCGCGGAGCGCCGGGCGCCGGAAGAAGAACTGCCGCCGCTAGATCCAGAGGAGATCCGGAAACGCCTAGAACATACCGAGCGCCAGTTCCGTAACCGCCGCAAGATACTGATTCGGGGCCTCCCGGGGGACGTGACCAACCAGGTATGGGGGGGGGGGAGCGTGGCGGGAAATACCACCGTGCGCGTGCGCGGGGGGAACCGGGCGACACCAACGCTGGCCTGCGCTGGGGGGCGTCGGCGGGAGAGTCCAAGCGCGGGATCAGTGCGGGATCGGGAGAAACCAAGAGCAGAATGTGTGTGGGGGGAAGGTGATGGAGGGAAAAACCAACTTTGGACTGAGGGAGGACGTTGCTAGGGGCGACCACAGGTTGGACGAAACCAAGTGATTGAAGGGGGCGGGGAACTAACTGGAAGGGGGCGGGCAACTTTGGCCTTGTTGGGGGATTGTGAATGGGCTGCTATATTGGGACTGTGGAAGTAGGGATGCCGGTTGCTCCCTGCTCTGATTGTGTTTTTCCCCACCCCCTCTACGATGGGGTGGCGGGACCTTGTATCCAGAAGTTTCAGGGTTGACTAGAGTATGCCTTTCCATAGCACGCGTTTACCGACTCCTCTGAAAGATCCGAAATTGTAGTAGCTCCTGGGGTCTTTTTTCTTAAAAAGCCTCTGGATTAATTTGGAAAAATGGAGTCTAGTGCTCCCAGCTCACAGACTTGCAGACCTTCCCCACTGTTCTGTGCCCCCTCCCTTGACTGATCTGGCCAGGGGTGCCCTTCTTTTGGGGCCTACATGGGGCAGGGCTTCCCAGTGCTCTTTGGACTCAAGGAGATTGCATCTAGTCTGCCCTGCCTTGCCACAGTGGGATGGGTTCTTTCTCCCTGCTGCTGAGAAATCTTTGCTCTCTGACCCACCTGCACATCTGCCACTGACTCCCTGCCCACGAGTAGGCACATGGCTGGTGGGGTCTCAGAGTGTGGGGAGGGGCAGACTTGGGTACAGACCTGGGGCAGGTGCCACTAAGTATGGTCTGGTTTTTTGCTAGAGCTGGCTCTCCTAGTGCCTACCATCTCTCAGCTGGGAACACTCCCATCTCCTTCAGGGTGCACATTGTGTCTGGCAGTAGCAGGCCCCAGAGTTTGCCCGCAAAGCGGGCTTACCAGAAGACCAGCCCTGTCAACAGGAGGGAATTGGGAGGCACGTGAAGCCATGCACTTTGGGGCTTATTAAGTACACAGGGTCCCCAGTCAGGTACCCCTTGCATGGCATTCCCTCTACTGCCCTCATCAGCTGCATGACCTTGGACATGTTCCTTTGCCTCTCTGAGCCTCAGTTTTTTCACCTACAAAATGGGTTAATGCCCAGTTTGTTGGGATGTTGGAGAGAGACTTGCTAACTGAGGTTCAGATGAGTTGAAGTTATTTCCCTAAGGGCAGAGCTGGGACTTGAACTCAGACCCATCCGAATCTTAGGGTGTGTTGTGTTAGTTCAAAGCTTGGAGTCTGCAGCTAGGCTCTGGCTCTGAATCCCGGCTCTGCATGTTTCCTCATTTGTAAGATGGGGATGCTAATTGATCTGCCTTCATAGCTGGTCTACATGGAGGTGGCATTGGGTCGCTGCCTTCAGCCCCTGGTGACTTCATATCCTTTGGCTTCTCTCTCCGCAGGAAGTGCACGACCTGCTCAGCGACTATGAGCTCAAGTACTGTTTTGTGGACAAATACAAAGGGACAGGTTTGTGGGACTGTGTGTTGGGCTAGTGGCAGGAGGTGACAGTCCCTGAAACTGGGAGGGTCCACACCCAGTGTTTCCTGTCCTGAACTTGGGGCCCAACCTTGTCCCCTAGGCCTTGCAGGAAAGACTGTGGTCCCACTCTGTCTCTCATCCTGGGTGCCCATTGTCAGGCAGCCTTGGTGTTCCTCCCCTGGGCTCCCCAGCCAGATACCTAGGTATTGGGCTCCCCTCTTCCCCACGCCATTCCCCCCAGCCAGCCCATCACCCAGACCTGTCTGGTCTTCTCCAAGTCCTCCAGAACAATTGGCGCCCCTCCATTCCCTCAACTTCCATCTGATCCACGCCCCCTCCATCTTTGCCAAAAAGGCAGCCTCACTCTGGTCTGTCTGCCTCTGTGATTTCATGGTCCTGCTTGCCCTCCCCCCCAGTAGCCAGCTCTGATCCAATTGCAAATCTGATCAAATCCAGTCCTAACCTTCATTGTTCTTCTCTCTCTCCAAAAATCTCTGAGGCTCCTCCTGACACTACCTTGCGGGAATGTGCCCCAGCCTCACCACCCCCTCGGGCACCCATCAGGTTCCAGGTGGTTCGCTCTGCCCGTGCTCTTAGCTGTCCACAGTGCAATCCGGGTGGCATCAGGCAGCTTGCGTATTGCCCCAAACGCCCTGCCCATCATAGCACTGTCACACTGGGCTCTTGTCGCTCTCTCACTCACCTGCGTCCTGCACTGGGTGGCTGGCTCCATGAGAACAGGGAGGGGTCTTGTCAACCTCGGTACTCCCCCACTTCCCGCATGGGAAGCTCTCTGTGGATGTTTACGCCTGCCAGGCATTGTGCCAGTATTAAACCTTCCAGGGTCTTTTTTTGCAATCTGTAAGTTGGGTGAGAAGAAGCTGAGGACCGGTGACCCCTGTGTGGCGGGCTAGCGTAGTTGTTAAGTTCTTGGGCCCTGGAGGCAAATGGACCTGGGTTCAAGTCCCGGTCTGGCCTTACTCTGTGGCCACAGGCAAGTGATTTACCCTCCGGAGCCTCAATTTTCTCACCAGCAAATTGGGCATGACCTGCTTGGGTTAGCCATAGGGCCAAACATGTTAAAATACCTAAAAAGCTGTGGGTGCCTGGCACCAAATAGGTGCTTAGTAAATATTGGCAGGGGCAACAAATCAAGTATTTACTGAGCACCTAGCATGCCTGTGTGCTAGGTATCAAGAATCCAGGGGTTAACTGACACTCTTATTCATATAGTCTTCCAGCAGTGTTTACTGAATGGTGTGTGCTGGGTACCGGGTACGTAACTGTTAACCAAGTTAACAGATAGTCTAGTCTGCAGAGAAGGGTGTTATTCAGACAGCTGCAAGCACAGAGGTTTGTGTACACGCGCACACACACACACACACACACACACACACACACACACACCCAGAAGCTCCAGAGCCCTATAAGAGCGCGCGCGCACACACACACACACACACACACGGAAGCTCCAGAGCCCTATAAGAGCACAGACACACACACACACACACACACACACACACACACACACCCGGAAGCTCCAGAGCCCTATAAGAGCGCGCACACACACACACACACACACACACACCCGGAAGCTCCAGAGCCCTATAAGAGCACAGACACACACACACACACACACACCCGGAAACTCCAGAGCCCTATAAGAGCACAGACACACACACACACACACACACACACACACACAACCGGAAACTCCAGAGCCCTATAAGAGCACAGACACACACACACACACACACACACACCCGGAAACTCCAGAGCCCTATAAGAGCGCGCGCACACACACACACACACACACACACACAACCGGAAACTCCAGAGCCCTATAAGAGCACAGACACACACACACACACACACACACACACACACAACCGGAAACTCCAGAGCCCTATAAGAGCACAGACACACACACACACACACACACAACTGGAAACTCCAGAGCCCTATAAGAGCGCGCGCGCGCGCGCACACACACACACACACACACACACACACAACCGGAAACTCCAGAGCCCTATAAGAGCGCGCGCACACACACACACACACACACACACACACACACACACACCCGGAAACTCCAGAGCCCTATAAGAGCACAGAGCTGGGATCTGCAACAGGAGAAGTCAGGCTAGGCTTTGTGGGGGAAGTGATGTTTGCAGGCAGATTGAAGGGTGAGTGGGGGTTAACCAGGCGAGGCAGCGTGGAGGTCAGCGTTCCACGCTCAGGGAAAAGCAGGCGCAAAGCCCCAGGGCCTGGCACAGTTCAGGAAGTAGCAGCAGGAGATGGGAGAGGAGGTCAGCAAGGCCAGTGGGCCAGGCCACACAGGATCCACTGGCCCCTGTAATGAGAAACCCCTAGACAAGGACAGGGCACCATCTGATTATCCTTTTGAAAGGCTCCCTGTCGCTGCTGGGTGGAGAGCAAACGAGGAGTGGCAGTGGGACTGGATATGAGAGGTGTTGGTGGCCTGGAAAGGTGGTGAAGGAGGGATGCAGAGCAGGGCACTGGGGCTTGCCTGCCTGGGTTCAAGTCCAGGCTCCTCCACTGGGGCAGGGGGCACTGCTCTGGACCTGTTTCCTTGCTGGCCAAACGGGGTTTGTCAGGAGTAAGTTATTCTCATTTCCCACGAAGAAACTGAGACCCCCAGAGCCATTCAGGGGCTGGAATTGAAGCCCCAGGCCCCAGCGATCATGTGCTTAACCACGGCTGTGAGTCACCCGAGTTAGTCCCGTGTAGGACCCGGCCAGGCACACAATAGGTGAGCCCTGCTGTGTGGGTGGGGAGCGGGGACGAGAGCAGGAAGCGGGGCTTGGGGAGGCAGGAGACCCCTGCAGCAGGGACTGCAGGCTGCCAGCCATTCCCTTGGCTGGTCCCTGACACGTCCTGGTTTTTGGGTATTCTGAGGTCGCGCAAGGTGTAGAGAGGTGGGGGGGCGGCGGTGGGGTGAAGGGGGGGTGCCCCTCGGGGTTGCCCCCTGAGCCCGTGCCCCCTCCCGCTGCAGCCTTCGTGACCCTGCTGAACGGGGAGCAGGCCGAGGCTGCCATCCGTGCCTTCCACCAGAGCCACCTGCGGGAGCGCGAGCTGTCCGTGCAGCTGCAGCCCACGGACGCCCTGCTGTGCGTGGCCAACCTGCCCCCCAGCTTCACCCAGCAGCAGTTCGAGGAGCTGGTGCGGCCCTTCGGCAGCCTGGAGCGCTGCTTTCTGGTCTACAGCGAGCGCACCGGCCACTCCAAGGGCTACGGCTTCGCGGAGTACATGAAGAAGGACTCGGCCGCCCGCGCCAAGTCGGACCTGCTGGGCAAGCCGCTGGGCCCACGCACCCTCTACGTGCACTGGACAGATGCCGGGCAGCTGACACCTGAGCTGCTGCATTCGCGCTGCCTCTGTGTCGACCAGCTGCCCCCTGGCTTCAGCGACGGGGACGCCCTGCGCCGGGCACTGGCGGCGGCCCACACGCCCACCTTCTGCCAGGTGAGCCCTGGGCCTGGTGCCGGGGCCTGGGGTACCTGGGGGGGCCAGAGTGCCTCAGAGGGGCTCTTTGGCGTCACCTGCCTTTTCTAATCTCCTGGGTCCCTTTTTAGTAAAGCAGCGGCAGTGCTACTTTGAATGGGGTTCTTGTTAGAAAGCCCACGTGGTGTAGTGGGTGACAGCCCAGCTCGGAGCCAGATGGCTGGGCCTCAGATCCCAGTGCACCCTTTAGCGACTTGCTTAATCTCGGTGGACTTGGGCCTCCTATAAAACGCAGGTGAGGCCGCCTTTGTGAAAGCTTGGTGCGAGGCTTGCTCACATCTCGCTCCCATTTCCGTGTTCATCAGACTTTTGCCGAGTGGCCTCCTGGCTCCTAGGCCTGGCTTTGAGGAGGCTGTCCAGAGAAGCCCACAGTCCCTTTGAGCCTGGAGGTCAGGAAATTGGGCTTGGCTGGATTCCAGCCCGGCTCTGTGCCTCTGGGCAAGTCACTCACTCTCTGAGTCTTGGTTTCCCTCCGCCATAAAAGGATTCAACGCTCACACGTTGGGTTGGCAAAACAGTCTGGTTCATCCGAGTCACATGTGTCATGCATGTCTGTGTGCCTGCCGGGCCCTGCGACAGGCACAGTGGTGTGAGAGCAAGCCGGGGCCCACTCCTCAGACCCCAGATAGCCTTACCCACAACCCCCAGCATAGATATTCCTTCAGCACCCACTGGGCACATTCCTTAGAATCCCTTCAACCTAGAACAGCCCAGAGAGGCAGGTAACACCCCATTTTCAGGTGGCACAAGTTCAAGTGCCCTACCCAGGGCTCTACAGCCAGGGTGTGGCAGGGCTGGGATGGGAACGCTGCAGCCTGGCTCCAGAGCCCCGGGCCAGCCTGACGGAGCTGGTGTACGGGCCCTGACCCCAGTGGCCATGGGTGAGTCCCACTTCCCTTGTGTAAGTGGAGTCTTAGGAAGCCCGCTCCTTGCTCACTTTGCATTTGGTCACGCTGCTGCCTTCTGTTGCGTACCTGCCCTGTGCTAGGCCCTGGGTGGGAGGCTCAGGAGACAGATGACTTAGCTTGGCAGCCACGTCCTCTCTTATGGAGATGGGACAGCAGGGCCGTGACCAACTTAAGTTCTTGCTCCGAGCCTCAGTTTTCCCATCTGGAAATGGGGCTAGCAGTGCTTTGTGATTAGGTTATTGTGAATGGCTACTGGTACATGCTTCCACTTATAGTAGGTGTCCTGGTTGAATGGAGGCCGGGCTCAGGAGTCAGGCACGTTGAGGTTTGAGCCTTAATCTCCCTCTTTAGGAGCCGTGAAGCCTTGGTTGCCCTTTGACCCCCCTCTCTCTTCCTCTGTAAGATGGCACGTGTTGTTAGAAGTTGTGCATCTGGGACTTGGTCAGAGGTGAAGGTGAAGTGCTCAGTAGAGGTGGGCTGACAGCTAGAGCCACCCTACCTGGGCACTCAGAGCAGGTGCACATCTAGAGTGCCATCCTTCCTTGCCCCTGGGGAGCATCTCCTTAAATCCCCACAACCACCGTTTGAGGTGGGTTTGTGTGTTGGCCCCACTTTACAGATGAGGAAAACAAGGCCCAGGGCTGGGCACGTGCAGTAAGGTGGGCTGGGAGTCGAGGTCTGTCAGCTGACCCTGGGGCCCCCCACTCTTAAGCGGGCACCCTCACCTTCCAAGAAGGCTGGATGCCAAGCTGGGAACTGGCCGTCCTGGTGGGGAGCATCGTTTTCAACATCACCAAGATGAGAACATCAGGGAAATGCCCTAGCAGCCCGCTCTGGCGCGCTTTGCCAGTTACTCACACGCCGGTTTCCCTAACATCTCAATGCTGTAGACACTAATAAAGCAGGTATCATGAGACCTTGGGTGTTTTAAGAAGCCTTTTCCATTTAATTTATTTTTGTGAATGGGCAGTCCAGTCCTGTTTGGAGATTCAGCAAGTGCAGAAAGGTCGGTGGTGAAGGTGCCCCACCCTGGCGCCTTTGCCTGCAGTCCCTGCTCAAACCAGGTTGTGGTGGTGTCTCCTTCTGGTGAGATTTTATTACGCTTCAAACAGATGTGTGTGTCTTCGTGTTCCCCTTTTCCTGACCCAGATATTGCCGTGCTTGCTTCGGTTTGGTTCTTCCCTTCAGTCTTGGGCATATTTTCGTGCTCAGACATGAGAGCTTTTTCATTGCTGTTGGGGCTACACCGTATTCCATTTCGTGGATTCCGCTGTCCTCTGTGGATGGACATTGTCTTGGTTCCATACCACACTCTGCATCACTGGGGACTGGGAGGAGCATCACTGGTTCCTGAAACAGCCATAGCCACACAGAGGTGGCTGGTTTCCTGAAGGGCAGCAGCGTGGCCTCTTCTGCTCCCAGCTCCAGCTCCATGGCCCGGGCAAGGGACTGCCCTTCTCGGAGCCTGTTTCCTCCCCTGCAGAGTGGGAGTGCTGCCCGTGCCTGGCTCTGCGACGTGGTGAAACAGCCCCTGTAGCACCCAGCCCGCGGGCAGGCACTGTCCGGCCAGGTGCTCGCCCGGGATCTGTCTGCCCTGGGACAGCACCCACAATGCCCTGAAAACCAAGAGGTTCGTTCCCTGAGTGGGTGGAAGGCTTGCATGGTGGCAGAGCCTGACCTGACCTGACCTGATGGGGCCATTTGTGTCTTGCTGCAGAGATCTGTGCGTCTGATGTGCGGGAGCCCCAGACCCCAGTGGGGGAACGGACACATGATATATAGCATGTGCAGCATTCTCCCTTTCTTCCAAAAGAGTCTCAATCCTGGGACACATCTGCCCCCAGGGTCTGGAAAAGGGGCTGTGGGCCTAAAGTACCAACGGGCTGCTGTCAGGGGAGGCGGGGGGGTGCGCGGCTCACTGGCTGTGTGACCTCCCTCCCAGCTGGCACATCTGGTCTTGAACCTGAGCTTGGAGGTCATGTGTCTCACCCCCCGGCTGTGTCCTTCCTGCGCCTTCGTGCGCTGGGCAGTCCCCATCAGAGTCCCAGAGTAGCACTGGCCTGAGCCCCAGGGGACTTGACCCATGCGAGGTGGACCCCAGCTTCGCGCTGCTACCTGCTGTGTGACCTCGGGCATGTTGACCTTTCTGAACCTCAGCTGTCTGCTCTGAAAAATGGGTAGGATGCAGCCTCCTAGGGCCATTGAGAAGATTCAATGAGCTAATGCAGGAGCGGGGCTTAGAAGAGTGTAGGGCCAAAAACCCACGCCCTCTGGGGAGTTCACGGTCATGATCGGGATCCTAGTCTGGTCACTGTTGTCACTTCACGTGATGGCTGCCACTGCCACTTGGGTGCTCACATCTCCTCCCCCCCCCCCCAGCTGGCATATGGCCAGGATGGGCAGCTGAAGGGCTTCGCTGTGCTGGAGTACGAGACGGCGGAAATGGCAGAAGAAGCGCAGCAGCGGGCGGACGGCCTGGCGCTGGGGGGCAGCCACTTGCGCGTCTCCTTCTGTGCCCCAGGGCCCCCTGGCCGCAGCATGCTGGCCGCGCTCATCGCTGCCCAGGCCACGGTGAGTGCCTGCCTGGGAAGTGTACCCCTGGGGGTGGGGGTGGGGCAACCAGGGGTCAGGCCCTCTCTTAAAAAGTCAGGGTGTCGGCTGGACTCAGGGTGAGAGGGACAGGTGAGCCCGCATCCCTGAGGCTAGGTGGGGCTCTAAGCCGCTCTTCCATTTCTCTTTATAGGCCCTCAATCGGGGCAAAGGACTCCTGCCTGAGCCCAACATCCTGCAGCTGCTCAACAACCTGGGGCCCTCCGCCTCCCTCCAGCTGCTGTTGAACCCCCTGCTCCACGGCAGTGCAGGGGGCAAGCAGGGTAAGGTGGGGCAGGGAGAGTGGCGGCCGGGGTCCGCAGCACTCTCGGAACCCAGCACCTCCCCAGGCTCTTTTCCCATCTGAGCTCTAAGTGACTTGAGTCCGTGAGCAGTGGCTGGGATGAGAGTGGCAGTCACCAGAGGGAGCTGGTGCCCTGAGCCCCTCACGGCGGGGGGGGAGCAGAGCCACCTGCAGTGAGGCAGGGTAGTGGAAAGGGCTGTCCCTCCCTGGGGCAGACTCCCTTCCTGGGCCCTTGTTTTGGGGACATCAGTTGTTTTCTGGGAGCTTCAGGCCCGGGGTTGTGCTTAATTGGGGCAGGCGCTTCCATCCAGGGTCCACTGCTCACTTCCTGGTGTCCCCCAGGCCTCCTGGGTGCACCTCCGGCCATGCCGCTGCTCAGCGGGCCCGCCCTATCCACGGCGCTGTTGCAGCTCGCCCTGCAGACCCAGAGTCAGAAGGTAATTGCGCGGCCCTGGGCCCTCTGCGCACACACGCATGCCCCTGCCCCTCGTCGGTCCATTTCACACCCCCCTCGCACCTGCCAGTGGCTTGCCATCAGCAGGGTGACAGGACATGTGTTCGTGTCTGTGGCAGGTGCTCAGGACTCAGGTAGTGACTCAGTCTGGGAGAGAAAGTCCAGGCTTCACAGGGGAGTAGCTCGCTGGTGTCTTGCTCCCACCTTCTCAACGCATATACATGGAGACCTGGGCAGACCAAGATGTACACACGCACACACACACACACACACACACGCACACACGCAGACACACACACACACACACACACACACACACGCAGACACACACAAACACGCCACTGATCCACCCAGTTTGGTTCATTAGGGTCAAGTCAGTGACATGGGTGTGTCGGACTGCCACTGATGGAATTAGGGGCTTGCGTGGCTAAAAGTGACTGGCTCCATGTGTGGCTGTTACACTGTGTTGGACACTGTGCTTCCATGATAGCAGGGGGCCTGGGTGTGGGACAGTGTGCCTGGGAAGGACTGTCATCTTATGTGTGTCTGACAGTGGTTAGCAGTGTGGGTGACGGGCCCTGACACGCCGAGCATATGGTGCATGTCTCCAGGGTCTCTCCAGGGCCTGGTATGCAGGAGGCCCTCCGTCACCACTGGGTGGCCAGATGGGTGACGGCTGGGATGTTGCAGGCACTGGGGGACACTGTGCATGTCTGCCCATGACGGGCTGGGGCCTGGAGTCCGGGTGTGCTGGGTGTGGCGACCCCTGTCCGCTGTCTGAGCCACACTGGCCCATCTCCAGCTGATTATGCTCTGTCTCCAGAAGCCTGGGATCCTAGGAGACTCTCCCCTGGGCACCCTTCAGCCTGCGGCCCAGCCGGCCAACCCCCTCCTCGGGGAGCTGTCTGCAGGTAACACAGACCCTGTGCCCCCTCATCTTTCTGGACCCCGTTCCCACTTCCCCTTTCTGAGCCCCTTTCCTTACTGGGCATGGACACATGACCTCATTTCTCTGGGTCTCAATGGCCCCGTCTGTCAGTTGGGCCCTCACCACCCAGGGTGGCCGGGAGCATCCTGGGAGGTGATGTGCTTAGAGGGCTCTGCACAATGCTCACCACATACCTGCTGGTCCCGGTCCAAGTGGAGGCTCAGGGCCCCAGGAAGACGGGTCCTGTGGGGTTGGGCGCCAACACCACCTTCTCCCTGTAGGGGGGGCCCTGCCCCCGGAGCTGCCGCCGCGGCGAGGAAAGCCACCACCTCTGCTGCCGCCACTACTTGGCCCCTCTGGGGGTGACCGGGAAGCCATAGGCCTGGGTCCCCCAGCAGCCCAGCTCACTCCACCCCCTGCCCCAGTGGGACTCCGAGGCACCAGCCTTAGGAGCCTCCAGAAAGACAGTGGACCTCTGCCAGCACCCCCTGGGGTAAGGCTCTGCCCTGTACCCAGTACCAATGCAACCTGCTGCCCTGCAAGAGCCTGCCTGCCAGGGGCCCTCACGAATCCAGCCCTCCCACCACAGGTCTCGCTGCTGGGGGAACCCCCAAAGGACTTCCGGATCCCCCTGAATCCCTACCTGAACCTACACAGCCTACTCCCGGCCAGCAACCTGGCGGGTAAGGAGGCTCGGGGCTGGGGAGGCACAGGGAGAAGCCGCCGCCCGGCTGAGGGCCACCTGCCTAACCCCCCAGCCCCTGGAGGTGGTGGTGGAGGCGGCGGCAGCAGCAAAGCCTTCCAGCTCAAGTCCCGCCTGCTCAGCCCTCTCGCCAGCACCCGTCTGCCCCCTGAACCAGGGCTGCCTGACAGCTGTGGTTTCGACTACCCCTCGGTGAGTACCTAGCTGCCATGCGGTCAGCCCCCCGAGGGCTGCCGCTGTGGCCCTTTGTCCCCCAGAGCAAGTCATTCTCTGGAGCATGTACTATTTCTCTAGTACTGAGGGCCAGGTGAGCGCTAGGGAGATTGCGGGGAAGGTGCCAGACCCAGTCCCCACCCTGTCTCATGTCTATTTGTCTCTGCACATCAGACCTGCTTCCTGTCTTTCTCTCCCAAGAGGCATTAGGCTGGCCTTTGGCCTCTTAGAGACAAGGTTCGGTGTCCTGTTGGTCTTTCTGTCCTTCTTTCCCTTCTCTGACTCTTGTCCCTGTCCCTGGAGAGCTGCTCCTTCTGTGATCCCAGCCTCCCCCGGGGTCAGATGTTGCAGCCCGGCCACCTGCAGGCCCCTCTGTGTTATGTTTGGCACACACCAGATTTGCTTATTTATTTATTTTTAAGATTTTATTTATTTATTTGACAGAGCAACAGCGAGAGAGGGAACACAAGCAGGGGGAGTGGGAGAGGGAGAAGCAGGCTTCCCGCGGAGCAGGGAGCCCTATGCGGGGCTCGATCCCAGGACCCTGGGATCATGACCTGAACCGAAGGCAGCCGCTTAACTGACTGAGCCACCCAGGCACCCCTGGCCCACACCGGGTTTAAAAAAAGTAACAACTGAAATAAATGTCAACGCTAACATATAAAAGGGCTCACACAATACAGATGCCCAGTGGTCTTGAAACACTGTGAACACGTGGCCCCACAGGGGTCACATGCCTTCACAGCAGCCGTCTCCGGGGCTGATGTGGAACCCCTCCCTGCTGTGGGGCGCACACTGCATCTCATCCCAGCTGTCCAGCCTGCAGTTGGAAGTCACCCGCAGTCGAGTGTGTCCTCTGCTGGAGGGGCCAGACTTCCCCGGGACAGCTGTGCCGTGGAACTCAGCCAGGGGTGAAGCTGGTGCAGACTCCCACCCAACATGCTTCTCTCCCTTTCCTTCAGGATGTGGGACCTCGGCGGCTCTTCTCCCACCCACGGGAGCCGGCGCTAGGGCCTCACAGACCCAGCCGACACAAAGTAAGAGCTGCCCCATCCATCTCATCTCCTGGGCGTATCCATTAGCTTTTGCCACATAACAAGGGGCCCCACCACTTGGTCGCACAGAACAGCAGATACTTGATTTCCCACCAGTCTTTGGGGAGGCCAGCAGGTGGTTCCCTGGTGGCACAGCTGGGGCTGAGCAGTCTGCACTGGTTTTGGTCACATACCTGGCAGTTACTAGGCGGGGGAAGGAGCCTCAGCTGGGATGATTTATCTGCGGCCCATGGAGCTCGTTTTCCAGCAGGCCACCCTGTGAGGCTGGCCTGCATGTGGTGGTGGTCCCAGGGTTCCCAAGAGGAAGCAGGGAGGCCAGGCACCTCTGCCTTTAGCGTCATGCTGCTGTCCCATTGGCCAAAGCTGGGGGGGAGGGGGCATTTGGGAGGATCTACAAAATGGGTTGGGTTCTCCAATAATCTGTCTCACTCAGCCCATCCCGCTCTCTGCAGATGTCCCCTCCGCCAAGTGGTTTCGGAGAACGGAGTGGTGGGGGCGGCGGGGGGCCCCTCTCCCACTTCTATTCGGGCTCTCCCACTTCCTACTTCACCAGTGGCCTGCAGGCTGGCCTCAAGCAGAGCCACCTTAACAAGGTGAGGAGCTTCCCCAGCTGTGGACAGTTCCCCAGGGACAGCCAGGATGCAGGTGCCCCTGCGGCCTTTGGTGCCTAGACCCAGGCTGAGGTGGTGGCAGAGCGGGGGTCAGCTCTGCTCAGGGACGAGCTCAGACAGGCCATCCCCACACCTGTGTGTCTTGCACCTAATGTTGCCCAGCCTTCCTGGCCACCTTTCACTCCCTCCCCAGTAGCCTGCGGTGTGGGTGAGATTAGCCCCAGTTGACAAATGAGGCAACGGGCTCAGAAAAGAGAAGTCCCCCCAGTCTCCTAGCTGATGAGTGGCAGAGGCAGGATTCGAGCCTGAAACCCCTTGCCTTTTCCCTGGGGGCCACTTCCTCTCCCATTCCATCTCTCTCCCATGTCTCCCAGGCGGTCGGCTCCTCTCCACTGGGCTCCGGAGAAGGGCTCCTGGGCCTCGGCCCTGGGCCAAATGGCCACAGCCACCTGCTGAAGGTACGGGGGGGGTGGGTGGGGAGGGCAGCGGGGACGTGCCGGGTTGGGGAGCAGTGGCCCCTTGATGGCCTCTGACTTGTCACCCCCTCCCTTCTGTCTCTAGACCCCACTGGGTGGCCAGAAACGCAGCTTTGCCCACCTGCTGCCCTCACCCGAGCCCAGCCCCGAAGGCAGCTACGTGGGCCAGCACTCCCAGGGCCTTGGGGGCCACTACGCAGATTCCTACCTGAAGCGCAAGCGGATTTTCTAAGGGTCCAGTGCCAGAGATGCTCAAGGGCCTGCACCAAATCGCTTTTGGGTTTTCTGGTGTTCTGTTTGTGTTCCCCCCCCCCCCTTTCAGTAATAGAAAAATCTCTGAAAGACTTTGTTGACCAACCAGCCGGAACCCAAGGAGTGTGGGGGAGTCTGGGGGCCACACTGCACCTCTGGCCTGCTCCCGGCATGGAAACTCTACAGCCTTAAGAGAGAGGGGCCCTGGCCTGCTCTCTGTCCCCTCCCTGTATCTGCCTGTGTCTGTGTCTCTCTGGGAGTCCTCTCCTGCCTCGTCACTCCTGTATCTTGGCCTTTCGAGTGCCTTGGAGGTTCCCCTGACCTCCCGTGAGGATCAGAGACTGTCCCCCTTTTTTAACTTTGACAATTGACTTTTGTTTCCTTTTCTAATTTGTATTATTTTTTAAACAATCCAGGACGACCCCCAGCTCTGATTCCTTCAAGGTCCAGCATGTCTGGGCCTTCATTCCACTCTTTCCGGTTTGAAATGGCTCAGCCCTCTTTCTCTCATGTCTGCTGCAGGCATGGCTGTGTCCTGCCCCTGCCTGTTCACTCTGACCTGTATTCCAGCTGGGGGTCCCCAGCCCCCTGCCACAGTTCCCTCGCCTTCTGATGCCTTAAAGCTGGGTCCCAGGCCCTGCGGTCAGAGCCTTTTCGATGCCGAGCTCTGGAAGCTTGACTCAGGACCAAATGGCTCTGGCCTGGGGATTGGGCCCCTCTACCCAGGGTCCCCACTCTGAAGACAGTAGAAGGCCAAAGCCTTGGTCTTGGCAAACCAACCCCATCATCCCTCCTACCCAGGCCTATGTGCAGAGACGGGTTTTCTCTGCCAGCTTAAGCCAGTCCTGCTGTCAGTCTGTGGGAGTCCGGTTATCGTGCATCTCACTGAGCCTCTGCTCTCTCCCCCCGCCCGCCCCCATATTGAAGATGAGCTCCACCTCTCCAACCCCAGGCTAGAACACCTGGAGCTGGCCTCCTATTGGCCCAGTGCCCAGTCCAGCAACTTCATGCAGATAAGCTCTGCCCCTGCCCACCAGCAGGACCTGTCGGCCTGAGGAGATCCTGGGCCCTCCCCCTGGCCGGCTGGGCCACCAGCTTCCCTCCCCTGACACGGGGGGGTCCACATCCACTCCAGGGGGGTGTCGTCTCCCCAGTCCTCTCTCACAGACCTTCCTTTGCTGAATTAAAGTTTGTAAGTAAATGGTTTTAAAGAAAGCAGAGCTGGCTGGTTCTTGGGACAAACAGTGGGCTTGGGTGGGTAGTCGGGGATGGCCCCGCAGGTCTTTTCGTGTGTGGGTGAGCCAGCATGGCTCCCTCGCGCTCTGGCAGTCCCTTCCTGGAGTCCTTCCTCGCACGCTTCCCACTCAAACGGCAGTGCTCGTATTTGGGCAATTACGGGCCCTTTGGTCGCGTGGCCGCCACTGGGCATGCCCAGGCCCGGGTCACGTGATGCCTGTCATGGCCGCCTCCGTGTCCCGGGGAGGCGTGAGTGCTGGGTTTCTACTGCGGGCGGCCGGTGGAGCCTGGTGGAGCCGGCCTGGGGGCTCTCGGGGGTCGGGGGAGGCGGCGGCGCCAGTGACAGCCAGAAGATTCCGAGCAACAGGTACCTGGGGCGCTTTGGGGGACAGCGTTAATCCGCCGGACGCCCGCAAGGCGCGCCGCGGCCGCTCACCCAACCGTGTTTTCCAGGCTCGAGCCCGGCGGGGGAAGAAGCAGCTGGCGGCCCCGAGCGGCCCGGGGACGTGTGAGTGTAGGGGGCCAAGTCCCCCATTCTTTATCCCACGAGGTTCCTCTGGTCCCCGCCTTGCCCTGCAGCCTCATCTCTGTGTCCCCCTTCTACCTCGTTCTATTCCCCTGGCCGTCAAGGCCCCCTAACCCTAGACGTGACCTGGCCACCGCGCCCACCATCAAGTTTGGTATCTGCACCCCCATCTGTCCCCAGGGTGAACGTGGTGTTCGTAGACCGGTCAGGCCAACGGATTCCCGTGAGCGGCAGAGTGGGGGACAATGTTCTCCACCTGGCCCAGCGCCATGGAGTGGACCTGGAAGGTGGGAACCCCACACTGGGAATTGGGGAGGTCCTTATTCATTGTTTTAAAAACCCTGCAAATCAGATACGGTTCTCCGTTACTTAACCCCGCCCCCCCATGGCTTCCCATCAAACGTGGCTAAAATCCAGACTCCTCACCAATGTCTCAAACCCTGACCAGCTCTAAACCTTCACTCACTCAGCAGCTATTTATTGAGCATTTATTAGAGGTTATTAACATTCTTGCCCTGCAGGAACTTGTATTCTCTCTCTCCTTCCTCTCTCTAATCTAGACACTCTGGCTTTCTTGCTGTTCCTCAAACAAAAAGCCAAGTTCATTCCTGCCTCGGGGCTTTTGCATTTGCTGCTCCAGACATCTGAAGTACTTTCCCACCAGATTAATCCTTCAGGTCTCAACGTAAATGTCATCTTTCTGACAATCTCCCCCCCTCAGCCCCCCTAAGACCCCCACCCCTGGTCACTGTCACCTCAGTGTGCTTTATAGTCCTCCTAACACTTCTCAGTGTCTTGTTTCCTTTTTGTCATCTGTCTTCAGAATGAGATCAGAAACCCTGGTGCTACTTATCGGTTGTCTGTCATGGTATTTAGATGTAATGGGTATTAAAATCAGTATTTGCTGAATAAAAGATAGTCATAGCAGACATTATTTTAAGCTCATTAAATACCTACTGACTGATTGAATCTTCCTGACAAGGTTATGTGATAGGGAAGATTGTTATTTTATAGGTGAGGAAGCAGCCCCAGGTTAAGTTGACATGATCCAGAGTCAAGTAAGTGGCAAAACTAGATTCAAAGCCAGTTTATTTTAGCCACTAATCTGTGCTGCTCTTCTATGTGTATTGAATACCTACTGTGTGCCAGGCAGCAATGTACAAAACAGACAAGGCCCCTATCATTTCACATCAATTTCAACTTAATAGGGACCATAATTCCAGGAGTAAACATGTAATTATATCATAAGCAGCTGGAAAGGGCAGTCTGAAAAAAAAAATGTACAGGGTTATTTGTTGGGTGAATATAATACAGAGCCTGATTTAATCATTATCGGGGGTGGGGATGTTGGGGGGCTGGTCATGGCAGGCCTGCCTCAAGTTCTGTTCTGGAATCCAGTCACCAGGAGTCCAGGACAGAGATTGGAACATGAGTTTTAGAGGCAAGTGGCCTGTGTTCATATTTTGCCTCTTAGCAGCTCTATGACTCTGAGCAAGGTACTTTACCTCTCTGGGCCTCTGACGCCTCATGTATAAAAGGGGATAATTTAGTTAACTGTCTCATTGGGTTGCTCTGGAGGATTAAAGAGATCTCGGAAGCAGTGCTGAATGCCTGGCACCTGGTTAGTATGCAGTGCCTAGCTGGGACTATTGTATTCAATAATCTCTGTCTCGTGGGATGAGGGTGCTAATGAGGTGGGAAACAAGACTGAGGAAGAGATTCCTTGGGGGCTGCCTGGGGCTTCAGGGTCCAGACATTTTATCCCCAGGAGACAGGGAGGGTGGGCAAAGTCACCAGGTCCCCCTGGGGGGTTCTTCCGGGTCAGGAGGCTGCCTTGCAGCTACATCCTCATTATCCAACATGTGTGGAAGACAGAAATCTGTCCCATTCACTTAAAACACATGTCTCTTGAGCATCCATATGCCAGGCTCAGTGTCAAGTACAAAGACGGAGGCCACGTTGATGGAGCATAGGTACGCCCAGAGATTCAGGTGGTAACCTGAGCTTGTGGTAAATGTTGTGCAGAAATTAGAGTCCCCAAGGCCGGGCACGGGTGGGGGCGTGCGGGGAGAGAATAAGAAACAGGAGATGGGGGAACTGGAGAACAGATGAGTTCTGTTGGTAAAAGAGTGGAGAGAAGAACATTCCAGGGCAAGGGTGCAACGAGTGCAGAGGCCATATGCTGGGGACGAGCTTGGTGCGTTGGAGTTGGGGGGGGGCAGTGTGGCTGAAGTGAGTGAGTGAGGGGTCGGGGGAATCTCAAAGATTGAGTGGAAGAGTTTGGTTTTATTCTGGCTGCGAAAAGGCCTTGGAAGGTTTTATTTATTTATTTATTTTAAGTTTTTATTTATTTGACAGAGAGAGACACAGCAAGAGAGGGAACACAAGCAGGGGAAGCGGGAGAGGGAGAAGCAGGCTCCCTGATGCGGGGCTCGATCCCAGGACCCCGGGATCATGACCCGAGCCGAAGGCAGACGTTTAATGACTGAGCCACCCAGGCGCCCCATGGCCTTGGAAGGTTTTAGACCAGGAGGGACATTATCCCCAAAGAGCAGTTCTCAGCGATCGGTCCAAAGGGTGGGAATGTGTCCAAGGGAAAAGCAGGAAACCCCAGCTTCTGTATCTTTCAACCCTTATTTTCTGGTCTCTTCCCCTGCCACACTTGAGTGTTGAGGAAGCAGGTCCCCTCTTCGGGAGCAAGAGGGAGACGGAAACCCATTTGCCCAGCACAGTGACAGGGTCCCCGCAAGGGCTTACAGGCTGCAGGGACCCTGCCTTTTTCCCCCCTCAGCCACACTGAAGTCAAGTCCACGCTCATTCATGGTTCCATGTACGCAGTCTGGTCCACAGCCTGCTGGGGGGTTGGTCCTTGGGAGACGGGACACCCCGGACGTGCCTTTGCAAAACTTACACACAGCTCGGGAGCAGCTAGCCGAGTGGATGACGGGGCGGAGGGTGCGCTCGGTGCGGGCCCGGGAAGGACGGCCGAGGGGCGCGTGGGGAAACAAAGGGCCTCTTTCCCCCTTCTGTCCTTGACCGCATGGTGCCTACCTGACCGTGCCCCTCACTGGCACCTCCTCACTTGTTGCCCCCAGGGGCCTGTGAAGCTTCCCTGGCGTGCTCTACCTGCCACGTGTACGTGAGCGAGGACCACCTGGACCTTCTGCCTCCTCCCGCTGAGAGGTGAGCGGGGGCAGCCCCAGCCCGACTCCCCCCTGCAGCTGCTGGCGGTGGCGCTGCCCCTCGCCGGCCTGAGAGGTGCCTCATCCCTGCCCTGTGGGGCCCTCACCAGCTGGGCAGCTTGCCGCCTGGTGACTGCTGTTCTTGCTGCAGGGAGGACGACATGCTGGACATGGCCCCCCTTCTTCAGGAGAACTCCCGGCTGGGCTGCCAAATCGTGCTGACTCCTGAGCTGGAAGGGGCCGAGTTCACGCTGCCAAAGATCACCAGGAACTTCTACGTGGACGGCCATGTCCCCAAGCCCCACTGACACCCCGGGCACCCGCGGCCTCGTGGCCGGAACTGGAGGAATAGCCAAGTTGCCAGCCCAGCCCAGAGCATGGACAGGCCCGAGAGAGATGTTGGAAGCAACCAGAAGGCCAGAGGCCCTGCCTCAGAGAGATCCCATGTCCAGGCTCTGGTTTGGGAGGCTGGGGGGGACTCCCCCAAACTCAGGAGAATCAGTGTGTAGATACGGTGGAATCTAACTGGAACAACAATAAAACTGTCTCACAGACCTCCAGTGTGTCTTGAGGGTGTCTTGAGGGTCCTGGGGGGGGGGCGGGGACGGCAGGCCTTGGGGTCTGTAGCCGCACCTTCTGGACCCCCAACTCTCCCCTCCCACGGCAGCGCCGGGGCCACGGGGCTGGGGTGGCGGGACGGCTGACGCAGAGACCTGGAGGCTGCCTGCCGGGAGAGCCCGGGAGCCTGAGCACACGTGCCCCCGCGTGGCAAGGCCCCGCCCCCCCGGCCGCGGAGGGATTTGGGGGGGGGGATCCAGGCTGGCCTGGAGGGGTGTGAAGGCCACCCGAGCAGAGATGCCAGAGTGGGACCGAGGCCGGCGTCGGGGGAGAGGGCTGGGCGGGGGGCTTGGAACCGGGCGCCCAGGGCTGCCTGCCAGAGGCGCCCCACCGCACTCGCCCCGCCCCGCCCAGGTGGGGCTCCTCGCCGCCTCCGCCAGAAGCGCCCCCACCAGGCACGTCCCGCTCCACTCAGGTGGGGCTCATCGAGTGGGCTCCGGGTGGGCGGGGCCGGGCGCGATTAGGGAAGTGGGGCTGGGCCGGGGCGTGATGGAGGCCGAACCGGTCCCAGACTTCTCAAAGCTGCAAGAGCTCCTGGCGCCGCCGTGTCTGGACCCTAAGCCGCCCCGGGCGCCCCCTGCTCAGCAGGCACCAAGGACCCCAGGATGCCCCAGACCCAGTGGCAGGTGCGTTCAGGAGCGGCCCCTTCCCCCAACCTGATCCAGTGGTCAAAGGTCACGACCTCTGGTTCCTGGGGGTTATCCAGAGGTCACCATGTTAGTTACTGACACTTAAAAAGAAGAAGTTCTGGTCCCGAGGGATACTTGGGGTCATATGGGGGTCAGAGGCCACGCAATTCCCTCATGTCTCTGAAGACTACATTGGTGCTGCCCAGGGAAGGGGGTGACCACACTGTCCCTTGTCCCCAGGTCCTTCTGGCCTGCACACCAGGACTCAGCCACTGCCCTGCGTTTCCTCCAAGGAAGAGCAGAGGGGCTGGTTCAGCCCCCTGGCCGGGACACCCAAACCCTGGGGCCCTGCTGGGAGCTGAAGGCCTTGGAGACTCTGGGACCGTCGCCTCTGGCAAGGGATGCCAAGAACATGCTGACCCCAATCGGCCAGCCATGCTGCAGCTCGGGGCCCCCGGAGGCTCCCCCAGCCCCTTCAGCCCTACCCCAAAGGCGGCCCCGGAAGCAGTCAAAGCCCCACCTGGGCGCTGAGAAAGTGGACCCCCGGTTCGTGGGGGTGACCCTGAAGTTTCAGATAAAGCCGGATTCCAGCCTACAGATCATACCCAGCTACAGGTAGGGGCTGGCCCAGAGGAGGGCGCCCTTTTGCAAGTTATAGTAATAATGGTGGGGGCAGGGGCCTCTGCTCGCTGGCACCCCACACCAGCCTTACGTTACAAATGGCCCAGCCTCTGAGCGAGACCTCAGGCTGGCGCCATGACCCAGCAACGTCCTGGTCCGAGCACAGGTCCTGTTTATGAGACGGGCCTGACCATACTGAGGGCGGCTGCTAACTTGTTTTTCCCAGTAATGATCATGACCACCACCTGTCAGGAACAACAACCATGAGAGGTAACAGGTAGCCCTTGATGTATATGGGCTGCCTGAAGCCTTGCGAAGCCCATTTTGCAGATTTGGAAACTGAGGTGCAGAGGATGCGATTGCTTGTCTGGAGTCACGCAGTGAGGACTCAGGAGAAAAGGGATCTCAAACTGGCAGGCTGGCCCCAGACGTGCCACCTCTTCACATAATACTCATTATTATTACTGATGAGGGACAAGGCCAGGCCTTTCAGACATCAGATGCCTCCTTGGGGGATGCTTCAAATACCGATAGTAAATCATCACTGAGGGGCCACTGCCTGGGACAAGGTACAGATAGATCCCCCAATGCTAACTCCTGTCTACTCCCCAGCCTGGCCTGCAGTAGCCGCTCTCAGGGTCCCTCTACAGGCCCTGCCAGGGGTCCTGAGGCCAACGCAGGAGGCGGTGAGGCCCTCGGTGAGTCCTGGTGACTTAAGAGCTATAAATAAGGGGGGGGGGCAGTTTCCCATCCTCTCCGTCTTTCTTCCCATCCTGCTTCCCCATTTAGACCCATCCAGAAGGAGTCATGGTGCACCTCCCTCCACTCAGGCTGAGTCACCCCCACCCCCGGTTTCCTCCTCTGCTTAGCTTGCCATCTGTCTCCCTTCCTCGCTTTCCCTCTCTCTGTCTTCGATCTGGTAATACCCAGGGCTGGTCCAGAGCCAGGTGGGGCCTTCGTAGAGACTCTAACAAAATGCCCCACCTGCACGGGCCTCCTGAGCCCAGACTCTTGGCCTCTGCCCCTTACCCTTTGACCTCTGCCCCCTCAGGGCCCCGGTGCTGTGCTTCCTGTAGGACCCAAAGGACCCCACTCTGGAGAGATGCTGAAGATGGGACCCCGCTCTGCAATGCCTGTGGTATCAGGTCCTCAGGATGGAGGGAGTTTGGATGCTTAGCCAGTGTGGGGTTCTGGGAGGGGAAACACTCACCCTTGTGGAAAGTGGAACTACCCAGAAAATGGTAGTTTCTGGACCCGTGCTGCATTCTGATGTTGCTTTCTTGCACCCCCACCCCAGGTACAAGAAATATGGCACCCGCTGCTCCAGCTGCTGGCTAGTGCCCAGGAAAAGTGTCCAGCCCAAGAAGTTATGTGGCAGATGTGGGGTGTCCCTGGGCCCCCACCAAGGCCCAACTCAGGAAGGGTAAGCCCTTCCTCACCCAGCCGAGCCTGTCCTGACTCAGTTTCTCCGTGGGGGGGGGGAGGGCAGGGAACGGGCAGAAGCCCTCCTGGGAGGAGTGGGGAAAAAACTTGGGACTTCAAGGGTCCAGCCTGCGTCTTCTCTGCCCCCTCCCATTCAGGGATCTCAGGTGGAAGACCCAGGCCTCGGGCTCCAGAGTCCCTGTCTCAGGGGGCCACTGTCCCCCTCCCTGGCCCCTGGTCCGATCAGGTTTGGCTGAGCCTCCCATCAGAAAATGTTCTCAGCAGTGACACTCCTACTGTGAACAGCAATAACAATAAAGAACACAACTACTCTGAGAAAGAGCGCTGTGACTTGGGGATCCCACCTCGTGCACACTTCCCCCTCTCGCCCCCGCGCCAGGAATGTGGGGGCAGCTGTTTTCTCATTAGGGTTCTGAGGGACACACACACACTCGTATATGCAGGGACCAGCCCACCCACAGAGAATGAGCCACATTCACCACAACATCCCATCTAGGGCAACAGCCACCACCTGCAGAGACAAAGAACACATGTAGACAGACACACACTCGGGGCGCCTAGCTGGCTCGGTCGGTGGAGCGCACGACTCTCGATCTCGGGGTTGTGGGTTCGAGTCCTGTGTTGGGTGTAGAGATGACTTAAAAAAATCTTTTTTTTTTTTTTTTTAAGATTTTATTTATTTATTTGACATAGACACAGCGAGAGAGGGGACACAAGCAGGGGGAGTGGGAGAGGGAGAAGCAGGCTTCCCGCCGAGCAGGGAGCCCGATGTGGGGCTCGATCCCAGGACCCCGGGATCATGACCTGAGCCGAAGGCAGACGCCCAACGACTGAGCCACCCAGGCGCCCCTAAAAAAAAAAAATCTTAAAAAAAAGGGAAGACAGATACGTGTGTGGGGGCTAACACATTCACACACAAGACACACTGATAAACTCGCATGTGCTGACACGCACATAAGACACATAGACCACACACTAGACAGAAACAAGCGTTGACGGACACACAACAGATACTATGTCAACACACAGAAAATACACCTAGGTGACACACCCACTGGCACACAGTGATATACACACAGCGGTCCCTTTATCCGTCAGCTCCACCTCTGCCTGCAGGATGTCCCCTTCCTACGTCTTTATGCACACCAGTCCCTTCTGGGGCCCCCTCCCCCCTCTTCCAAGAGCTCTCCAACCGCACCAAAGGGTGTCCCTAGCCTGAAGCCAGAAGCCATTCAGGAGAAGAGGGCCCTGGCCAGAGCTAAGCCCTGTCGCTGTCGCCAGAACACACAGGATACCGGTGCTCACTGGGACTGGAGGGATGCAGCCAGGGTGGGGGCTGGTCCCCCATTGCAGTGAGTGAGACCTGCCCGGCCACACAGCCCAGGAAGGGGAGCCCCTGTGAAACCCTCTTTTTCGCTTTTGGGTGAGCCTGTGGGGAAGGTCTGGGCGCAGTTCCTCAGCCCTCAGATCCCTGACTCCTCCAGCCCCATCATTCCTCAGCTCAGAACACCCCCCTCCATGTCTCCCCTAGCTGCTGCCTTCTCATTACTGGGAAGGTGGGGCAGTCTTCCTTGACCACCCAGTCTAAAACACATACCCCACTCCCATGCTATGTCAGGCTCTAGTTCAGCTCCTCACTGGTCTCCCTCCTAGAACCTACCAGAATTTTTCAGTTCTCTACTGCTCTGGGGTTATTTCATTCACCTTCATCTTCCCATCTGGACCATGACTTCAGGGGTCCAAGGCCACAACTGTGTCCCTGACCATGATAGGCCACCCCAGGGCCCAGCGTGGAGTTCTTTGGGGATGCACCTTGAACACATGAAGGTCTCAGACTGTACCTGCGAACTCACGGCTGTTTTTGCCCACTTATTCAGCATTTATTGAGCAACTACTGTGTACCAGACCCCAAGGGGGAAAGTTTATGGTAACTAGAACAAAGAACCCTGCTCTAGCGAAGCCAATATTCTAAAGTGACAGTAAACAAAGTCAAATATCTAATAGAGTGTCAAGTGGTAGTTGATGCTACAGAGAAAATAGAGTATGTAAGGAGATAAGGGGTTGGAGGGCTACCTCAGTGATGCTTCTCTCCGACATTTGGATAGAGACCTGAGGATAAGGAACTAGCTGTGGGACTTCGAGGTGAGGACAGTCCAGGCAGAGGGAATGGCAAAAACAAAGGCCCTGTGGCAGGCTGGACTTGGTGGGGCGTAACGAATCACGAGGGAGGGGTTAATTAAGGGTGTGTGTGTGTGTGTGTGTGTGTGACGGGAGGGGCCTCACCGTGCTTGTGCTGTTGCCTTCTGTATACTGGCTTGGCTGCTAGTTCCTCCCACCCCCCAACACCTAGTAATCCCCCCCCCCCCCGTTTCCTGCTCTTACCTTTGCTCAGGAAATGTTTGCCTAGGGCAGCTGATGGAGTGGGAGCTGTCCAGGACTGCTTCCTTCTCTCAGGCTCTGTTCCTGCTTTTGAGGGAGGCAGAGACTGCAAGGGTGGGGGGAGAGCAGCTGTTCTCTCCTTATGCTGTAGGGGGTGAGGGGGACGGTGGTGTGCGGAGCGGGTTGCAGCTGATAGCCATGTGTCTCTTCTGAATCATGACAGACAGTTAAAAGGCAGGTTGGGGGTAAACTGAGGCACGGTGGATGGACACAGGATGGAGGAGACATTGAGGGTGGGGCGGGGATGCACCCTTTAATCGTTGGGACATGTCACTCATAAGTGCAGCCACTGTCTGCATTTACTCATCCTGGTGAGACCTCAGGACAGGGGTCCAATGCCCAGACCCCGGGGAGGGGGCTCCGCCCATCCTGGGAAGACAGCTTCTGCGGTGCCTGAAACCAGACCTGGGGGAATCACCTAGCTCCCACCCGCAAGAGTTAGCGGGGTTAGAGGGCAGGGCTGGGCGGAAGAGATAAGGAGCAGGGAGCTGGAGGAAGGAGTGCAGTCCCCACCCCAGCCCAAGGCTGGCTGACAGCAGGAAACCGGACACGGAGAGAACACGCTCCAGCCCACACTGCATGAAGGTGGCTTGGGCTGTACCTGACACATTGTAGGCCCTCGAAAACAAACAAGCCAAAGTAGTTTATGTATGAATAACCCGCGGGGTTGGGACTAGAACCTTGGGTTGCTTCCACATGGCAGAGACTGAAGTGGACGGACCCAGAGTCCTTTATAAAAACTTTATTTGTTGGGGGGGTAGAAAATGGGGGTGACGCCCCTGGAATTGAATAAATAAATGAATAAATAAATAAATAAATACATAAATAGAACAATAAGTAAGCCCCCGTGTGCCTCTGGGGGGCGTCCCCCGGCCCGCGGGGAGAGGGGAACCGGCTCACGCCGATGTCAGCTGGATGGCGAAGACCTCGCCCCCCGCCTGCGCCTCCGCGGTGCCCGCAGCCTCGGTTCCACCTTCGGCGCCCGTGCCCCCGCCAGTGCCACCGCCCGCGCCGTTGAGACACACGGCCTCACCCGAGCTTTCGGCCTCCTGCACATTATACTCGCCCTTCTTGCAAGCGGTGGACTGAACGTAGAAGGCCAGGCCGGCCCCCGCGGCCAGTAGGGCCGCGCCCCCCGCCGCGCCGCCCACGGCGACCCACAGCCATGGACCTGCGGGGTGGAGACCCTCAAAGAGAGTGGACCAGCTCAAGGCTCCCAAGCGCGGCCACCTCTGTTCCCTCCCCATTGGCACGAGGTCAGTCCTCACGGGCCTGGCAGGGAACCCCAGGGAACTCATAGCGTGGGGTGGGGGAAAGGAGAAAGCCCTCAAAGGCTACCCTGAGCGCTGGTGCGACCCCAGACCCATTTTACGCGTCACCTCAGCACATGAGGATAGAAGCCCCTAGCCCCAGGGATACCCAGAAGTCAACTCTCTTCACCCCCAAGAGGATGAGGGTGGGGGGGATCGGGTCAACCCACCCCGGAAAACCCGAGATACACGAAGTGGGGGGGGAATCTGGGTGGAACCCCCCTCACCCCCATCCTCTACCCTAGGTCCCTCTCCAACACCTCTTCTCCACAGCGGCACAGTGAGGGGTGAATTCTACCCCAAGTTAATAAGCCCCTCCCACAGCCGTCACGGCCCTGGAGGGTCTCTCCCCTTGAGCTCCAGTCCGTTCCCTCTTCCTCCACCTTCCACCACAACCCGCCATCAAAGTCCCACTCGTCAGGGTGCCCCTGACTTCTGCCCTGGCCCACTTCAGTCTCATCTGCCGGGAAGGAGAGGGAAGTGAGGACCGGGTCAGGGGCCGCGCGACGCAGGCCACGCCCCCTGCAGGTCCCTCGCCCCGCCTCCCAGCTGCCACTTACCAGCCACGCGCACTGTGATGCGTCGCGCGTGGCGCCCATGCGCGTTGGTGGCTGAGCACTCGTACTCGCCGCCGTGGCTGCCCATGGCGCCCGCCACGCTCAGCGTGCTGTTGTTGCTCGACAGGCCGATGTTGAGCGCCCCCGGGGGCGCGCGCCAGCTGATCTGGGCTGGGGGCCAGGCCTCTGCGCGGCAGGTCAGCGTGAAGTTCCCGCCTGGCCGCACGCCCCCAGGGGGCGAGGCGGCCAACTCGGCCACCACCGGCCGGTCTGCAGAGGACAGGAGGTTGGAGGAGCCCCTCAGAGCCGGTCCAGGCACCGACAAAGTGCCCTTCCGCCCACCACAATCAGAGCACCCCTCCTCGGATGGGCAGGCAGGGATCCGGCCTTCCTTCAGAGCCACCTCCCCCTACTATCGGGCTGTAGTCAGCACGAAGATCCTGTGCCCTGCTTCCCTGAAGGAGAGGGGGTAGGGACCTGCACCAGTGCCCTTCTGACCTAGAATTTGAGGGGGGCGCGGGCTCCTGTTCCCTAGAGTTTTCATTAGCCTCAGGTTTAGACCGGGAATCCTTGTCCCCAGGAAGGGGGACTAAGGAGGTACCCTTGAACTGCCCTGGGCAAGCCCACTGCTGCAAGTCACTGTTTTGGGAACCCAGTGCCCTCTAACTGGTGCTACTCCCACTCACATTCCACGCCCACGGTGACCGTCCGTGCATCCGTGCCATGCATGTTGGTGGCCAAGCAACGGTAGGTACCCGCATCTTCTCGGGACACGCGCGGCCGCTGAGGCCTGGGCACGCCCTCCCGGGAGCAGCGCACTTGTGGGGACGGGCGACCCCGGGCGGCGCAGGCCAGCCCTGCAGCCTTGGCCCCTTCGAGCCACGTCTGGTGACTTGGGCAGGTGGACTCATCCATTTGCGGTGGCGCTGTAAAGCAGCCATGGGGGACGTCAGGGAGGGGCCCGGCCCCTGGGGCACCCCTACTTCCCGCCAGCCTCGGCCCCGCTCACACTCCATGCTCACGGCGACTGTCTTGACCGTGGAGCCGTGCCGGTTGGTGGCATTGCAGATGTAGATACCAGGTGCCAGTTCACTAGCGATGCTGGGGACTCTGGGACTAGAGTCTGGGGAGGCCAGCGGCAGCAGCATCCCCTCACTGGTGCCCTCTGAGCCGATGCACTCCACACTTGGCTCCGGCTTTCCATCTACCTCACAAGAAAACAGCTGCCCAGATCCTTCCACCCACGTCCAATTGCTGGGGCAGCTCAGCTCCTCAAAACTGGGGCCATCTGGGGAGCAGAAGGTGACACAGGGACTGGAAGTCAGGCCAGGGTTATCCTGACATACCCCATCTTGCCCTGTGTTGTCCTCACTCACATTCCACCGTGACAGCCACATTTTTGGCCACAGAGCCTCGAGCATTGGTGGCTTCGCAGCGGTAGGTTCCTGCGTGCTCCCGGACCACATGCAGCAGGCCCTCGACCACCTCTGCCTCCCCAGAGCGCACACAGCTCACGCTGGGCGGCGGGACCCCATGTGCCACGCAGCTCAGCGAGACCTCTGTTCCTTCCAGCCATGTAATGTGTTCTGGGCAGCCCATGCTGTCCAGCGATGGGGCGTCTGGAGAAGGAAGTGTTGTTGGGTTTGAGGATGGGGACCGGCCTAATGTCCCTAGACCCTCTTTCCGTATGAGGGCGGCCACAAAGGGTTGGGCAGGCTGTGCCCTGCCCAGACACTAAACCAAAGAGGTTTTATGCTGGTGGAGTGGTGAGCTGTTTTGAGTCCTTTTTTCTGATTCCTACAAAGTGCCCACAGGATCGACCCCAAGTCTTGAGCCTAAAAATTCTTAGACGGCTTGGAAAGCCCACCTTCCCAAGATTCTGTTCACACACCACACCCCAGACCCTTAGGGACACGTCTACCTCTCCCCCTCCTTCTCTAAGTTCTTCCCCTAATACCGCTCACCAGCCTCTTCCCTTTCCCAAAATCCTGCCCAAAGACACACTTCAGACCCCGTAGGCTAGTCACCCCTAGACCCTGAGAAGAAGAAATGCGCCTTGTGCACCCCCACTCACACTCCACCGTCAGCGTCACTTCTTTGACTGCCTCGCCCTGGACGTTGACCGCAGTGCAGCGGTAAGTGCCGGCGAGAGCTCGAGTGACCGGACCCAGCAGGCCCAGCGCCAGCACCGCCCCGCTGTCAGGCCGCTCGCAGTGGACGGACGGCGCAGGGTTTCCGCGGGCCTCGCAGCGCAGCGTCTGCTCGGGGCCCTCCGGCCACGTCCAGCTCTTGGGACACTCCGAATCATCCAGTCGAGGAGCGTCTGCAGGGGCGTGGGGTACTGAGAAGCTAGACACGGACAGGCTCTTGGAAATCACGAGGAGGGAGGCGAGAGGTTAAAGGCCAACTCACATAGGACGCGGAGTTCGGCGCTCTTGTTCTTGCTTAGGGTCTCCCCGTCCACCTCGAGGATGGCGTCGCAGAAGAAGCGGCGCTTGTCGTCGTCCTCGGTGGCATTCAGCTGAAGCTGGGCGGGCTGCCCCGGGACCACGGCTGGAATTCCGTCCAGTGCGACCAGGGCTCCGGCCCCAGCTGCGCAAGTTACTGTCACCACCTTCCCCTCGGGGGTGCTGGGCTCGTTCAGGGTCAGGACCGGCGCGGGGAAGCCTGGGGGCAGGGCATTGGCCGGGAGTCCACTGACCACGCCCCTCCTGCGGGTCGAGGCTGCCCCTTAACTGCCTGAACTCTCTGGGCGCTGCCGCCGAACTGTAGGTACCGCGCTCGGCCTCAGCGGATGCTTAGGCTCCGCCCTCTTCTCGCCCCGCCTCCTCCTCGCCCCGCCCAACTTTAAGGGGTCCCCACTGGGTTTGCGACGTTCCCCTTCCGGCGGCGGCTCAGACTCCGCCTCTGAAACGATTCAGCCTCAGTCCTCCAACTTTCCCACCCCTTAGGGACTCTGGGACCACGGCTATTCTTATACTAAGGCCCCGCCCACCCTTTGCTCTGCCTTCCCGTTGCAGAGCGACCGGATCCACCCCTGAGCCGCGGTGGCCCCGCTTCTCTCCCTCTTACTGTAGACGGTCACGTTCTCCCGGGTCTCGCGGCTCTCGCTCCCGAGGGTCACGTTGCAGACCAACTGCCTGGCGCCCTCCTGTTCTGCGTTAGCTGTGGCTGTGGCAGTGGCCACGAGCGCGTCCCCCTCCAGGGTGATATCGGGACTCAGCATGTGGTCCCCCAGCGCCAGGTAGACCCCAGCCTCCGAGGCTGGAAACAGCTCGTCCAAGGTGCAGCTCACGGGTCTTTCTGAGCCCACTTCCAAGAGCCGGGGGGCAGCGAGGCGCGGGGGGTCCGGAGACAGGGCTGGATGTCGAAGAACAGAGCTTGAATATCATGTATCGAACACTCAATATGTACTAAGCGCTTTACATGCACTATCTTATCGTATTACCCTCAAAGCACAGAGAGGAAAACAACTTGCAGCTGGTGTATGTTGGAGTAAGGACTGGAATTCAGATTTCTCTGCCTCAAACTTCTTAAACACTCCTCTGACCCCTTTTCGTTCCCTTCTGCTCCATGTACCCACTCACCGAACGTTCGGAGCTCTCTGGGGGCGGAGCTGTTTGAAAAAAGCCCCAGGCCATGTGGCCGCAGGTCCAGTTCCGCGCGGCAAGAGAAATTGGCCCCATGGTCCTCCCTTCGCGCCAGTACTGTAGCCGTAAGCACCGCGCCCCGCGCTCGGGGTGGCTCCCCGGAGAAGCTGCGACGGATGAGCTCCTGGGCGCCCCGCAACAGGGTCAATGTGAGGCTCCCACGAGGCCCAGCGCCTGGGACCCTACAGCTCAGGGTGAAGTTCTCGCCCACAGGCTGCCAGGCAGGCAGCGGTACCAGCTCTACACGATCCGGTCGCTCTGCAACGGGGGAACCACCGCTCTTGGAAACGCCGAGGCTCCCAGGCACGTGGCGTGGAACCCAGGGGCCCAGGGGCGGAGAGCTTGGGGATCCAGAGGGTGGAGCCTGAAGGGGAGGACCCTGTGACCCAGGGGGCGGGGCTTGGAAGGAAGGGAAAATAGTAGAGTGAGAGCGTGGCCGCTGAGAACTCACGGAAAGTGCGAATGAGCCCACGCGCCTGCAGCGTGCGCCGCGCGCAGCGGAAGAAGCAGACCGGCTGGGTCTCCGGCTCGCGGATGTCCACCAGCTGCCGCGCCAGCCAGCGCAAGCCCCTCTGGGTCCCATTCCGGCGCAGCGAGGTCTCCAGGCCACCGCGCTCAGGTCGTGGGCAGTTGGTGCTGCAATTCAGCCACAAAGATCCCCCGCGCTCCACGAGCGCCACGCGGGGCTGCAGGTCCGCCCAAAAGGGCTCCTGCGCGACCGCTGACCAGGGAAACGTGGGCTCAGCCTGGGGAGCCACCTTCCTGGGATCTTAGTGCCCCTATGTCGAATCAGGGATTCCCGGGGAATTAGCTGAGGCCACAGCCAAGGAAGAACTCAGGAGTTTCGCGTCCTGCCCCGGCCTCAGGTTTGGAGGCGCGCTCCCAGGGTTCAAACCTTGAGGGCTTCTCTGGGACATGGCAGCAGAGAGCCCTGGTCTCCAAGGTGCCAATGGAGTGATGGGAAAGCATGGGGGGAGGGGGATGAGACGAAAGACGGGGTTTTTGACGCACACAGCAATGACGGGAAGAGGGGACTTCGTGTGGAGGAAGAAAAACGAACTGGTTCTCAGGGTTCTTGCCAGAGAGGGGGAGACAGGTTGAGGCGAGGGCAAAGGAGAGATGAGGCTGACTCAAGGATTAAGTGAGGACCCCAAACCCGGGAGAAGAACACGAAATTAGACTCGAGGCTGGAGCTTATGGAAGGAACCGCGGTAACAGCGGAGGGACTCGGTTGCCAGGGCTCCGGCTGGAGCGGGAATAGCGCCTCTGAGTCACAGCAGTTGGGGAGATCGGGTCTTTCCGGACCACGGCTGAGGGGCATGTCAGTCCGTGGACCATGGAGCATTACAGAACGTGGAGAGGTACCCCGGAAAGGGACAAGGGAGACACGGGGTCTCCAGGGCATGAGATGGGTGCGGAAGAGCACCCAGGATCTCGACGAGGGCAGGGTAGAAACCTGGGCAAGCGAGGAGTCTGGGAGCTGGGTCTCCAGTGTGTGTTGGTGGGAAGAGGGATAGAGGGCAAGGCCCGGGCTCAAGGTGGGGCAGAAGCGTGGGAGTAGAGCGAGACGAGGGCGGAGCCGGGAGGGGCTTGTGGCCGCTTATCTGGTCCCGGAACTCCGCCCCCGCCCTGTCCACCCTGAGCCAGGACCCGGCTCTTACCTGAGAGGCCGAAGAGCCCCAGGCCCAGGACAGCCCAGAGGCCGAGCAATGCCCGGTACAGCCCCGGCGAGGGCCCTGGCATCGCCGCCGCGGGGGAAGCGCAGGAGGTGAGGAGAGCGCGAGCGCTGAGCTGGGCTAGAGGACGGCGCGGCGGGTGGGTTGTGGAGGAGGCAGAGTTGCGTTCCGGGATTGGTTTAACGTTGGTAACTTGGTTTCCAAGGAGGGGGCGGCGGCAGAGGCGGCTGGGGGGCGGGAGGGCGAGCGTGCTCCAGGCTCCCGGCCTCGGCGAAGGCGTGCTGGCAGGAGCAAGCGACCCCCGGGGTCTACGTGGAGGCCCGCCTCATCTCCCGGAGCCTTCTGGGGGCGGCCGCGCGCTCCCGCGTCATCCTCGGCGGCGAAGCCGAGGTCGGGGGATGCTGGGTTGCCCTTCTCAACCGCCCCCACCCTACCCCTAGCTTGGATGCTGTGGTAATGAGCTGGACTCAGAGCCCCGCCCCCATAGTTCGTTCCCCCACCCCCTCCCGCGCCCCTTGGGCAGGGGATTGGTTTGAAGGCTAGGAGAGAGCTGTAGAGCAGGATGGGGGAAGGCACAATTCTAGGAAAGGGTGTGGGGATGCCTCCCTCACTGATCCTTCTCCTTTTGAGCCGGCGAGCTGAGGGCTGTAGCCACGCCCCTAGTCCCCCTCCGGCTCCGCCCCCGCACGCGACAGAGGGGGTGGGGACCTAAGTGCCAGCGAGTCGGGAACACGTGTGCGTGCGCGCAGCGTTCGCGGGCGTCTAAATTAGGGTCGGCTCTGCTCTGGGTCTGTATTTACCCAGCGTGCAGCGGGCACGTGTCTACGCGGCGTGTGTGAGCGCAAGCAGCGGAGGAGCGCCCCTGAATCCGCTTTCGGCGCGGTGGGCGGGGCCCTGGACCGCACCGGCCCTCCCAGACATCCAGTGCGGGCTCGGCTTCTGTGTCCACGCGAGACCGAGAGACCAACTATGACACTTCGACCCTGCATCCGGGCCCCAGGCTTTGACACCCCCCCCCCGCATGTGCCCCCCAGGCCCGGTGATTAGCAAGACGTTGCCACGACGCGAGTCTGTGACACCCCACGTGGGCCCTCTGATTGATTGTTCCCTCCCCGCAGTCACAACATGGGTACCTTTTCTTCACATCTCCGTCCCTCAGTGTGTCATGTGACCCCGTCCATTTGCGCTCTCAGCGCCGGCGCTAACGGTGAACTGTGGGGGTCAGTTCTCGCTCCACCCCTGTCCTCCCGGAAAGTGCTGGGTCGGAGGTGGAGGGGCGGGGGGGGATGGGAAGGGAAACTTAACATCCAATCAGAGCTGCTGCGTGGCGCGGCGGAGCCAATGGGGGGAAAACCGACCTGCGAGCCAAGCCTCGCACAGCCCAAAGCCCTCCAGTGCCCGAGCTATGCTCATTTGCACCCCGCTGATAACGCCCGCAGGGGGGGTATATTACCGCACTTGGCTGGGAATGCGGAGGGACTGGGGCGCCCGGGTCCCCAGGCGGATGAGAAAAGAGGAAGCCTCAGGTGCCCTCCGAGAGACAAGGCACTTAGAGAAAGTGACTGAGGCAAGGCCAGAAAAGAAGACCACCTCCTCAGAGGAGGTACGCTCGTGGGGGGACCTTTAGGCCGCGAGGCAGAGGCTGACTAAGGAGGACTTTATTGAATCAGTCAGGGTTCCCCCCAGTTGTCCCAGATTCCTTTTTCCTCCGGCTCAGCCGGCAGAGACCCTCCTCTCTTTACTCCGGTTCTGCATCAATGGCCGTTTTCGCAGGTAGGCGGCCCCCACGACGAGAAGGATCCCCGCTAAGGCTGCGATGGAGGTGGAGGCCAAGGCTTTGCGCGCAGGGCGCCAAGCTGGGGACAGGAGGTGAGAATTAGGACCGGGGCACAGGGAGACATGACCACCCGCCTGGAGCTCCCGCTCGACTCGCTCACCCTACTGGCGTCACACCCTGCCCCTCCCCTCCTCAGGGGCCCAGGATTACAAAGGTGCCTCACCGAGGCCCGTCAGCGTTATGGGTGCCGAGCTGCTGCGGACCACCAAGCCATCAAGACTGAGGCGTGCGTGGCAGGTCACCGGTTTCCAGAAGTCGCGGGGCCTGGCGGGCAACGTGTAAGTCAGCGTCACGTTGGCCAGATCAGTGCCGGTGTAGCGCTTCAGGTTCTCAGAGTAGATGACCCGGCCGCCGCGCCTCAGAGTCACCACCAGGAAGCCCACGGGGAATACGTGCGTCACGTGGCAGCGCAGAGTGTATTCATTGCCCACCAAGAGCGGAGGCTCCAGGATCACGCTTTGCGGCCGTTCTAAAGCAAGAGGGGGCCTCTGAGCCAGGTCCGCGTGCGCCCCCTAGCGCGTCTGTTAAACACCCGCCCCGTCCCCCTCCCCTCACCCCAGCAAGGCCTTGGACCCCCGTCCCTCACTGTAGGCGGTGATCTTGGCCGTGGCCCCCCGTGTTTCTCCTGCGCAGGTGACGAAGCAGCGCACCTCGGAGCTCCAGGCTCTCACGTCCAGCAGCTGGTAGGATACCCAGCCGGGCCCGCTGAGCGTTTGGCCCCGCTGCAGCCCAGTGCTGAGGCTGGAATTCTCCGGCAGGGGGCAGCTGGTGCTGCAGTTGAGCCACACTGAGCCCCCCGGCTGCACCGCCTTGAACCCGGGGCTTACGCGCACCCAGAACGGCGCTGAGGTGTCCGAGGGCGCCGGGGAGCTGCCTCCCGGGCCTTGGGCCCGCGCTCCCCGGCGCCGACGCGCTCTCCCGCCTCCCGGGTAGGCGGCCGCCAGCAAAAGCAGCAGCGAGAGGGGGAGCAGAGACCCCATGGCAAAGGGCCCAGACTGAGGGGCCGAGCGCCAGGGAGCCAAGGCTGGCTCTGGAGATAAGGAGGCCGGCAGCCCCGCCTCCGCAGCCCCACCCAGAGGGACGGAGGCCCCTCCAGGGCCTGGGAACCTGCAGTATATAAGCCCCTCAGCCCCTCCCTCGGCTCAAGAATGGGGTTCCAGACTTATGTAAAGCGAGAGTCAGAGAGTTTTCTGGAGAGGAATCTTTAATTTTCGCTTGAGTCTCAAAAGGTCCTAACACGCCCCAGATTTGGATTAGAGCCTCGGGGTTGGGCCTTGAACCGGCAGCCTTCTCTCGGGGGAGGAAGTGGGAGGACGGGGCTGGGAAGGGCTCCTGCTGGAGGGGACACCTCCCCTCAACTCAACCGAGGCAGGCGCACATGAAAAAGCTTTATTAGCACAAGAAGACAGAGGCTTCCAGAACTGGGAGGGGATCTTCCCAGGCCTCTCCTCCCTACTGCCTGCAGGGCCCTCATCTCTGCAGGAACTTGGGGCTGCCAGAGTGCTCTGTTCGGGCTCTGTCCCCCTGAGATGGGAACAGGACAAGGCGGGGACACAGAGGTTGGACACGGTTTCATGGGACTCCGTGGTTTAGCTGCCAATGAGTGGGCATTCATGTTTAGGCATGCCACGGTGTCACCGTGAGCACTAGCAGAGAGGCGTATGGGCAGAGGGGGTGCTGACAGAGGTCAGTGCCAGTGATGGTGGGAGGAGTCCGGGCCCAGTGGGTTGTCCCTGGGCTTGTCACCAACTAAACCGTATCACCATTGCCAGTCCCCTTCTGGAGGAAAGCAGCTTAGCTAATGGAATGGGAAATTCCAGCCCCACTTGATCTTTTTTTGCCAGGCACTCCTGTGCAACCGTACCTGGCAACCCTGAATGAGGTTTAGACTGAGAGCTCCCTGAGGACAGGAACTCATGTTCCTCTTCTTTACCATTCTAGCCCACATAAAAGGCACCCAATAAATAGCTGGTAAAAGAACAAATGAATAAATACGTCATCATCGAGAGTTGGGGACAGTCCGTGGACAGCAGGGCTGGACCTGGCATCTGTCAGAGGGGAGTATGGGGGCATGTGTTTCCATGCTGCTTGTCTGTGCAGGTCACTTCTCTCTTAGGGCTGTAGGGCCTCAGCACACGCAATAGGGGTGGGTTTCACTGTTTCCCAGTTGGGCGTCCCATGTTGAGTGTCCCGCCACACACACCCCCCCCCAAGACAGGGCAGGCTTTGACATCCCTCACAGTCATGCCCCAAGTCCTGCCCCCTCCTTGTGGCTCAGTCCTGTGGCTCCAGGTCAGGTGTGAGGCTTGGGGATCCTAAGCGTGCAGGTGCCAGGACCCCAAATGCTGTCTGTATCCTGAGGCCTCTAGCCTGTCCTCAGGCATCCTGGGAGGGGGGGGGGTGGAGCTGCATGGCTTGTGACCACTGTTGTTCAATGGGGCACGGCTGCCACCGTGCAGGGGGCTGAGCGGGAGGCCGGGTCGTGGCCCAGGCTCAGGGGGGCGTGGCTGGTGTGTTCAGCTTCATAGCAGCGGCCTCCTGGGCCTTCTGTAGCCTATATTTCTGGATCTTCCGCTGGCGGTTATAGAGGTAAGTGGCTCCGATCACAGCTCCTAAGATGACAGCAGCCGCCACCAGAATGATGATGACCATGTTATTCTGGTCGTCTGTGGGGAGGACACAGGGTGTGATGAGGGTTGAGCCAGGCTCGCTGCCCCTGCCCTTCCCAGCCCCAAACACCGGCACACTCACAGGTCACGTTCAGGACCACTTCGCGGGTGACCACACCACGGGGGCTCTGGGCCTGACACAGGTAAGTGCCCGCAACCTCCCGCTTGACAGGTCTCAGGTCCCCGATGGGCAGCAAAGCACCATCCCCCTTCCGGTGACATTTCAGCTCAGGAGCCGGGTTTCCCCAAGCTTGGCACCGCAGGGTCTGCTGGGAGCCTTCCTTCCATGTCCAGTTTCCCGGGCAATCCCTCTGGTCTAGTCGGGGACCATCTGGAGAAACAGAGCAAGATGAGGGAGGGGGTGACAGACTAGGAAGACCCCCCCCACCCCCCCACCTAGGACTGGAGGACTCAGGAATCCGGAGAGAGGGCTGGAGGGGGCCCTCAGAGGGCAGGAGCTCATGGGGTCTTAGGGGTTGGGTCTTGGGGATTAGGGGTCATTTTCCAGTGGCCCCACTCACACAGGACGCGGAGCTCCCGGGTCTGGTTCTTGTGCAGCAAATGTCCAGCCACATCCAGAGCAGCAGAGCACAAAAAGCTGCGCCTGTGGTCCGCAGCGCTGGCATTTAGTTGGAATTGTGCCCTGGGTGCTGGATGCCCTGGTGGCAGCCCGCTCAGCGACACCACAACTCCAGCCTGGGCCTCACACTCCACAGTCACCACAGTCCCTTCTGAGACCTCTGGCTCACTTAGGGTCAGGCTGGGTGGGGGGAAGCCTGGGAGGGGGAGGGCACACAGTGAGCACCGCCCCCCAGGACTGCCCCCCCCCCACTCCCCAGAAGCACGCCCCCCCCCCCCCACTCCCTGGAAGCACGGCCCTGTCTTGACTTACTGTAGAGGGTCACATCCTCCTTCCATATCCGGTCTTGTCCTCCCAGGGTCACCACACACGCCAGCTCCTGGGTGCCCTCCTGTGCTGCGTTTGCCTTGACATTGGCCGTGGCCAAGACGGAGTCCTTGCTGTACAGGGATGTAGAGTCCAGTTTCTGTTCAGCCAGCATCAGGCTGACTTTGGCCTCCGCAGCTGGGAACAGCCCATCCAGAGTGCAGTTCACAGCCCACTGTGTGCCCACTTCTATGATCCTGGGGGTACCAAGGCATGGCAGGATCTCTGGCAGGACTGGGGAGAGAGGGTGGGTGTGAACAGAGAGGGGACAGGCAACCTGAAGCCCCTTTCTGGGGCATTTTCATTCCCCCCATCTGGGACATCCTCTGGTTCCCAGAGACTCTGGCCTGGGTCACCCCTGTCCCGGGACCCACGCCAGGGTACAGCCTTCTCGGAAGATCCTACGGCTGGGGCACCCCATCCCCGACCACCCCACCCCTATGGCCAAGAACATGCTCTTTCCAGAAGCCTTTGTAATCTAGGTCACCACCTGAGCACCCCCACGACCAGAGGCCTCTTCCCCCCCTCCCCCCCCAACCCACACCCCAAGCAGGAACAGCCCCTGAGCCCATCCTCTCTGGCGGCTCTCCAGTGCCTCACCAAAGGTTCGGAGCTGCCTGGGGGCCGAGATGTTCTGGAACAATCCCAGCCCTCGGGGCCTCAGGTCCAGGTCCGTGCGACAGGAGAAATTGGCGAGGTGGTCGTCTCTACCCGCCAGCACCGGGACCGTGACCTCGACCTCGGCGGGGTCCCCAGGGGCCGGCTGCCGGCTCAGCTCCTCCTCCCCGCGGAGCAGCACCACGAAGAGGCTGTCCCGGGGCGTCCCGCCGGCCACCTGGCAGCGCAGAGTGAAGTTTTCGCCCACGGGCTGCCAGCGGGGTAGGGGTAACAGCTCCACTCGCTCCGGGAACCCTGGGGTGTTAAGGGGGCGGGGTGGTGGTGTGTGAGCAGGACAGGCTGCCCGCCCGCAGGGAGCGCTGGGGCGCCGGCTGCACCTGTCCCAGGAGCCCCGCCGCTCTCCACTCTTGACAAACACTCCCCAAACCACCTAAGCCAGACAGGAATGTTAAGAGCTTCGGGATAAACCGGTGGGAAGTCCCCAGGAAGTTGTGAAGGGGGCAAAAGTAATTTATTCACTGCAGCATCTGAGAGTGAAAAGCGGAAAAGCACCTCAAAATCTATCACCAGGAGTCCCGTCAAATAACTACAGGAAATTTAAGCTGCCCAGTCCAGTAGAGATTGTTTTTAAAAGCCCCCTGCTCCCCCTTCTCCTCTTCTTGGACTTCGTTTTCTCCAAAGCATCGCTCACTGTCTGATATCCGAAGGTGACACATCTACTCAGTTAACTTGTTTCTCCTCTATGTCCCCCACCCCGGAAGTTAAGCCTGGGAGGGCGGGGGTATTTGCCCCCTGACGCTCCGCTGGTACACAGTAGGCTGTCTATATTCATAGAAAGAATAAGGTCGAGCCACCCACACTGATTCGAGGCCTTTCAGAAGCCCCTTTTAAGGGAAAGAAGTTCCCGAATGGGCCGTGTGATCCCCTGAAATGTTAAACATGCAAGAACAACCCACAGACACTCAAAATGAAACTCTGAATATCCCCTGAAAACACAACATGTGGGCTTTGTTTTTGCCAGGGTCTCCGCTCCACAGGAGGTAAGAGAATTTCAAGCCTGGGCTGCTGGTGAAAATTGACAGCAGAGTCCCGGTGAGCTGTGATTCAGCACTGAGACACCCTCCGCCCCCCGCCCCCCGCCCCAAAGCCTTCCCAGGGCGGGGTCTTAGTGTTTCTTGGCAAGACTGTTGAAGTGTCAGGGGCTGACACCTAGCTTTGGGGCTTCGCTGCTATGAGCTGTACGTGAGTGACTTTGCCTCTGGAATAGGTGTAGAAATTGAGCCTCAGTTTCCTAAGCTGTAAAACGGATTATTGGAGGTAAGACTTTTATGAGTCCATTTAAGAGGTAGAGAGAATGACTGTAAATGGGCATGAGGTTTCTTTTTAGGGTGATGGAAATGTTCTAAAATTAGATCGTGGTGATGGGTGTACAACTCTATAAACATGTTAAAATGTGTTGAATTGTACGCTTCAAAAGGGGTGTCTTTTATGGTGTGTGCACGATATCTCAATGGAGCTGTTTTAAGAAATAAAAGGGCAAGAAACCCGTCAGACATCCAGTGCTTACCTCTAACCACCTGCTGCGAACACGAATTGGCAGACTGGTGTAAACCTCAAACCTCAGCACACATCCCCCCCACCCCGCCCCTAAATGGAATTCACATCTCCGAGCCCAGCTTCTTGACTTTGAGGTCAGACTGGGGGAGGAGGTCTGTCTTGCTTGGACCTCTCCCTGAGCCCCAACCTTCAGTCCTGGTTACTTCACTCTTCAAATATTTGTCTGCCGTCCCTTCCTGTCCCCAGCCGCTACCCACACATGCGGTCTGGATGAGGTCCACAGCCAAATGCTCTCTGGCTTCCCATAAGCCTTCGGCTATCTCAACCCTGGCCTGCTCACACACCCTCCATGGCTCCCTAGCACCCTGAGGAGAAGGTCCCAGCTCCTCCACCTGGCATTTGAGGCCTTGTCCACCTCAGCTCTAGCCACACCAACCCGTTGGTCTTCAGCCTCTCCTAATGCCCCTCCCCCATCCGCCTGTTTTCCCACTCAAAACTTTGCCCAGCCTGTGCCCTCTGTCCTGAGTGTCCGTCTATCAACTCCTACTCACCCTTCAAGGCCCACTCAGGGGTCATCTCCTATAGGAGTTAACGCCTTTATTCTTTCTAGAGAAAGCTCAGCCACCCAGGGATCCTGCCTCATCTTTACACTGGGTGTGGAGCAGGACCGAACTAGATAGAGAGTCTCTTAGGGGACCCCTCCACTGCGTGCCAGGCACCTGTTCCATTTCACAGAGCTGGAAATGAAGGCAAAGTCTGGCACCCAAAGGCGTGGAGGGAGGGAGAAACGTCACAGAGCCAGGACTCAAACTTGGCGCACTGAGCTCTCAGCTATCAGGCCGAAATGTGGAAGTCTTTTGGGGAGGTTTGCCTGGGGTTTCACAGGCCACCAGGAATGTTCGGGGACTCTCCTCACCTGCCCAGAATCTGCTCAAACATGCTCCAGGTCAGAAGCAAAGCTGCTATTTCCCCAAAGGCTTCTTTTGCCCAGGCACCATGAAGGTGGAATGTCCTTTATGCCTCATGGCCTCATCAGACCCAAGTGAGGAGGGCTCGTGGGAAGACAAGCCGCGTCCCCCACGGTCACACTGTTAGTCAGGGTTAGATTGGAACCCGACGCTGGCTGATCCCAAGACCAGTGGGCCGGTTCTCTTTTTTTTCTTCCTTCCTCGTGCTTTTTGTTTTGTCTTGTTTGCCCCTGCGTTTTATTTCTGTATGGCCTCTGATAATAGTAACTCTTGCCGTGCAAAATGCCCAAAGTAAAAGAAGGCCCATCGAGGCGGCTCGCCCCCTGCCCTCTCCCGGAGCAGCCCTGCCCCAGCGTCTGTCCTCACAACCAGCTAATACGGTCACTTCTTGCGTTTCCTCTCACGCCTCCTTTATGTGGCAACACAGGCATCCCTCCCCTGCCTTGCTGCTCCTTAACACCAGGGATGGCTGCCACTCACTCTGGGCATACCTCCCCTTCCCTTCAACTTGACAGTACACCTTGGAGCTCATTCTCCTTTGGGGACACAGGAACTTCCTCTTTTTTTGCACAGCTGCATAATACTCCACCACACAATCTATCGACAGTTTATGTCCCCGGCCCCCTATGCCTGAGTGGCTTGCGAACGTTTGCCCTTCCAAATAAAGCCACAGTGAATAAGCCCATCCTGCACCCTGTTCAGTTCCCTCGTGGATGGGGCCACAGGGAAGCCAAGCCCGGTTCCCAGCAGTGGGATTTCTATGTCCAAGCTCATGTGCCTGTGTCATTTAGAGAACCAACACCCCCTTTCTCCACTCAGGGTTGTGCTTCTTGATGTCCCCACCCTGTCAGCAATGTCCCAGGACAGCCTGCTCCCCCCACCCCTGTTGCCAATATGTGAAAAATGCCATGTCCGGGCTGCTTTGAAATTGTTTCTTCTTTTCAAGAGTCACATCTAGGGGGCGCCTGGGTGGCTCAGTTGGTTAAGCGACTGCCTTCGGCTCAGGTCATGATCCTGGAGTCCCGGGATCGAGTCCCAGCTCAGCAGGGAGTCTGCTTCTCCCTCTGATCCTCTTCCCTCTCGTGCTCTCTATCTCTCATTCTCTCTCTCTCAAATAAATAAATAAAATCTTAAAAAAAAAAAAAGAGTCACATCTAGGATCTGTCACATGTTTAAAGAGGCCTGGAGTATTCAAATGTACTGAATCTCTGTACTGCACTAAAGGCACCCAAGAAAATTCAAGAAGGGGTTTCAGAGGACAGTGAGGCTCTCCGAAGATGTGCCTGCCCACCAGTCCTTCGGTGAGTCAGCTCTGGCCCCACCACCAAGCCACCAGGGCTGTCCTGGCCTGTGGGGACCCCCACGCACCCACCTCCCCGGCCCAGCCTGCCTAGTCCAGCCCCTGGGCCCAGCCACTCACAGTACACGGTGAGGGACATTGAAGCCATCGTCTGTCTGTCACAGTTTGCAAAACATATGGGATGGCTATCTTCTTGCACGTCACTCAGTTCAAAGACCTTCCAGTTGGCCCCATGGGCCACTTCCTTCTTCGTCAACTGAGTCTCCAGGCCCAAGGTGGAGGGCTGGTCACAAGAAGTACTACAGTTCACCTGCATGGAGCCTCCTCGGGGTATGATGGCTTCTGGGGGGTGCACTGATGTTTGGGCACCTCCAGGTCCTAGAACAAGAGATGGAGGAGGGGACAGGCATTACAAATTGGGTTCACCAACAATCACCATGTACCCAGCCTGTGCTGGGCGCATAGGCTCGACTGAGACAAAAACTCTGCCTTCAGTGTGGGAGACAGAAAAATTCACAGGCAAACAAGATAATTAATAACTGATGTTAATATGAGCTTTGACAAAAACAAAACAGGGTGATAGAACAGACAGTGCCTTGGCAACAGGGTAATGTGTGAATGATGAGAGGGGGCTGGCCATTCAGAGAACAGAGAAATTAATTCCAGGCAAAAGGAACAAGTGCAAAGGCCCTGCGGCAGGGTGGCTGGAGCAGAGCGAGTAAGGGGGAAGAGCTGGGAGCAAGGAGGTCAGGAAGATCGTGTGGCCGGTGCAGGCCATGCAAGGTCTTATTCTTCATTCTGAAGGCAATGGGAAGCCATGGAGGATTTTAGCAGAGGAGGGACATGAAGTCAGTGTTCTTCTCCCTCCCAAGATGTGAGGTGGCAAGGGCTAGCCCTCCGGGAATGGAGAGATTCCAATTAAGCTGGCTCCTTACTCCCTCTGGCAAGTGGTCTCCCCTCTCCAGGCCTCAATTTCCTCATTTGTAAGGTGGGTGAATATAGTCATCCCAGCCCCTGCTAATCCAATGGACTCACAGCATAGGGCAGGCAGTGAGTGCTGCAGGGGATAAGAAGGGGGTTGGTAGTGGTTAGCTTCCTCAAACCCTGGTGTCTCCCAAGCAGAAAGTCTGTCTGGGCCCACCCCTTCTCTCTCTCCTCCAAAGATTCCTGCCCTCAGCTTTGGGTCTACTCTATCTGGGGTGGAGGCGTGGGAAAACAGCTCCGTGAATTCTCCGAGAGTAAATGGGAGGGTTCCCATTTCATGGAGTGAAATGGTGAGGCGGGAGAGGTGACGTTACTCACCTAAAAAGCCACCGAATCCAGATTGGCATCTGGACTAGAACACTTTGTTAAGCTGGTAAGCACAGGTGTCCCTTTCCCACCATCGGGCTTCCCAACACTTGGTGGTATGTGACCCACTGTCTCCCTGCCTCCCCTCCCTCCAGACTGGGGTTGGTGGAGGGCTGCTGGGGCGTCCCACTCTCAGCCTCTGGTCCCTGGGCAAGTCAGGCCTGGAAATCCCCCCCGCGCAGAAGCAGTCCCGGACTTCCCCAGAGGTAGGAGATGAGGAACAGAATGTACGTGTGTGTTGGGGGGAGGTCCCCAGCCTACTCAGCTTGGCGCCGGACCCATCCCCATACCGTCTGACCGGGTCCTGGAGCCAGGCGTGGCACTGGGCCAGGACACAACCATTTCGAGGAGGCGGCTCTTGCGTTCTCCATTTTACGGCTGAGAAACTGAGGCTCTGGGAGGCTCAACCTGTAGCTTGAGGCCACTCGTCGAGGTGATGCAGGGTCTGGATTCGAACCCACGGCTGTTGTCTTTGGCTCTAGCCCCAACTTCCCATAAAGAGCTACCTAAGTACGACTGGGGCTTATCCCCAGCTGGCCGGCTTACCCCCAGCTGGCCGGGAGTCGGTCCTCCCAGTGCCTGCAGGGCGCAGCCTGGATTCCGGGAGTTGGCGCGACGGCAGCCCCCACCCCTGACTCACCTGGGAGCAGAGCTCCGATCAGGGCCAGGAGCGCGGGCAGCGCGGGACAGGCGGTGCCGGGAGCCATAGCCGGCCAGAGGAGGGCGGAGAGCGCAGAGAGCGCGGCAGAAGCGCAGAGGCGTGCGGCGCGGACTGCGCTACAGGAGCGCGCGGGAGCTTTTATAGTGGCCTGGCCGGGCACGGGGGGGACAGAGGGGCGGGGCTGCTTTCCCGGAAACCTCGCGCCTTCCCCTCCGGAAGGAGGGCTCCGGCATTTCCGGACCGAGAGGGTACCGAGCCTAAGTGGGGTTGTCCCCCCTCTCGAGCGCTGGAATTTCCGAGTTGCAGCAGGGAGGGCCGCAGCGGCCCCGCGGGTCCGGGGGGCCGCTCCTGGCTCTAATGGTCCGGTCCCCGGGGCCCGGCTGACCGTGGTTCTGCGTTTACGCTGCGCTAAACGCTTTACTGAATACTGCCAACTACCCTGGACGGTAGGGACTGCTATTGTGTCCGTTCCACGGAGGGGTAAACTGAGGCTCCGAGCTGCGAGAGGATTCGGACTCAAGTGTGACGCCCCAGCGCTGCGGGCCTCTTTAGCCGCGTGGAGCGGCGCTGGAGTCCATACGGGGCCTTCTCCATCAAGGGTACCCCTCCCCAAGGAGCACGGCCCTGCCCAGCTGACAGATTTCCCGAGAAGCGGCAGGAGCAGGCCCGGGCACATTCTGGCGGCCGCGAAACCTGGGGGTGAGGACTAGCGGCGTCATCACGTCCGGGGCCCTGCATCCCCCCTCCTATGGGCGCTTCCACCCCCGCGGCCTCGCTTCCCCTTTCGGCCTCCGCAGCGGGGACATCTTCACGGCTCCCAGAAAAAGGAAGGAAGCCGCGTGGTCCTGACGCGCCGAGTCTCCCGCTGCCGTTCCCAGGCTCCTCGGGGAGACTGAGGCAGCAAACCTTGAATGGAGAGGGGGCGCTGGGACCCTTCCTTTCCGCGGGGAAACAGCTCCTAGGCCCCCAAGTGGGGCGGGAAGAGGAGGCCGTCAATTTCCAAGTGCTGCGCGCAGTTCCTGAAACTTCAGCGCTGGGCGCCCGCGCTGACTACGTGCAGATGTTTACGTGCAGATGTTTGCACCCGCTAATTCTATTAGGGCGGGGCGGGGGGAGCGTTGTGACCGCCTCGGCCTGCGCGTGTGACCCCAAGACTTGGCATCTACCACGACGAGGCTGGGGACCCTGGGGTCTCCCAGCGCCAGTCCGCGCCGCCCAAGGCTTCCTGTTGTGGGGCGCGCGCCGCGTCGCCATGGAGACCTCGGAGGGGCCAGGGAGGTCGCGCAGCAGAAGGGGAAGGGAGGGGGCCCCGGGGACGTTCGGGCCCTTCCTCCGGAGGATGGGCCTGAGAGTCACTCATCAGCCAGAAACGCGTCCCTTCCCCCGCCCCGATCATTCCCAAGGAATTTCCACGGGGATCTTTCGACGCCGGGTGTGGTGGGTGCTGAATTCCCGCCCAGAACTGCCTGGGCAAAGGTGCAGAGCAAAGGTGCAGACTGGGAACCGGGACGCGCTGGGCCTGGGAAAATCCCGTGCGGGGTCGGAGCCGAGTATTTTCCGGCGGATTTTCCTTTTCTTTAAAGATTTTATTTATTTATTTGAGAGCAGAAAGATTGTATTTAGTTATGTATGTACGCATGTATTTAGGTGTTTTTTTTTTAATTTTTTTAAAAGATTTTATTTATTTGTGAGAGAGAGAATGAGAGACAGAGAGCGTGAGAGGGAGGAGGGTCAGAAGGAGAAGCAGACTCCCCGCCGAGCGGGGAGCCCGATGTGGGACTCGATTCTGGGACTCCAGGATCATGACCTGAGCCGAAGACAGTCGTCCAACCAACTGAGCCGCCCAGGGGCCCCTGTATTTAGGTATTTAAGAGCGAGAGCGAGAGAGGGCGACCACGAGCAGGGGGAAGGAAAGGGAGAAGCGGACTCCCCGCCGAGCGGGGGAGGGGCTCGATCCCGATCCCATGACCCCGGGATCACGACCCGGGCCGAAGGCAGACGCTCTACCCACTGAGCCACCCTGGTGCCCCTGGCGGATTTTTCTCGGCGGATTTTTCTCGGGATCTCTTCCTTGGGTCCTTTGACCTTCGTCCAAAGTGCGCGCAGGCCGCGAGCTCCCCCGCGCGGCCCAAGTCTTCCTTGTAGCCATAAAAGCGCCAATCTTTCTCGCTTCTCCCGACTTGCTGGGCAGTGTTTATTGAGCGCCTGCTGTACACCAAGAATCCTTCCAGGTGTGCTAGCGACACAGCAACGATCAGAAAAGACAAAAATTTCTCCATTGTGCAGAGATGGTTTTAGTGTGAGGGGGAGACAGACAAGGAACTAAAATATATGGGGTGTTAGCTTGTGATTAGTGCTGAAGAGAAATAAAACAGGGGAGGGAATAGGCAATGTGAGGGTTGGTGAACTTTTAAATAGAGTACTCTGAGAAAGACTGAGAAGGTGACATTTGAGCAAAGACCACCGGAGGTGAGGAGGGAGCTGTGACAATACCAGGAAGGGAGTGTACCAGGCAGAGAGTTCTGAACGTGCAAAGGCCCTGAGGTAGGGACAGCCAGGAGGCCAGTGTGGCTGGAGAGCAGTAAGGAAAGGAGGAGGAAAGGAGGGCAGAGAGGAGATGATGCAGAGCATGCTTGTTGGCCTGCAGGGGACTTTGGTTTTTCCTCCCAGTGAAGTGGGAGCCAGGGAAGGTCCTGAGCAGAGGAGGGACAGGCCTGACTCAGGTGTTTATAGGCACCCTCCTGAGACTGCAGGAGCTGTTTTCTGGAGGCAGGGAGAACAGGGTGGAAGCCAGAAAACCAGAGAGGAGGTGACTACTCTAGTCCAGGTGAGTCATGATGGGGCCTGCGCTGGGCTTGTTGGTCCTGGTCTGAGCCCCTGGGAGGATGGAGAGCCATTTCCTGAGATGAAGATGGGGCAGTAAGGTTGGCAAGAGGAGCATCCACCTCCTGGTCTTACATTCCCTTTGTGTTTCCTTGAGGAAAAGGAAAACAGAGGCTCCCCAGCCCTTCACCGAAGCTTCCAGGAAGGGCAGGGCTTCCTTCAGGGTGCCAGGCAGTCTTGGGCAGAGCAATGAATGGGCCCACTGCAGACCAGAGGCCATGGACACAGGGCAGAAATATCCACATCCCACTTTGTGGCATTGTGCCTGCTCTCCCTTCAGTCTGAGCTCTGGTGTGGCCACCCTGCCCTTCCTGGCAGCTTCCGTGCGCTTCTTTTGTCTCTGAGCATTTGGAACAGGCTGTTCCTCTAGCCCAGAATTCCCTTCCACCGTTTCTACAAAAGGTTCTCAGAGCATTGCATCCGCAAGGTTGTAACAGAAGGAGGAGCAGATGGGGATTTGAATCCAGGCTCTGATACTTATCAGCTATTTTAGTGTAAGTTCTCCCCAAAAGTGGACCCTGAAACAAAATTTGGTGTTCAGGGAGTTTATCTGAGCGGTGATCTCAAGAAACACCTGGAGTGGGGGGAGTCAGGGAAGGCAACCAGTAAAGGTGTGCATTAGCAGAGTTACCCGTTGGGGTCACTAAGGTTCAGCCTCCTGGAGGAACTCTCGGAGGTGGGTAGACTCTATGCCAATCCTGTGCCTCGCCGGGTGGACTGTCGGCTCCCCAATACTTCATTACTTCATATATATATTTACTTATATTTCCTTATTTAAAAAATTTTTAGTCACCAGGCTGTACATTACATCCCCAGGACCTAGTTATCTTTATTTTAAGATTTTATTTATTTGTTTGTTAGAGAGAGAGAGAGAGAGCACAAGCAGGGGGAGTGGGGGAGGGAGAAGCAGGCTCCCTACTGACCAGGGAGCCCGATGCGGAACTCCATCCCAGGACCCTGAGATCATGACCTGAGCTGAAGGCAGACACTTAACCAACTGAGCCACCCAGGCGCATCCCAGGACCTATTTATCTTATAACTGGCAGTTTGTGCCTTTGACCCCCTTCACCCATTTCCCCACCCCCTGCCTCTAGCAACCACCAGTCTGTTCTCTGTGACTATAAATTCAAGTGTTGCTGTTGTTTATTTAAGATTCCACATGTGAGTGAGATCATACAGTATTTGTCTTTCTCTGTCTGATTTATTTTACTTAGTAACGACCTCAAGGTCCATCTATGTTGTAGCAAATGGCAAGATTTCCTTTTTTTTTTTTTTTTTTTTTAAGTAGGCTCCACATCCAGTGTGGAGCCCAACACAGGGCTTGAACTCACAACCGTGAGACTTGAGACCTGAGCTGAGATCAAGAGTCGGATGCTTAACTGACCTGAGCCACACGGGCACCCGAAGCTTTCCTTCCTTTTTTTATGGCCAAATAGCTTTCCACTGTGAGTATGTATATATCCATTCATCCACTGATGGACAGTTAGGTGGTTTCCCTGTCTTGAGTATGGTAATGAATGCTGCAGTAGCATGGGGGTGTGGATGCCTTTTCAAGATAGTGACTCTGTTTCCCTCAGATGAATATCCAGAAGTAAAACTGCTGGATCATACGGTAGTACTAATTTTAATTTTTTGAGGAACCACAATCCTGGTTTTCTTTTTTTTTTTTTTAATATTTTATTTTATTATTTATTTGAGAGAGAGAGAGAATGAGAGATAGAGAGCACGAGAGGGAAGAGGGTCAGAGGGAGAAGCAGACTCCCCGCTGAGCAGGGAGCCCGATGCGGGACTCGATCCCGGGACTCCAGGACCATAACCTGAGCCGAAGGCAGTTGCTTAACCAACTGAGCCACCCAGGCGCCCAACAATCCTGGTTTTCAAAGGGACTGTGCCAGTTTACATGCATATATATACGTTTAATTGAGACAAATTCACATAATATAAAGTTTACATTTTCTTAAAGATTTTATTTATTTGTCGGAGAGAGAGAGAGCACAAGCAGGCAGAGGGAAGCGGCAGGCAGAGGGAGAAGCAGACTCCCTGCTGAGCCAGGAGCCCGATGTGGGGCTTGATCCCAGGACTCCTGGATCACGACCTGAGCCGAGGGCAGACGTTTAACCAACTGAGCCACCCAGGTGTCCCTATAAAGTTTACATTTTGCCCTTTAACAATTTTCTAGTATATTCATAATCTTGTACCACCATCACCACTATTCGATTCTGGACTATTGCCATCACCCTCCCAAAAAACCTGGTACCTCCCAATCCCCTTTCCCTTCAGCCCCTGGCAACCCCTAACCTACTGTCTGTCTCGGTGGGTTTGCCCATTCTGGACATTTCCTGAAAATGGAATCACACAATCTGTGGCCTTTTGTGTCTGGCTTCTTTGCCTCAGCATAATGTTCAGAATGTTTTGCATAAAGGTTCATCCACGGGCGCCTGGGTGGCTCAGTCGTTTGAGCGTCTGCCTTCAGCTCGGGTCATGATCCCAAGGTCCTGGGGTCGGGCTCCTCGCTCGGCAGAAAGCCTGCTTCTCCCTCTCCCTCTGCCTGCCATAAGATACGACGTTTTGTTGACCCATCCGTCAGTCGATGGACATCTGGGGTGTTTCTTCCTTTTGGCCATGGTGAGTCATGCTGCCCTGCACATTCATGTACAAGCATTGGTATGAACATTTTTTCAATTCTTTTGGGAATACACTTAGAAGTAGAATTGCTGGGTCATATGATAATTCCAAGTGGAACTTTTGGAGGAACTGCTAGACTGTTTTTTCAAAGATTTTTACTTAACAGAGAGAGAGAGAGAGAGCACAAGCAGGCAGAGGGAGAAGCAGGCTCCCCGCTGAGCAGGGAGCCTGACGCAGGACTGGATCCCAGGACCCCAGGATCACGACCTGAGCCGAAGGCAGATGCTTCACGGACTGAGCCACCCAGGCGCCCCTAGACTGTTTCCCACAGCAGCTGTACCATTTTACATTCCTACCAGCACCGTACAAGCATGCAAGACTTCCAATTTCTCCACATCTGCGTCAATGCCGATTTTCTGTTATATGATTACAACTCTTATCGCCATCCTAGCGGGTCGTATGTCATCGTGGTCCCCCCCACAGTCCTTCTGACCTGCCCCGCAGACAAGCCCAGCACAGCCCTGCAGCGGAGGCAGCGGGAGGGGAGTGTGCAGGACAGCAGGTGTCAAGGATGCTGAGAGCCCCTGCTGGGAGCGTGACCTCACGCAAACCACTTCCCCTCGAGGAAACCACTTCTCGAAGACCTCAGTTGAAGCATGGGATGGTAACACAGACCTGAAAGGCTGGATGTGAGATTTCACTAACCTGGTTTGTGTGCGGTGCTTGGCAAGCCAGAGCGAGAGCGGGTAGCAGTTGTCCCGGTTGGTCTGTTTCACTAGGACCCAGCGCTGAGAATCTCCCCCTCAAACTTCCTCAGTGGAAATACGGGCTTCCTCTGCGTTCCCACAGATCTGGTTCATGCTGGTATCACAGTTCATCCTAGCCACCCTGGGGGGTAAAGCAGAAATTCATGTTGTTTATGCGTCAGTCGAAACAGAGCTTTGCTTCTCCTTCCGCCCCGTTTCTTCTCTGCTGGAATCGCACCCCAGCCCCTGGCTGAGAAGTCTACCCGGGACTCAGGCCCAAGTCGGTATCATATTCCAGTCTCTGAACTTGACTTGATATCGGAGGGGAGCCGCGGGTCAGGCCTCACGGGGCTGGAGGCCTCGGTGAGGAAGAAGGGCCTGGTCTCACTGCTGGTGGCCTTCTTTCTGTCTGCCTCCCCTCCTTTCACTGGGGGGTCCCTCCTGCCCAGGTGCAGGGAGGAGGGCACGGGGGACCGGGCTGTTCCTCCCGGGCTGGGGGCTTTGGATGGCCCAGCAGTGAGTTAAGGTGGCACCCCTGAGGGATTTGATGGGTATGTGTTTTGGGGGGCTCTGAGGCTTGAGACCCCTTGGTTGGAGAGGGGGCATCTTTGGTCTGGGTCGGGGCTCTTCCCTCAGCCCCACCCAGGGGCCCTCCATGCTGACCCCCAGTAAGCAGACCCCTTGGCCCCAACATCAGAGCCAGGTGTCCCACCGAGTGGGATCCCAGCCCCAGAGGCTCGCTTTTGCTTTCACTTTTTTTTTTAAAGATTTATTTATTTATTTTGAGAGAGAGAGAGAGAGAGTCCATGGGGGGGGGGAGGGTTAGAGGGAGAAGCAGACTCCCCGCTGAGCAGGGAGCCCGACGCGGGACTTGATCCCGGGACTCCAGGATCATGACCTGAGCCGAAGGCAGTCGCTCAACCAACTGAGCCACCCAGGCGCCCCTGCTTTCGCTTTCTTAAGCCAGATTCAGCCCGAGAGTCCTGGGTCTCCTGCCTTGAACAGCCGACTGCGAAGTGCCCTCCCTCTCTGGTCTCTGTCTGGGTCAGTCCGCGTCCCAAGCGGGTGGGAGAAGGACTTGTGGGTAGCAACCACTCCCCTGAAGAAATGTCTTCACTCATCTCTCTCTTTTTAAAAAGGCTCATTATAGGCGCCTGGGTGGCTCAATTGGTTAAGCGACTGCCTTCGGCTCAGGTCATGATCCCAGGGTCCTGGGATCGAGCCCTGCATCGGGCTCCCTGCTCAGCGGGAAGCCTGCTTCTCCCTCTCCCACTCTCCCTGCTTGTGTTCTCTCTCTCGCTGTGTCTCTGTCAAATAAATAAAATCTCAAAAAAAAAAGAAAAAGATTTATTCGAGAGCGCGCGCATGCTCCTGAGTGGGGGAGGGGCAGAGGGAGGGGGGAGAACCTCCAGCAGACTCCCTGCTGAACGCAGAGCTGACACACGACTCCACCCCAGGACCCTGAGATCATGACCTGAGCCGACATCAAGAGTCGGATGCTTAGCTGACTGAGCCACCCCGGTGCCCGTCAGATCATTTTTTTTCTAATGCCTTTTATCCTCCTTGGTCTGGCTGCGGGTTTCCAGTATGGTGCAACAGGTTCCGACACATCTCTCACATTTCTCTGGGCAGTCTGTGGGAGCAGGGGGTTGGCCTTGCTGTTTCCCGACCACTCTGAGGTAGACAACTAAGCAGCCTTACTTCCAGCTACGACGATCTAGTCTAGGCGCTGTCAGAACAGCTGGGTCTTCTCTAAGCCTCGTGCCCCCATGTGGCCAGGGAGAGGCGCAGGGAGAGGTAGGGAAGAGTTTGGCTTTAGCCCAAGCAGCATTTCCCACACACCCTCTGCACCCCTTCTTACCACAGGCTCCAAATGGCTTTTTTACTTAGTCAAAGCTGGTGCTTTAAGGATCAAAGTTTGTATCCATGAGGATTTTCAAAGAATGTTCTGTGAGCTCTGAAGGCACTCCCCAGAGATGCATTCCAGACATGTTTTTGGCAAGGGGCAGCCTAGCCCATGGGTGGTCACTGTGGCCCCCTGGCCTTGGCTAAACGGACACATGCAGATGTCAGTTCTGGCTGACTTTGAGGAAACTGACCACATTATAGTCTGTGTTAGGACTGTTACAAAAAAATTAGCTTGGGGGAGCAGACAACAGCAGCAGACTCCAGAATTAGGATACCAGTTTGGTGGGTTTTTTTTTTTTTTTCTTTTTGAGATTTTATTTATTTGAGAGAGAGAATGAGATAGAGAGCGAGAGCATGAGAGGGGGAGGGTCCGAGGGAGAAGCAGACTCCCCGCTGAGCAGGGAGCCCGATGCGGGTCTCCATCCCGGGACTCCAGGATCATGACCTGAGCCACCCAGGCGCCCCAGTCCGATGTTTTTAAAAAAAAAAATGTGTTTATTTGCTCATTTACTGACCACAGGGATTCAGACTCTGCTTAGGGGAAATCATGATGATGAAAGCTCAGGTTTACACTTCCTATTTGTAGAATCAAATCGGGATGTGAATTCTCGGGTACAGTGCTGGGCAGTGGGGGAGGCACTGGGAGCCGGTTCCTATGGACAGCTAGCTAGGCCCTCCTCTGCATGCTCCTGGAGCCTGACTCGTCCTGCTGAAGCTGACTTTGGGTCACTGCTATAAACAGCCCTGAGGCTGCCCCCTGAAGAGAGAGGTACCCAGCAGCACCCAGCACTGAGGAAGAGCTTGACTTGCCAAGTGGAATTCTTTACAAAATGGCAATGAACTGTTTTGTTTCTCTTTTTTGATTAAAAAACAAGATTCATCTTAAAAATGAAAGTGAAAATTGGGGCCAGAGTTCGGCGCTCGGCCGCTCTGTGCGCAGCCGCACTGGGATGAGGGGGGGTCCAGGCGGCGCCGCTCTGCCCCCACAGGGTGGGCACGAGACTCCCGAGCCCGCAGGGGGCTTGGCCCGGCTCAGGGCAGGCACCCGGCTCGGCGGGGCCCAGGAAGAGGGCGGCTGACGGGCCCCAAAGGGCAGAGGACTGGGGCTCAGGGGAAGTCGCGGTAGGGCAGGCGGAAGGGGTAGAGGGGCGTGTAACGCGAGTCATGCCAGAGCAGCTTCTCCTCCAGGAAGGCGACGGTCTGCAGGGTCAGGACCAGGGTCTGGTGTTTGAGCATGCTGTATGCGTTCAGGCCTAGGGGTGGAGATGCAGTCCAGGCTGGGCTGCCTACCACCTCTGGGGCCCCCTTCCCCCGCCCCGAGGAAGCAACCCCCTCTCCGTATTGCCCTACTCTAGAAGACACTGTGGTGCGGCATGGGCTCATGGATCTTGCAGGCTAGGCTCAAACCCTGGCTCAGCTGCTCACTGATGGCAAGACCCCGGGCGAGGGACGGTCCTCGGCTCAGTCCCTGATTGAGAGCCTCCTGCGTGCCTGGCTCTGCCCTGCGCTGGGGCTGTGATCCCCACCTCCCTCTCCAGCGGGCCGGACAGACCCTCAGCAGAGCAGAGGCATGAATGTACTGCGGGAGGCCTGTGGCTGCAGTTAGTGAGCGAGCGGGACAGGAGGCGGCGGCCAGCGCAGGGAGAGGATGGGGCAGGTTGTGCAGGATCTTGTGGGCCTCAGGGAGAACTTGGCCCTTGCCCCAGAGGGAGGTGGGAACCGCAGAGGGCTGTGGGCAGAGGAGGGCCGCGCTGAGACTCGGCTGCGCACAGGCGCCCTCTGGTGGCCGTGGTGGGGGAGAACAGGCTGCAGAATAGAGCAGGAGCCAGGGACGGGGCCGGAAGGACACGGGGGTGCTGGGGGGTAAGAAGTGGTGGAATCCCCCATATTAAAGTCAACGCCGACGGGGTGAGCTAAGAGACGAGTGGAGGGTGACAGCATGGTCTGGGGCCTGAGCCACAGGAAGGAAGGAGTTCTTAGGTGCGAAGGTGCCCGTGAGACCCCCAAGTGCAGCCATGCCATCAGGGAGACCGTGCAAGAGCTCTAGGGACTGATTAGTCAATGTGGTGATGGGTGTGACATGCCCAAGCCAGACTGGATCCCACCTCCCAGCCTCTCAGAGGGAGGAGCCAGATGAGGACAGCCAGCAGCCCCTGCACTCACTCGGAGCCCCTCACTGAGCCCCGAGCTCGGACAGAGCCGTCCTTCCAGGATGACATCTTCCTGATGTTCCGTTCGGGCAAGCTGAGGGCTGGGTTGAGGAGGTGGCAGGGATAGACTTTTAACTGCCCATGGACTACTGGGGACCTGGGGGGGAGGACCGGGGCCCTCTGCTCACCGACAGCCGGGATCAGGTTGAAGGTCTTCAGGCCGGAGGTGGCTGCTACGACATTCTGAGACATGTCCTCGTGGGCTCTGAAATGGAGGCCAGGAGGTGAGCACCGCAGAGGACGGCCCCCCAGCGCCCCCAGCCCCGCTCTGCCCCGCACCCTCACAAGTCCACAAGGAGCACAGAGTCCCCCCAGCGGCGGTAGCGGGCCAGCTCGGTCAGGTACTGGGGGTCGGAGGTCGGCAGCTCCAGGGAGTCTACAACGTGCAGGTCATCCTATCAGGAAGAAAGGACAGTCTGAGCCCCAAGGGCCCCCCAGGAGCTGCCTGAGCCCTCCAGCCCCCACAGCCCACACCCCCGGCCGCCGGCAGCTCCTGGCGGGGATCAGGCCCGTACCTGGGCCAGCTTGACGGTCAGCGCCACCTTGAGGCCCTGCACCCGCACTTTCATGGGCAGCATGTAGTAGTAGCTCGTGGGGCCCCGGGGGCCATGGGCAATGCCTCCTGCAGAGACAGAGGTGTGTGGACAGGTGAGGACCCCAGCTGGGCGTAGAGGACAGAAATTTGTCACAGTGGCTGGTGTAGGGAGGCTGCCAGCAGGCAAACCGAATCAGCAAAGAGGACAGGGCCTCGAGGAGGGAAAGAGAGGGGACACTGGATCCAGCATCGCCCGGGACAGGTGACTCTGCCTCACTGGGCCTCGATTTCCTCAGCTGTCAAACCCTGAGTGAGGACCCTCTACCTGTGTGTCCACCCTCTGCTGGGCCCTAGGGGCGCAGCAGGGAACAAGATAGGCGGACCCCTGCCCTCCTGTCATTCACATTCAGAGGTTCAACTGCAGAGGAAATCAGGGCTGTCTTTTGGGGGCAGCACAAGGAGTTGTTGGGGGCAGGGGACCCACAGGAGGTCAGGGAGGGCTTCCTGGAAGAGGCACAGCCCAAACACATGCTAAGGATGCAAGAGTTGGCCAGGCAAATGGGAGCTGACACCGAATCAGTCGTCTGGTCAGAGAAGATGTGGAGGAACAAGGGGGGCCTGTAGGCACCACTGCCTGGAATGCCAAGTGAGGAGCCCAGACTTCCCAAAAGGGCTGCGGGAACCACCGGGGGGCTTAGGAAAAGCACTCTGGGTGCTGTGTGCAGGGTGGTCCAGGAGAGGTATGACAGGGAGTCGGGGCTAAGAGGGGCTGTGGCCATGGTCTGATGAGAGGCTAAGGCCAGAGCTGACAGGGAGCTGGGAAAGTGGCCGACTCTCTGCTCTCTGACCCGCACACGGGTAGTGAGGTCTGCAGGCTGGAGTCCTGCTGCCCCCGCCCAGGTGGAAGGAATGGGACTGACAGTTATCACACCAGATGGGTGTGAAGATGTCCCCAGGGCCCCTCCCTCCCTGCCCCACTCACCTCCTCGCCAGATCGGGGAGCGGATGCTGCCATGCCTGGAACGCCCACTGCCTTTCTGTGGCCAAGGCTTCCGGCCTCCACCCTGCACCTCGGCCCTAGTCTTGGTCTTGGCATAGCTCTGCGGGTGCAAAGGGAGGAGACAGACGGTCAGGTTCCCAAGGCAGACACTGTCACGGCTGAGAGGGCCCGGGCCTGGGAAAACAGCAGTGAGCTGGCCAGTAGGGGCTCGCCACTGGGGAGGTACAGAGATCATGGATCCATCGGGACAAACACACAGCACTTGGGGAGGGAGAAGAAGGATAAAGAAATCGAAAGTCCCCTCGTCTGCTCCAGAACGTCAGCCTCAGAAAGGCAGGGGCTCTGCTGCCTGGCACACGGTAGGCACTCGGCATTTTTTGAATGATTTTAATGTGGTGGCAACCGAAAGGAAGGTGTGGCATGGGGAAACGTGTGCAGGGGCTAGAGAACATCAGGGAGAGGTATGGGGTGGGGAGATGACGAGGGACTTCCATGGTGAGCTAGGGAGGGTGTGAATAGGGGAAGGACTCACTGGAATTCTGAGGTAAGCAGATGGGAAGCAGAGAGCCCCTGACTGGTAATGGTTCTTCAACGCACTTGGCAAAAAAAAGTCCAAACTACTCAGCACTGCTCCTGCTGACCTCTGTGGCCACACTAGGCTCCATGTTGTCCCTGCCGCAGGACCTTTGCATGTGCAGTTCCCACTACCTCTACCCTAGCACCACTGCCCCCTTTACTTAGTCAGCACCTACTATACACCGAGGTTAAATGTCTCCTTTTCTCTGGGACAACTTCCCTAGTCATATATTTACAGGCTTGCCTACTTGATTCATGTTCACCTCTGTAACTAGACTACGAGCTTCCCAAGGGCAGGGATCTTGCCCGCCTTGTCCACTAGCACCATGCCTAATGCACAGTGGGTGTTCAGAAAACACCTGGCACGTCACCCATCAGTGAATGGTTCAGAAGAGAGAAGGTAAGGCCTGAGCCTAACAATCCAGAGAAGACAAACCGAGGAGCTTCCCTGCCTCCTTCCACCAACCTCCCCAACCTGGGCACTCACAATTCTCTTAAAGTTCTTCTGCCAGATGGCAACCTGGTGCAAGATATCCAACCTATGGAGAAAGAAGAGGCCGTGAGAGGCCTACTACCTCCAGTTAAAGCCCTCCCCACCTCATCAGTTGAAAACAGGGGCTCCTCCCATCCAGCTCCAGGGCCCTGTGTGATCTGCCCTCACCCCTCTCTGCTCCATCTCATACCACCGCCAGGCCCACTCCATTTCCATTCTGTGAAATGGGGTCCAGCCTCCATGCCTTTGACCTCATTGTTCCCTCTGCCTGAAACACTCTTCCCCTGGCTGGTTCCTCCTCAGCCCATAAGTCTCAGCCCCAAACAACTCTCCGAGAGGAGCCTCCTTGCTAAGAGGAGAGCCACCACTTCCTCCTTCTCACAGTACCTTACTCTTTTCCTACCATTACAACTTACTCCCTGCCACCTTCTTTATGGACTGGTTTGCCTCTCCAGCCCTGCACTATCCTCCTATTCGGTAGACACTGGCCAGATGTGTGGCTGTTGAACCCCTGACATGTGGCCAGTGCCCCATGTTGAAATGACACTGTTTTAGATATATCAGGTTAATAAAATAGATTGTTTCTTCCTTTTTTTTTTTTTAAAAACGAGGTTACTAGCAAAATGTAAATTACACACGTGACTCACATTAGGTGGTTACATTGGACCTGACTGCCGGGGTAGCTTGCCCGGGGTTGGCAAGCTACTATGGCTAGTAGGCCAAACCTGGCCTGCTGCCTGTCTCTGTAAATATGTTTCACTGGGACACAACCCTGCTTTTGTACTACATCAGCACAGAGGAGTAGTTGCCATGGCAACATGAAAGCCTGCAAACCCTAAAATATTTACTCCCTGGCCCTTTACAGAAAAAGGTTTGCAGATCCCTGATCTAGACTGTAAGCAACATCAGCAACCTTGGTACTCATTCACTGCTGTATTCCCAACACCCAGAACGGAATCTGGCATATAGCGGACACTTCGTAAGTATTTACGGAATACACAAAATACACCGTTTTTAATTTCTTTTCTCACTCTCTAGTAGATTGGGACTCTAAAAGCAGGGGGCAAAAACCATGCCAAAATCAGTAATAGTAATAAATTAACAGCACTTATTATGTGCCAGATACAATGCACTTGAGGGGCATCATACGCCTCGGTAAGTCGATAAGCCAGCCCAAGGAGTTGGCCCACGTAAGGTTGAGATCCTGACTCTAAAGCTTACAAGCTGTGTGACCTTGAGCAAATTTCTTAACCTGTCTGTGCTCAGTTTCTTTATCTGCAAAGCAAGAATAACTGAACCCTCTCCTAGGGTTGCTATAAGGATCTACTTAACCAAAATGCCAATAGGCAATGCCAGGGCTTGACCAGTGTTAGTGCTTATTTTCGCAAAAGTCGGTAACAGCATATCATAATTAACATTTCTATAGAACTTATTAGGTGCCAGAATTAACTCATTTCATCATCACAGCAACCTCTCGAGGTTTGACAGAATGGGGACACTGAAACACAAGCGGGAAGGCAGGATTTGAACTCAGTCACTGAAGCTCCGGAGTTTTGCGTCCTTAACTCTTTGAGGATGTTAACTCTTAGATCTCAATCTTACATAACCCAGTAGCAGGGAAAACCATCATCCCCTTTTGGCAGGTAAAGAAGCTGAGGCTCAAGCCCAGGTCATCCTGATTCCTAAAGCCCCGCTCCTCCTCCCTCGGGCACTCAGTTCACCATTTCACTCCCACTCACCTGGGCGCTGTGGAGAAAACTTCGGGGTGCAGCTCGGCCAGACCCACGCGCTCCTGCTCGTAGCCGCGCAGGGACTCCACCCAGGCCTGCACCGGACGCCGGGGCGCGGGTACCGGGAGCTCGCACCTGCGCAGCACGGGCACCTGGGGACCTGAAGCGATTGGGAAGTCAGGGGTCAGGGCCGAGCGTCAGGGCTCCCGGTTGCCGCCCCTCCTGGAGCGACCCCGGCAACCTCACCCGCGCTAGCTACTGACTCTGGCTTCGCCGCCTGGGGTACTGCCTCTTCCGCCAGCGCGTTCAAGCCCTGTAAATGGTGGACGAGAGTGAGAAACGACACCCGGAACCTCCAGCCTTTGTCCTCCGGTCCCGTCCCCAGCGCCCCGCCTCACCCGGCAGCCCGTGGGCCGAAGCCAGGCCCGCGCCCCGGCCCGTACTAGCTGCAGCATTGCGGCGCAGCTCCCCACGCGGAGAGGTCAAGGCTCCTTCTGGCTGTGCGCGACGCCCAGCGATGACATCACGCCCGCGACACCGCCCACCCCGCTCGGGTCGGCGTTGGAAAGCTGAGTGTAAGAGGGAAGGCGGCGGGGCCTGGCCCAGCGTGCCTTCATCTCCGCCCCAGGACTAACCCCCAGGCTCCAGTTTTCACGCCTGGCCTACGGGACCCCCTGCGACACCTGGAAACACGCGACCTGGCAGCAAGAAGCCGCGCCCCTTCGGTAGGCCCTGCTCTTTTTCCTGGGTCCCGCCCCCAGAAAGGCGCGCTCCTCGTTCAGCCAATGAGCGTTAAGCCTGGCAAAGTGGCCCGCCTATGGCTGGGCGGTTCTGGGGCGGGCACTAAGAGAATATGACCAACACCTGTTACGCTTTTGGTGTCGGTCACGCCCTCCATGCCCCGCCCCCGCCCCCATCTAGCCTCCTAGACCCTCCGCGCTGGTTTTTCAGTTTCCAGTGAAGTGGTTTTGTGTGTTTGTTTACGTGCAGGGCCTCATCTCCCGCAGAAAACCCTTAGTATTGAGCCTGTGGGACCGTGCCTCTCAGATTCCCCAAGGCAGAGGGTAAGTTCCCCATCAAACCACAGATTAGGTCTGTGTCTTCTCCGCCTCCTAGACAGGGTCCCGTCCCCTCCCAGAACTCTCTCCGAAAACACAGCAAGGTGGGGGAGTCCGCAGACCCCGGATTTCCTTCCTCGTTGCGCACCCTTACAACTGAAATCTAAATATTCATTTTGAGGCATTTTGCCAGCTTCCCCGCGAGGCCTCCAGAGGGCGTCATGAACACGTAGCAGCCTTCGCTGCCTCGCCGAGCCTGATCACCTGGCTGGCCTAACGTGGTCTGGGAGCCAACTTCAGTTTCCTCATTTGGAAAATGGAGAGGTCATGAGACCTCAATGAAATGAAGTCATGCCTAGCACAAAGTGAACATTTAATGGTATTATTATTATTATTATTATTATTATTATTGAGGGTGAATTTTGTCATCAAAACAAGTCAAGAGCCAAGGCAGGGGTGGGGTGGACCCTGGAGGACTTGAATACCTACTAAAGATGGGGGCGCTTTTTTTTTTTTTTGCATCTGATATATAACATGGATATTTTTGTGTAGTATTAATAAAAATTTACAATGTATTTCATTGGGTATTCTATCCCTGCTAGAATAATTGTGGATGGGTATTTAAAACTCCACCCACTCTGCAATTTAGAAAGGTCTTTCAATCCTTTATGTTGTAGAGTTTTATTTATTCATTTTATGTTTGTGTAGGTAATTCACACACCAGGTAAAGAAAATTTCAACAAGTACAAAAGTATAAACTAGAGTGAAGTGTCTCCTCCAATCTCTGATCCTGTCCCTCCCTGTTCCCCTCCCAAAAGCCACCACCAGAACCAGCTATGTGTCTCCTCCCAGAACCAGTTTATGATTTATAGGCAGATTTACAAGTCTGTCCTGTGCCAGGAAGTTTGGATATTATGTAGCAAATGATGAAACAGAACTTGCTTAATGATTTATTAGGCATCTACTGGTACTGAGTAGGTAAATCCAGCAGACAACGTTGAGATACAGTGCAGTGCAGAAGGTTGAGGAATCAGAATAGGGGAGAGGGGACGCCTGGGTGGCTCAGTTGGTTAAGCGTCTGCCTTCAGCTCAGGTCAGGATCGCAGCGTCCTGAGATTGAGCCCCACATCGGAGCCCTTGCTCAGCGGGGATCCTGCTTCTCCCTCTGCCTGCTGCTCCCCCAGCTTGTGCTCACTAGCACTAAGAGAATATGCTCTCTCTCTGACAATAGATAAATAAAATCCTAATAATAATAATAATAATAATAATAAGGGAAGGGAGGCCTACAGTGTATGTGGGAGCCCAGGGGAAGAACTCTTAACCCCTGGAGGCAGGGGTCTTAGAGGTGACTTCCCTGAAGCTGTAACTTGAAGGTCCATCAGGAGTTTGTCCAGAGGAGAAAAGGTGTTCCAGGCTGAAAGAACAGAGTTGCAAAGATCAAAAGTGGGGAGAGAGCGGCAGGAGTTAGGGGTGGCTGGACCTTCCTAATGGCAACTCATTCATTTAAATTGAACCCACCTCAGGGCCTTTGCACTGTTGTTTCTTCTGCCTGGAACATACTTTCCCCAGAGCTCCACATGGCTCTATCTCTTACCTCCTTCAGTTCTTTGCTCAAATGTCACCTCCTCCAAGAAGCTTGTCCTGACCACCCTCTTCAAAATTGCAATCCCCACTCCCGGCCCTTCTGACTCACTTATCCTGTCTTTTTTTTTTCCCAATCAGTATTTATCTTCTTTTTTTCTTTTTAAAGATTTTATTCGGGGCACCTGGGTGGCTCAGTCGTTAAGCGTCTGCCTTCGGCTCAGGTCATGATCCCAGGGTCCGGGGATCGAGCCCCGCATCGGGCTCCCTGCTCTGCGGGAAGCCTGCTTCTCCCTCTCCCACTCCCCCTGCTTGTGTTCCCTCTCTCGCTGTGTCTCTGTCAAATAAATAAATAAAATCTTTTTTTTTAAGATTTTATTTATTTGAGAAAGAGAGAATGAGAGATAGAAAGCACGAGAGGGAAGAGGGTCAGAGGGAGAAGCAGACTCCCTGCTGAGCAGGGAGCCCGATGTGGGACTCGATCCCGGGACTCCAGGATCATGACCTGAGCCGAAGGCAGTCGCTTAACCAACTGAGCCACCCAGGCGCCCATAAATAAATAAAATCTTTTAAAAAAAAGATTTTATTCATTTATTTTTGAGAGAGAAAGAGAGAATGAGCACGAGCAGGGGGAGGGGCAGAGGGAGAAGCAGACTCCCCCCACCAAGCAGGGAGCCCGATGCGGGACTGGATCCCAGGACCCTGGGATCACGACCAGAGCCGAAGGCAGATGCTCAGTGGACTGAGCCACCCAGGCGCCTCAGTATCTGCCTTCTAACATCCTATGTAATTTCCTTGTTTTTGATGCTTTTTGTCTGTCTCCCCCATTAGAATGTAAACTCCCCCAGAACAGAAATTTTGCTGTCTCCTTCCCTGCTGTAGCTCCAGCACCCAGGATAGTGGCTGTAACACAGTAGGGGCTCAATACATGTTTCTTTGGGGCGCCTGGGTGGCTCAGTCATTGGGCATCTGCCTTCGGCTCAGGTCGTGATCCCAGGGTCCTGGGATCGAGCCCCGAGTCGGGCTCTCTGCTCATTGGGAAGCCTGCTTCTCCCTCTCCCACTCCCCCTGCTTGTGTTCCCTCTCTCGCTGTGTCTCTGTCAAATAAATAAACAAAATCTTTAAAAAAAAAAAAATACATGTTTCTTGAGTGAATTCCTTTGCTCATCATCCTGTTGCAGGGGTATTACCAGAGACAGAGGAAGCCCTCCCTTTGTCTCCTGGGTCTCAGATCTCTATCCCCTTGATGTCACGGACACATAAGTTACCAAAAAAATGATTATTTGCCCAACACCACTCTAGTCGCAGAGACACATGTTCAAATCTAGGGGGCGCCGCGAAGTGGCTGGGTATCCCTAGACAACTGGTTAGCTCTTTCAGAGTCTGGTCTCCTTTTAGGTGTTAAGTGGGACATACACGAACCCTCCCCTCCTGAGCTGAGTGAAGGATTAGAGTTCTCTTTTCCTTCCATCTCCACTCCCCACAGTCTTTTTCCATCCGCTAGAAGGAGCCTGTAAACCCCTGAGTCAGATCATGTCCCTCCTCTGCTCACAGCCCTCGGTGCCCCTCATTTCACTTTGAGCAAAAGCCAAAGTCTTCACTGTAGCCCACAAGGCCTTGCAGGACCTGTCCTCGCCTCCTCCCACCTTCCCCCTTTATTACTCTGTGGTTTAGGCCACACTGGTCTTCTCACCAGAACTCATCAATCCCATGTCAGCCTCAGGGCCTTTGCACTAGACCTCTCTCCCTTAAATATCTGCATGACTCACTCCCTCACCTCCTTCAGGTCTTTACTCAAATGACACCTTCTCAGGTGACAGTGGGTCTAAAGTCACTGTTTCCTTCCTAACCCACATTCTTCATATGCCTTCCCAGTATCATTGTTTCCAGCACGTTTACCACATTCTAACAGATGATGTCATTCTTACTTATTTTGATTTTTTTTTTAAGATTTCATTTATTTGACAGAGAGAGAGCTCTCTCTGTAGGCAGAGAGGCAGGCAGAGGGAGAAGGAGAAGCAGGTTCCCCACTGAGCAGAGAGCCTGAGCAGGGCTCGATCCCAGGACCCTGGGATCATGACCTGAGCCGAAGGCAGACGCTTAACCAACTGAGCCACCCAGGCGCCCCTATTTTGATTCTTGACTGCCTCTTCCAGTAGAACATCAGCTCCTGGAGGATGGGGTCTTTATTGCTTGCTGGGCCCACTTGCTAAGAAGGGTGCCAGGCATCCGGTAGGTTCTCAGTACCTAGTAATTGAACTAATGGGATGTAGAGAAAGAAATTTGCATAGGACTCCTCTACCAGCTATTGATTGTGAGCAAGCCTTAATGAAAGGGAGGTAATGACCTTGAGACCTGCATACAGAAAGGATCAAAGTTTGACCATTTTGGTCCAAGCCAGGGTGGAGGTCAAAGGTTGATGTGTCTGGCCCTCTCCTGTGGATCAAAGGCTCAACTGCAGGTGACCTCTGTCCCCGGTGGTGTGTGGCAAATGTCAGCCTTGCAGCCCAGAGATCTCTGCCGACCATGGGCATGACAGCGATTGAAGGAGCAGACATCGGAAGCTGGAGGACCCCCCAACGTCTGGCCCTTTCTAGTCCCGCATCTCTGTGCATGGGTTTTCACAAAGTCCAGAGGTCAAGGATGGAGTATGGGGGACAACCCTCGAATAGGAAGGTACAGGGCGTGGGAGCAGGCTTGACCAGAGGCCCCGACCTACCAGGGAGAGCTGCTCCCTCATCACTGACAGAACATCTGCTGTGTGTTTGTTTGCAGCTCTGTTTGTGGGTGACCGCCAAGCGTGAGGACGAGGAGTCTCCCATTGCAGCAGCCCCCAGAGCCCTGGGGGTGGGCCTGATTTGCATAGACATTTCATTCCTTTTAGTTCCTTTCAGTCCGGCTCAGATGGGAAATAGAGCAGAAAAAAGGGCTTGAACCCCTTGGGGCAGGGCACATGGGCTCCCCAGGCCTCAGTTTCCTCCTCTGTAAAATGGTAGTATAATTACCCCACCCTCACATGGTTTGTGTCTGCCTTGGGCCTATGTACCTTCAGAAGATTCATTCCCTGCTCTGCCCTGCCCCACGGCGAGGGGCTGACCCTTGCATAGACCATCCCCTTGCCTACCGGCTTCTGCCCAAATTTAGCCAATGGCAGGCACTGAAGGCCAACTGGAGGGCAGGAGGACAGGGGGAGTATTTCTCCCTATCTGCTTCTGGCCGCATCTCCCACTGGGCATGGCCTCCCTATTGCTTATTTCTAAATAGTCTAAGTAACCCTTTCCCCAACTTTGGTTTCTCATCTACATAACCAACCCCTGCGCTAAATCCCCTTCGTCAGAGATATGTGGCTGTCCCTGGGTAGACCCTGACTGATGTAAGGCAGCTGGGAGGCATTTGTGTTTTGTTTTAAGATACGATTTATTTTTTTAAAATACAATTTAAGTAACATAAAGTCTTCCCTCTTCGGGGTACAGTTCAGCAAGCTCTCGCAAACATATATAGTCATGTAACCACCACCACAATCAAGATATAGAATTATTTCAGGGCACCTGGGTGGCTCAGTCGGTTGGGTGTCTGCCTTTGGCTCGGGTCATGATCCTGGAGTCCCGGGGTCGAGTCCCACATCGGGCTCCCTGCTCGGTGGAGAATCTGCTTCTCCCCCTGCCTCTGCTCCTTCCCCTGCTCACTCCCTCTCTCTGCCTCTCTCTGCCTCTCTCTCTCTCTCAAATAAATAAATAAAATCTTTATAAAAAAAGATATAGAATTATTTCATCACCAAAAATCTGCTCACTGTGCCCTTCATAGTCAGTTCCTCCCACTGTCCCCAGCTACCCGCCAACCACTGGTCTGTTCACCATCCCTATGGTTTGGCCTTTTCTAGAATGTCATAGAAATGGAATCATCCAGTAGGTAGCATTTTGTGTCTGGCTACTTTCCCTCCTTATAATGCATTGGAAATTCATCCATGTTGTTATATGTCACTAGCTCCTTACTTTTGGAACTTGGGTCACCAATATTATGTCCTTGAGTGTAAGGATGCCCTGCAGTTTGTCTATCCATTCTCTAGTTGCGGGAGCTGCTGCGAGCTTTTGACAGTAACCAGCACATTATATATGAGTCAGCTGTTATTATTTATGCTGGGGGGGTGCTTGCTGAGCAGTGGGCCTCTGACATGCCCTTTTCCCCTAACTGCTGCCTGTCCCATCCAGAGAAAACTCTGGAGGGGCCAAGACTGTATCTGCTGCAGATGTGAAGGGATTGGCTTCCACCGGCAGCCTTCCGGCCCCATCCCTGAAGTGGAGAGTGGGCCCCGAGCCTACGGAGGAGACAAGGCGGCTTGCAACTCCAATGCCTGCCAAGATCGGCATCTGGAAAGCTTCTCTGCAGCTGGGGCCCCTTCCCCCAGTGCTGTGATGATGACGAGAAACTTGGGGCCTGTCTCAGACACTTCTTTTCATGCAGTCCCTCCTGCCAAAAACCAAGAGCTGGGGGCTGGGGAGGACAGCGGAGGCCCAGGGAGGATGGAGGCATTAAGGAGAATGTTCCACGTCTCACCAAGGATGGATGTGGTCCTGAGTGGTTAGCACTGCCCTTCTGTGCCGACCCACTGGGACAGGGCTGAGGGTCACGGGCTCAGGACTAGGATGGGGACTCGGGATGAGCAACAGAGCAAAGAGCTCCAGCTCAAGTCCCACCACTACTGTGTGCTTTGGTTCCCTCATCTTTAAAAATGGGGTGATGAGGAAAAAACAAAACTACAGAGACAGTAAACAGATGAGTGGTGCCAGGTGTTGGGGGGGGAGGGAGGGATGAATTCGCGGAGCACAGAGGATTTTTAGGGCAGTGAAACCAGTCTGTGTGATATGATAATGGTGGGTCATTCATTATATATTCATCCAAACCCATAGAATGTACGCCAGGAGTGAACCCCAAGGTACACTGTGGGCTCTGGGTGCCTAGACGTTCATCCACTGTAACAAATGCACCCCTCTGGTTGCAATTTGATAGTGGGGAGGTTGTGCCTTGTGTGGGGGCAGAAGGTATATGGGAAATCTCTGTACTTTCCGCTCAGTTTTGCTGTGAGCCTAAAACTGTTCTAAAAACTGAGGTCTATTAAAAATAATGGGATGACGAGAAATAATAATGCCCCCCGCTCCCCCGGAGTTGTGAGGAATCGTAGAGCCGCGCCCAGCCCTGTCTGTGTTGTGGGAGCGTTAGCCATTACTCTCTGTGGCCCTGTAATTAGTGGAGGCTGGACCAAGCCTCTTCCTTCTTCTCCTTCCCCTGCCTGGGAGCTCCCCAAGAAAAGGGCCCTATTTCCTTCCTCTTCCACTGTTCTCTGATTCAGGGGCCCCCCTAGGCAGGGCTCAGCTTTCCCCTTGACCTCCCAGACCATCAGGAAGTCTAGGCCTGCAGTGTTTTCCAGTTGTCTTTCCAGCCCATTCCCTCAGCTGACCGCCAAGACCTCGGGTTGACCCAGAAGTAGGAGATGGGGGGCGGGGGTGCTGGGGAAAGGCAGAAGTTGTCTGTTGGTGTATCTGTATCACCTTTGTCTAGGAGCCACTGTCCCAATACAGACGGCCCGGATATGTCTGTGGCCTTGATATCACCCCACCCCCAGGTCCCTGGGGGGGGTGGCAAACTGCTGAGCCAGCCGGACCGAGTAGGGGGGGCACTTCCTCCCCAGCCTTCAGGTCCCCACAGAGGGCTGAGATTTCCGCTCCGATAGCTCCCTGGTAAGAGGAGGACCCAGTTTGCTTTGTGCTTTGTACCCCGTGGGTTGAACACCTGGTTTCTAGAGATTGTCCAGGCAACACACTGCGCTTGGCAGAGGTTTCAGTGAGTTTTTGCCGAGGTCCAATCAGACCCCAAGATCTGGCCTGGAGCTGAGTGGAAATCTGGCTCAGGAAAAGGAACAAAGTCATTGTCTGACTTTTCTTTATCTCCCCATCAAAGCCCTACTACCTGCGTTAGAACCATCTCGTTTCTTCTCTGTCTCCTCCATCGCAGACTGTCAGTTTTGGATGGCAGAAACCAATGAGGCATAACCAGAGCTAGCACCGAGCATTATATGAATATATATGCTGAGTACATATATGTAGCATTAATATATTGATTCTTTCTTTCTTTTTTTTTTTTTTTTAACTAAGCTCTGCGCCTAACTCCTAATGTGGGGCTTGAACTCATGACCCTGAGATCAAGAGTTGCATGCCCTGGGGCAGCTGGGTGGCTCAGCCGTTAAGCGTCTGCCTTCGGCTCAGGTCATGATCCCGGGGTCCTGGGATGGAGCCCCGCATCGGGCTCCCTGCTCGGCGGGAAGCCTGCTTCTCCCTCTCCCACTCCCCCTGCTTGTGTTCCCTCTCTCGCTGTCTCTCTCTGTCAAATAAATAAATAAAATCTTTAAAAAAAAAAAAAGAATTGCATGCCCTACCCACTGAGCCAGCCAGGTCCACCAGTACATTGATTCTTTTTTTTAATTTTTATTTATTTATTCACGAGAGACAGAGAGAGAGAGAGAGAGAGAGAGAGAGAGAGAGGCAGAGGGAGAAGCAGGCTCCCAAGGAGCAGGGAGCCCGATGCGGGAATCGATCCCAGGACCCCGGGATCAGGACCTGAGCCGAAGGCAGAGGCTTAACCGTCTGAGCCACCCAGGCGCCCAGTACATTGATTCTTAATGTTCATTTCTATTCTTTTTTGTTTAAATCTTTATTCTTTTTTTAAAAGTATGTTTATTATTAATATAGATTTATTCTTTTTAGACATGTTTATTCTTTTTAAAGATGTTTGTTCTTTTTAAAAAGTATGTTTATTATTAATATAAATTTATTTAATGGCAATATATTGAATAATATCATCAGTATGTTTATTAGCCATGTTATTGTCTATATTATTGATAATATGCATTATTATTTTTATTACAAGAACAATTTTATGACTAGAAGTCTGGTGATTTGTTACCTATATTTGATTTCTCATGTCTTTGTCAATTTTTTAAACTGGTAATATGAGCTAAAAATTTCCAACAGTCCCCCAGGGTACACTATAAAAATCTGGCCCCCCTCACCTGTTCCCCTGCCCCCAGTTCCCCTCCCAGAGGGTAACCGCTGTGACTGGTGTCTTGTGCCTTCTCCTGGAGGTGGCCGGTGAGCCGACAGGCAAATGTGTGTGTATTTATACAGCTCTTATAAATACACCCAGAAATGCAGGCAAGCAATGCAAACTGATCTACGTTGTGCTTATTTTCAACCTAACACGTTGAGACAGTTTCACATTAAGACTCACCCATTTTCACTTTTTAATAGGCAGAAAGACATCACTTTTAATTTCTTTTTGTATTCTTTTGCTTTTCAACACTCTTTATGGTATACATACAGAAACCTGTCCCAAACCTCTCCCTTCTGTTGGTTGCATTGTCTGGGTAGCAAGCTGCCTTTTTTTTTTTTTTTTTTTAAATTTCATCTTTCTTGAGGCACCGTTGACATATAAAACTGTGAGATATTGAAAGTGTGCATGTTGATTTGATATATGTACACGCTGTGAAAGGTGTACAGCTAATTAATTAAGACTTTCATCATCTTACACATTTATGTTTTGTGTGTGTGAGAACGTTTAAGTTCTACTCTCTTGGCAAATTTCAGTTATACAATACAGAGTCAGCAAGGACAGCCACCACATTTTACATTAGATCCTCAGACCGTATTCATTTTATATCTGCAAGTTTGCACCCTTTTACCCAACTCTCCCTTTTCCCTCCCAGCCCCAGCCCCTGACAATCACCACTTTCCTCCTTTAGGAGGAAAGTTTTGTTTCGTTTAGATTTCACATATAAGTGATACCAAACAGTATTTGTCTTTATCTGCTTGGCTTATTTCACTTTGTATAGTCTCTCCAGGTTCATCCATGCTGTTGAAAATGGCAGGATTTGGGCACCTAGGTGGCTCAGTTGGTTAAGCGACTGCCTTTGGCTCAGGTCATGATTCTGGAGTCCCGGGATCGAATCCCACATCGGGCTCCCTGCTCAGCGGGGAGTCTGCTTCTCCCTCTGACCCTCCCCCCTCTCATGTGCTCTCTCTCTCTGTCATTCTCACTCTCTCAAATAAATAAATAAAATCTTTTAAAAAAAGAAAATGGCAGGATTTTCTTCTTTCTCATGGCTGAATAATATTCCACTGTGTGTATCGTATTTTCTTTTTTTTTTTTAAAGATTTTATTTATTTATTTGAGAGAGAGAGAATGAGAGAGAGAGAAAGCACATGAGGGGGGGAAGGGTCAGAGGGAGAAGCAGACTCCCTGCTGAGCAGAGAGCCCGATGCGGGACTCGATCCAGGGACTCCAGGATCATGACCTGAGCCGAAGGCAGTCGCTTAACCAACTGAGCCACCCAGGCGCCCTGTGTGTATCGTATTTTCTTTTTTTAAATAATTTTTTATTTTTATTTTTTTTAAGATTTTATTTATTTATTTGACAGAGAGAGACACAGCGAGTGAGGGAACACAAGCAGGGGGAGTGTGAGAGGGAGAAACAGGCTTCCCGCTGAGCAGGGAGCCTGATGCGGGCCTCGATCCCAGGACCCTGGGACCCTGACTTCAGCTGAAGGCAGACGCCTAATGACTGAGCTACCCAGGCGCCCCCTTTTTAAAATAATTTTTTAAAAGATTTATTTATTTATTTTGAGAGAGTGAGAATGAAAGAGAGAGAGAGTACATGAGAGCGGGAAGGGTTAGAGGGAGAAGCAGGCCCCTCGCCGAGCAGGGAGCCTGATGCGGGACTCGATCCCGGGACTCCAGGATCATGACCTGAGCCGAAGACAGTCGCTTAACCAACTGAGCCACCCAGGCGCCCCTAAAATAATTTTTTAAAGATTTTTCTTACTTATTTGAGAGAGAGAGAGAGAGAGAGAGAGAGAGAGAGAGCGCATGCGCACACAAGCCGGGGGGGTGGGGCAGAGGGAGAGGGAGAAGCAGACTCCGTGCTCAGCAGAGACCCCCGGGATCATGACCTGAGCCAAAGGCAGATGCTTAACCGACTGAGCCACCCAGGCGCCCCTATACCACATTTTCTTTATCCATTCCTCTATTGATGAACGCTTAGGTTATTTCATATCTTGGCTATTGTGAATAATGCTGCAATGAACATGGGAGTGCAGATACCCTTTTTTCATTGTTTAGCGTTTCAACATTCTTGACTGAAGTATGATACACCTACAGAAAAGTGCACTGAACCTCTCTCTCCTTTTTATTGCACCATCTAGGTCTCCAGCAGTCAATTTTTTAAAATTTTTTTTAAAGATTTTTGTTTATTTATTTGAGAGAGCGAGAATGACAGAGAGAGAGAGCACATGAGAGGGGGGAGGGTCGGAGGGAGAAGCAGACTCCCCGCTGAGCAGGGAGCCCGATGCGGGACTCGATCCCGGGACTCCAGGACCATGACCTGAGCTGAAGGCAGTCGCTTAACTGACTGAGCCACCCAGGTGCCCCACCAGCAGTCAATTTTTAATTTAATTTATTATTGGCATAGGATACACATGCACATGTTACAAAAATCAAAAGGTAGGGGAGCATTCACAGAATGAAAGCAGCCTCCCTCCTGTGCCCTGTCCCTATCTCTCCCCTACTCTCCCAGGGAATTCACTAATTTCTTCTTTCTGCAATATTCTGGATATTCTGAGCACATGTGATGGAACATCAGCTCCACAGGGACAGGGAATTTTGTCTGTTTTGCTCCTGATATACCCTTTTTAGGATACTGTCTGGCACACAGCAGGTGCTTAATGTATCTGGTAAATAGACGTAAGAAGATTATGCATGCATTTTCTCGAACAGTGCCCTCCTAAAAGGTTGTTCTCTTGCCCCTGAACATAAGCTCCATGAGGGTGAGGACTTTTTTTCCTGTTTTGTTCACTGTTGTGCCCAGGAGGTATACCAAAAATATTTGTTGAAGGAATGAGAAGCTCTCCTATCATGTTGTGTAGCTGCTGATTTCTCACACACACACGTGCGCACATCAGTAAATGAGGGTGTCCTTCCATCTCAGCATCTAGGCATACAGAGTCGCCCAGGAAAAGCTGAAATGAGGAAAAGAGAGGGAAACCAGGGACGCCTGGGTGGCTCAGTTGGTTGAGCGTCCACCTTCAGCTCAGGTCATGATCTCGGGGTCCTGGGATGGAGCTCCGCGGCATCAGGCTCCCTGCTCAGCGGGGAGCCTGCTTCTCCTTCTGCCTGCCACTTCCCCTGCCTGTGCTCTCTCCCTCCCTCTCTCTCTCTGACAAATAAATAAAATCTTAAAAAGAGAGAGAGAGAGAGAGAGAGAAAGAGAGAGAGAACCCAAAGAACTGTATAGAAGATTGGGCCCCAAGTTGGAAGGCAGGATGAACCCAGGCCTTCTTGCCTGGTTGACTACACCAAGGGCGGGACAAGCGATCCATCAGCAGAGGCAGCATAGACTGTTGGGTGCTCCCACTTTTTTAGAGGTCTTATCTGAATTCTAAGGTCTTATCAAGGCAAAAACTAATCCTGTCTTTGGGGCAGGGCGTGGCACATGGTAGGACTTGATTATTGGAGGAACTCAGAGGAGGCGCTTCATGCCTATTTGCTGCGTTGACACAGAGGTGCTTCGGTGGCTCCTTGTTGAGTAAATAAAGGGGATCTCGTGTTCTCCTCCAATTCCGGGGTCCCAGGGATGAGTCAAGAGTATATCTACAACTGAAGACAGTTGTTTCGGGTTGAGGCCACCTGGCCAGGAGAGGCGTGACGTCACGGAGGCGCGTGACGTCATGCGCCGGCAGGGTCTCACGAGTGGGGGGCTGGGGGGGGCAGGGCGAGAGGTGGGGGGGCGGACAAAGGGACCCCGCGCGCCTCCCCCGCCGTCCCCAGCGCGCGCGCCCGGGCCGACCCGCCACATCTGGAATTCATTGCCGCCGCCGCCGGAAAGGGGAGGAGAGGAGGGCGGGGCGAGTGGGGGGCCTAGGCGGTGTCTCTCCCCGCCCCCCTCTGTCCCTGGTCCCGAGCCCCGGGACGCAGTCCCAGCCCGGCGGGCAGCCCCAGCCCCTGCCGATGCCGTCCCGGGGACGCAGACGCCAGAGCCCCTCCGGCCAGGGCAGGGACCTGGGCCGGCCCAGCCAGGTGAGTGTGCGGGACGAGGGGGAGGCAGAAAGGACGGGCCCGGGATCCCTGAGTCGCAGGATCGGAGCTGGGGAGCCAGGCCAGGGGTTGGGGGCGCACCGGGGCGCGCACGCGCCGCCGGTGCTCCTGCCGCACAGAGGGAGTGGTCACTGTGCGCCCTCTCCACGACTCCAGGCGGCCCCTACAGCCGCGCCCGCGAACCCCCAGACTGAGCTCCCCGCCTTCCCCGGCGGCAGGAAGTTGGCGCCGAAGAGAAGGCGGATCCGAGCGCTTTCGGCCAGAGACTGGGAGGCAGAACGGTGTGGTCCGGGACCGGGGGGGAGCGAGGGGGGGGCTTGGGGAGAGTGTATGAGGGGGAGGGCTCCGCCGCAGGCCGACACGGGCTGGGCGAGAGCGAGAGGTGCAGCGCGCCGCGGAGCTTCTAAGCCAAGGGGCGGGGTCCCCAGGGAGGGCCGTCTGCCCCAGCGCCTGCAGGTCGGCCTCGGTGCCTCAGTTTCCCCGAGTAGTTCGTCGTCTTCAGTCACCCCCCCCTTGGGGGCGTGGCTTTGTTCTGGAAGGAAAGGGAACGTGAGTGCGTGACTCCCGCGCCTCTCCTTTCACCTGGGGCCCAGGGACAGGGCGGGGGTGCAGTCACCCGTGGCGCGGACCCCGTGTGGTCCCGGGCCCAGCAGAGCGTCGGAACCTCGCCCCCTCCTCCGGCACGAGTTGACTCACCCGGGGATTTCCATGCCCTCCCCCGACTCTGCCCTAGTCAGATGCTCCAGGCACCACGCGCTGAGCCCACGGGCCCCCCGCGTGGCGCGACGGCGGTTTGGTATTGGCCGTGCGGCTGCTGCTGGGATCCCCCCCACCCCGACTCCCGCCCCTAAGTCCTCTGGGAATACCAGGGCGAAGCCCCTGGCGGGACGCACAGGCGTCCCCCACCCCCACGGGACATGTAGGGGTTCCTCGCGTGTGGCTGTCGCGAGAGAGGAGGCGCGGCCCCAGCGGGAGCGAGTGTGGATACCGCGCATTCCACCGCCAGATAAGGAGGCCTAGACTGCAGCCCGAGGGCGGGGGCGGGTCCTGCCGCTGTCTCCACGGAGACGCGCCGGGCTTCGCCGGTCAGGGGGCTGCCAGCGGCCAGCCTTTACTGTTGTTTGGGGGCTAGGCTGAGTTTAGGTGCCTCTACCCTCAGGGGCCCACGGGGCTTCTTTCATTCGTCCGTCCGTCCATCCATCCATCCATCATCCATCCATCATCCATCATCCATCCATCATCCATCATCCATCACACACGTTTTCTGAGTACCTTCTGTATGCCAGGCATCATGCCAAAGGGGCTGAAAACGGACTCGGTCGCTGGCCTCCAACACTCATATTCTACCACGGAAGCCAGACAGAAAACAAAAATTACAATAATAATCTCTGAGAATGGCAAGTTGTGTGAAGATAATAAAGCCAGATGCTGTCACAGAAAGGCCCTGGGGAAGGTGGCTACGATAGACTGACGGTCAGAGGAGACCCCTCTGAGCCGGTGACCTTAAAACCGAAACCAGAGGGGCGCCTGGGTGGCTCAGTTGGTTAAGCGACTGCCTTCGGCTCAGGTCATGATCCTGGAGTCCCTGGATCGAGTCCCGCATCGGGCTCCCTGCTCAGCGAGAGGCCTGCTTCTCCCTCTAACCCTCCCCGCTCTCATGTACTGTCTCTCTCTCTCTCTCTCATTCTCACTCTCTCAAAATAAATAAATAAATCTTAAAAAAAAAACAAAACAAAACCCGAAACCAGAAAGAGGAGAAGACAGTCATTCCAGGATCTGAGGGAAGGGCATGCCAGGTGGATGAACAGCCAAGAGCACAGTCTCTGAGGTAGGGATGGGGGTGGCACCTAGGAGGCCAGTGTGGTTGGAATTGAGAGGACCTGGGGGAGAGTGGGAGGAGGCCAGATAGGCAGGGGCCAGGCCGTTTTGGGCAGCGGGGAGCCATGGAAGAATTCGGAGCTGGGGGAGTGACACAGTGTATTGGCGTTGTGACTTAAATAGACTTCAATAGCTCCCCCTGGCCGCCGCATGGAGAACGGCAGTGTAGGGCGGGCCGGACAGCTGAAGAGAAACCAAAAGGGGGTGGGGGGCGCTGCCCTAGGGTAAGTGGCATGGATCAGTGGAACTGTAAGCACTGCGGACCTGCCTCAGGGGAACTTGGAGGAGGGGCTCCTGGACGCCAATGAGGCTTCCCCTGTCCTTCCTCTCTTCTAATCTCCCCCTGAACAGTCTTGGTCTATCTTCCCTTCCCTCCAAACCCTGTCACTTGTCCCTCTCATTCCATTTCAGGCCTGGCCATTACCCGGTTCTGAGCCCAGTGACCTCTTACTGAGCCTCTGGGAAGAAGTTAGGACGGCCTTGGTGAAGGTGAGCAGGAGACAGGCCCTCTGGGAGCCTGACACAGGGAGGGGAAGCAGCCAAAGCCTGTATCTGCCTGGGGATGCCTCTTCTGTCTGTCCCAATCCCCAGGCCCTGCTTCCTCTTTCTGGGAAGCATGAGCCTACCCTAAGCTCTGTCTTCAGCAAAGTCCTAGTGGGGAAGATGAGAAGAGGGAAGCAGTGTGGGCCTCAGTTTCCCCTTCTTTAGGCGAGTCACCCCTCCTTCTGAGGATGCCTTGACAGCCTCCAAGGGCTGCAGAAAGTGAGTGCGCAGGCTCCCAATCCCCACCCCCCCCGCACCCCCCAGGGAAGAAGACAGACTTTTCTGTGGGTCTCTGGGGTGGGAGGACTGAACCCAATTCTTATTTCTCCAGGAAGCCTCCATAAATCTTCCTCTTGGCTGCCAGACCAGAAGGTTGGTGGCCCGTGTGAGGGAGGGGTGAAGGGGGTGGCCATGGGACCACCAGCACGGGTGGTGGCCTGCGACGGGCCCTTGCTTCTCAGTCATGAACTTCGGAGCGGCCCAGCAGGCCAGGGCAGCCTGGGGGCGTCTGGTCGGCGTGACCCGGCTGTCAGGCCGCGGTTCACACTCTCCCCAGGGACATCCACACAGCCCTAACTCTGTTCTCCGAAAGAAGTGGTCCGCCTGCAAAGGGCCTGCAAAGGACCGATCGCTAGCGCCTTCCTTAGAGCGCCCCCAACTGGTCCAATCAAATGCCGAGGACGGAAAGCTCCGGCCAATGGGCGAATCGCTCAAGGCCCTGGGATTGAAAATAAGCCAATCAGGGCGCGGGCTGTTTCTGCCCCGAAGGCCGGTCCAGTAAGGCGGAGGCCAGGGCCAAGCCAGCTCCCGGCCGGCTGCAGCCCGCAATGGGCAGAGGCCATTGGGGCGCCCAGGGCCCGGTCCGGCAGGGGAACAAGGGGCCTCTGTGTGGCGATCTGGGCGGGGCGGCAGTCTCCGGGGATGCGCACAAGCCCTTCTCTGTTTCCAAACTAGGACGGATGCCCCTTCACCCAGGGGGAGCAGCTGCCTCTGTCAGGCCCGGGGCCAGGGCGCCCCTCTGAGGGGGCGTCCGGGGACTGAGATGGCTTGGGTGATCCCGGAAGCCCCCCATAATTCCCAGGCTCACTAGGAACCGGCCTAACCAGCCTTTTTGGAACGGCACTCCTGGAGCGCACGTAGTCCTTGCCAGGCATGTTTCCAGGCACCTAGGGAGGGCTCCTTCCGCGCCCTCCCCCATTAGCTGAAGGCTGGAGCTTCCTCCAGGCTCCCCTCGTGAAAGACAGACACTGCACCAGCCCCTCTGTGACATCCCCCCGCCACCACCACCAGGCTGGGAGGAGGCCATGATGTTGGCCTCTCAGCCTCTCTGCCCACGCTTCTTCCCGCCCCCTCCCCCCACGGCTCAGTTTTCCTTGAGAGGGGGGTGACTCAGGCTTTCATGGAAACAAATGCCGTCCCCCACCTCCCCTCAGCCCCCTCTTCGGCTCACATGACTTCAGCACTGCCCCATCCTCCCTGCCAGGACCTCCCAGACTGGTCTCCTGTGGCTCCCCCATCCCATCACCCCCTCCCAGCCTTTCCCACACCGGATGTGACTGGGAAGTCAGGACTCCACCCTGTTTGTTCCTGGGGCCTCACATCTGGATTTCATCGTGGCAGGGGAGGGGGGTGCCAGCGCCCTGCCCACCCATCTGGGACCCTCTGTCCCAGGGCAGGGCTAGATGGTGCTGATGAGAACAGGATGTTGGGGATCTTGCCTGGCTAGCTCAGTCTACATCCCCTCCTCAAAGATTGGCTAGAGGGCACCTAGTCCCCGGCTGTGTGTGTGTGTGTGTGTGTGTGTGTGTGTGTGTGTGTGTGTGGAAGAGGGGAGCTAATATGTTGGCTAACGTTTATCGAGTACTTACTATGTGCTAAGGGTGCCTCGTGTACCATTCAAGGGGATTTGCCCATTACTCCTATAAAGCGGGCTTCCTTCTCCCCATTTCGCAGATGAGGACATTGGGGGCTGAGAGGCCGAGTGTTGAGTGACTTGCCCAAGGTCCCACAGCATGTCAGGTGGAGTGGGTTTGAACCCTGGATTGCCTCCAAGGTCTTTGTCCTTGAAGATGCCATGACCTCCGAGATGCTTAAACCTCAGGGCCGCCCTGGTGTCTCCCCAAGACCTTATCTTGGGAGCACCCATGGCCGAAAGGCTTAGGCCCAGCCTGAAATCCAGGGCAGTGGGTGGTAATGAGCAGGGGATGGTGCTATCAGCAGCCAGCATCTTGCTGACCCAGGTTGGCAGGCGGCATGAGGCCCCGGGCTCTAGTGTATTCCAAAAGGGAGATGAGCCCTTCAGGCCCTGCCCAAGGCTCACTCTCTGGGTAGGTGAGCGAGAGCTCTGGAAGTTTACTTTGTGTCTGTCATGCTGTTTGGGGGAGCTTCTGTTTTTTGGAAAGACAGCGTAGCTAGAGGTTATAGAGGCTTTGGAGTGGTTCTCTAGCTTTGAGACTTACAGCAAGTGAGTCGACCTCTTTGGGTTTCCCTTTGGTAAAGCAGGGATGATGATACTTCTGACTTCATATGGCACTCAGAAATGAGGGAGCTGGGACTCAAACCACCGCCATCCAAAGTCAGAGCCCAGGGGGCAGCCACAGCACTGACCTGTCCATCTGTCTTGTCTGGTCTCCGTCTGTCTTCTCTCTCTGCAGCTCTGACAGCCCCATGGCCCTAGCCGGCCACTGAGCCCCACCATGGGCAGCCTGTACTCAGAGTACCTAAGTCCCAGCAAGGTCCGGGAACACTATAATTACACCAAGGAGACGCTGGACACTCAGGAGACGCCCTCCCGCCAGGTGGCCTTGGCCCTCATCATCATCCTCTGCTTCGCCATCGTGGTGGAGAACCTGCTGGTGCTAATCGCAGTCGCTCGCAATAGCAAGTTCCACTCAGCCATGTACCTGTTCCTGGGCAACCTGGCCGCCTCGGACCTACTGGCAGGAGTGGCCTTCATAGCCAATACCTTGCTCTCGGGCCCGGTCACGCTGGGGCTGACACCGGTGCAGTGGTTTGCCCGAGAGGGCTCCGCCTTCATCACGCTCTCCGCCTCTGTCTTCAGCCTCCTGGCCATCGCCATCGAGCGGCACGTGGCCATTGCCAAGGTCAAGCTCTACGGCAGCGACAAGAGCTGCCGCATGCTGCTGCTGATTGCTGCCTCGTGGCTCATCTCACTTGCTCTCGGTGGCCTGCCCATCCTTGGCTGGAACTGCCTGGGCCACCTCGAGGCCTGTTCCACCGTTCTGCCGCTTTACACCAAGCACTATGTGCTCTGCGTGGTCACCATCTTCTCCGTCATCCTACTGGCCATTGTCGCTCTGTATGTCCGCATCTACTGCGTGGTCCGCTCCAGCCATGCCGACGTGGCTGGCCCCCAGACTCTGGCCCTGCTCAAGACGGTCACCATCGTGCTGGGTGTCTTCATCGTTTGCTGGCTGCCTGCCTTTAGCATCTTGCTCCTGGACTATGCCTGCCCCGTCCGGTCCTGCCCTGTCCTCTACAAGGCCCACTACTTCTTTGCCTTCGCCACCCTGAACTCATTGCTCAACCCGGTCATCTACACGTGGCGCAGCCGGGACCTGCGGCGGGAGGTACTGCGGCCGATGCAGTGCTGCCGGCGGGCGGCGGGGGTTCAAGGGCGGCGGGGGGGGACCCCGGGCCATCGGCTCCTGCCTCTCCGCAGCTCCAGCTCCCTGGAGAGGGGCACGCACATGCCCACGTCACCCACATTTCTGGAGGGCAACACAGTGGTGTGAGGGGCAAGTGGGCTGCCAGGCCATGGTAGCGGGCTCCATGGAGAGGCGCCGGGTGACCTCGGACAGAGATGGGGGGGCTGCCAAGCAAGATGCCCCCACGCCACAGACCTGGGTGATATTGAAAATATTTCACCCCGGGCACAGCCGGCTGAGACACCGACCTGTCGGATGGCGGAGCTGCAGCAGGGTCAGAGGCTAGTGTAGTAGCTGAAGTGACCCCCCCTTCAGACCTGAATCATGGGGAGACTCCAGGGGACCAGGAAGGGGCCTAGGTGACAGCAAGCAAGCACTTGGGGAGCTCAGGGCAGGAACAATTTACAACCCGGTACAAGGGATTTCAACATTTCACGACTCTCTGACCCTCTGCCCTGTACAGAACTTCCTTCTCTGAATCCAGCCCCCTTCCCCCCCCCACCCCCGGCCTGTCACCTTTTCCTGGCAACCTCAGGCCACTTCCCCAGAACCATTGTCCCAAAGGGCTGGAGGCCTCCTCCCTGACTGTCCTGGTCGGCCCCGGCTGACAGTTGCAAAGCCCAAATCCACAGCTTCCCCAAATTTCACCAGCTGCCCACTTTGGCTGCTTCTTCCCTTTCCTCTGTCTCTCCACGAGATGCTGGGAAACCACAGGGGGTGGGGTGGGGGGGCGGCGCGGCTGGATGCTATTCTCAGACCTCATTGGCCAATTGCACTATCTGGGACACAAAGGAGTCACCAAGGGCTGGAAAAACTGGTCTGGGGGAGCTGAGGAGGGCTCTAGGCCTCCTGGTGGGAAAGGATGGATGGAACTTGAGAAAGTTCTAGGGGAGCTATTGGCACAGGACCCCCATTCCTAAACCCCCCCCCCCAAGCTACTCCCAGGTCCAGCCCAGCCAAGGTACCCAGATCTCCTGAGGCAGGGCAGCCTTGAGCCTGCTGTGCCTCCTTTCGAGTTGTATTGTATGGAGAAACATGGGGGTGGGGGGACCAAGGACAACGCTTGTGGGGTGCTCTCCCCTCACCTGCCCCAGAAGGACTTTGCTAATTCCTTGGATAGATGGAAGGGACGTTGCGGTACAAATGTATATTTATGTGTGTCTGTGTACACGTGTGTGTGATGTGTGTGATCTCCTCTCCCCACCGTGCTTCCCCAGAATGGATGCTACTGTCGTCTCACGTCTGTGTTGAAGCTGCCAAAGAGGGGTCCGGCCCCTGCGCAGACCCCTTTGTAATTACTGGCTCATCTCCCCGCTTGAGAGCTGGGGTACAGCTCGCCTCGGGGAAGGAAACCTCATGCCTCAAAGCCATTTCTTGTGAATGCAAAGGCTGGGGGAGGGGGCCTTGGGGGGCAAGGAGCCAGTTGGGGGCTTGTCTCCCCCCATACAGCTCCCCAGATGCCCCCCGTGCCTGAGACCCGGGCCCAGGCCAATAAACGGTTCAATCCCTTGTTTCGGTGGTTGCTGTCTTTGGAGGCTTAAGGCGCCCTGGCCGTTGCCCTAACTAGCACCCGGTGGCTGGAGGGTGGACGGGATGGGGAGGGTGGACGGGATGGGGAGGGTGGCTTCTGCCCAGGCCACTCATCCTTTGCCAGCCTTCCTATTCTGTGCCCAACTCCGAGCCCTGCCCAAGCCAGGATTGCAGTGGCTTCTGAGAAAACAGGGTAAATGCTGACCTTTCCCCTAGGGCATCTGTCTGGCCCTTCCCAGTGATTAATTAGACTCCAGGCCTCCCTGCTTCCCTTCAAAGAGAGCTTGGCGGTGTGGGGAGGTCCCCTACTTCACCTCATGTCATGTACGTGTTCCATCCTGGGAGATGGTCTTGGGCGACATGGGCCCAGATAACCCTCCAGGGCTCAGTCTTCCCCAAAGGAATGGGTAACTTCCATCAAGCACTTCCCAAGACAGGAATCCTCAGAAGGTGGGAGTTACTATGAACTATGGTGGAGATGTGGGTTCAGAGAAGGTAAGTGAGCCGCTCAGGGTCACACAGCTAGTTGGGGCAAGCGCTGTCTGCATATGAACTCAGGCAGGAACAATTTACAACCCAGTACAAGGGATTTCAACATTTCACTGGGCTGCCTCTGGGTCCCACCGGCCCCACCACTGGGACAGAGAGAGTATCCTCCACCCCCTCTTTGCCATGGAAAGAGTGGGGAATGTGAGCTGCCAGACCCCATCCAGAGCCAGGAGAAACCCAGATGGGACACAGCTTGGGGGGGGAGGTGGTGTTCCTAGCTCAGCTCCAGGCTGACACTCCCTTCTGCCCAGAGGCACAGGGCCCAGTGGCTCCTTTGAAGATAGATTTGGAGCTTTGATGGGGAACCCAGTCCCCTAAGCTAGAGCCCCACCCAGCACACCAACGCAAACCCTAGAGCCAGTGTGAGAAGGAGTGGGGCAGACAACCGCCAGAGGCTGAGAGGTCTGCACTCCCCATCAGAGTCCCCCTCCTTTAGCAGTTCACAGACAGCCTCTGTTTGGAAACCTGAGCCCCAGCTGAGTGAAAGGAGCAGAAGAGGTATCCGCCAGGCCAGAGTCAATAGGTTTGCCCCAGATACACACCTGCTTTCTCTATCGCCTCCTTCTGGGCCTCTGCTCAGTGATCGCCTCCTCCGAGGGGCCTGCCCTGACCATCTTCTACTAAGCCCCTCTCCTGCTTATCACCTGGGAGGATATTATAGATCGGTTTATCTGTCTCCTCCGTTCCACTAAACTGTGAGCACCTTCAAGATAGGATGGCATCTGTCTTACCACTGTGCCGCTAGCATCTTAAATAGTACTTGGCATGTTCCCACCGCAGGGCCTTTGCACCTGCTGTTCCCTCTGCCTGGACCCATCTTCCCCCACATACGCCTGTGCCTTTTCTCTGCTCCTTCTGGCCTGCAAAAAAATATCACCCCGGGTGAGGCCTCTGGCCGTGCGTACATTTCTGGTCCTATCTGCTCACCTTGCTACTCTCTTATATGCAACAGATTTTGCTTTTTTTTAGCCTGATTATTTTCTACCGCCCCCTTTGGAATGCCAGTTCTGTGACAGCGGGGGTTTGTGTCTGTCATGTTCACTGCTTGGCCCCCGTGCTCAGAACGGTGGTGAGGACACAGCAGGTGCTCAATAAATGTTTGTCAAATGAATAAAAGCAAAAGCGCATGCTGGTCTTTTCAGTGAGAAGTTTATTTCCTATGAAGAGAATAAAATAGAGAAAGCAACAGTTTGGGGTACTCTGTAGACTCTATCATTGGCACTCTGACAGCTTAAAAACAAAAACAAAAAAACTGAAGCACCAGAGAGGTCAAGTAATCTGATCAAGTTCCCATGGCATGTGAGGGGAGGGGCAGGGATTTGAACCCCGGCCGTTGTTGGCTGAAAACTGTGGTCACATCTGATCCTCCTCAGTATCCTGGCCTGAGGGTCTAATTTGCTGACATCTCTCAAGTCTTGGAGCCTAGTACAGAACAGACCAACCCACAGAGATGCAAGATGACTTTCCCTGCGGTGGCTATTGGCCATTAGGGAGCATCAGAATCACCTGGAATAGGGGCGCCTGGGTGGCTCAGTCATTGAGCGTCTGCCTTCAGCTCAGGTCGTGATCCCGGGGTCCTGGGATCGAGCCCCGCATCGGGCTTCCTGCTCGGCGGGGAGTCTGCTTCTCCCTCTCCCACTCCCCCCTGCTTGTGTTCCCTCTCTCGCTGTGTCTCTCTCTGTCAAATAAATAAATAAAATCTTTAAAAAAAAGAATCACCTGGAATAATCCGATAAAATGCAGATCCTTAAGCTTCTAGCAAATGAAATGTGGCTAGTGTGATGCAGGAGCTGAATTTTAATCTTAATTAATTAAAAGTACATAGCCACATGTGGCCGTTGGCTAGAGTACTGACAGCACAATTCTAGATTCCGGATCTGGTTCCCACAGCCTCTGAGCAACTGAACCCCCTTGGCATTATGCCGTCACTTCAACACAAATTCGTAAGTGTTACCACCATTATTATTATTATTATGGATGACATTGTAGCTTCTGCTTATTATTTCATGATTTTTGGAATATTTCTTTTAATTATGACATCAAGATTAGGCTCAGTTGCAGATGCCAGAAAACACAGAATATTAGTAACTTAAATTAAGAGAGAGAAATTGATTTTCTTTCGTATAAAAGGGTTTCAGAGGAAATTGGTCCTGGATAAGGACAGATGCCCAGTTGCCAGTAGTCTAGCCTCCTATCCTATGTACCTTGATCTTCTCCCTCTCCCTTCCACTCCCTTCCTCTTCATTCCTGTCACTCTCCAACCATCCATCCATCATCCACCTACCTAAATACTTCACTGTGTTTCCTAAGAACAAGGCATTCTCTTCTATAACCTTAGTAAAATTATCAAAATGGAAATCTATAAACTTTCATCAGATTTCACCAATTGTCCTATTACCAACCTTTAGAACAGAAGAAAATCCCAGATCACCTGTGGCAGTCAGTTGGCCTTTTAGTTTCCTTCAATCGGAACAGTTTCTGAACCTTTCTTTGTCTTTTGTGACCTTGACATTTTTGAAAAATATAAGTCAGTAATTTGACAAAATGTCGTTCAAGTTGGGTTTGTCTCAAGTTTCCTCTTTCCTCATGATTAGATTCAGGTTATGCATTTTTGGCAGAAATACTACAGAAGTAATGTGTTTTTCTCAGTTAGACCCATCACTGGCAATGTTAACTTTTTTTTTTAAGATTTTATTTATTCATTTGACAGAGACACAGCGAGAGAGGGAACACAAGCAGGGGGAGTGGGAGAGGGAGAAGCAGGCTCCCCGCTGAGCAGGGAGCCCGATGCGGGGCTCGATCCCAGGACCCTGGGATCATGACCGGAGCCAAAGGCAACCGCGTAATGACTGAGCCACCCAGGCGCCCCTGGCAATGTTAACTTTGATCACTTGGTGGCATTTGCCAAATTTCTCCACTTGAAAGTTACCATTTCCTCCTTCATAATTAGTAAGTATCTTGTGGGGAAGTACTCTGAGACTCTGTAAATATCCTGTTACTTATCAAATTTTCGATCATTTAGCATCTATTCTTGTCTGAACCAATTATTACTCACCAAATTGTTCTAAGAAAATCAGAGAATATCACATCATTTTCTTCCACTTTTTATTTTTAGAAGAAAGCGACACTTTTTTAACTTAACCACAATACCATGATCATGCTTATCAAAAGTATCAATCAGTGTTAAAAATTTCCCCATCTGTCTCTATTTTCTTTATTAACGTTTGACTTGTTTGACCCACAATCCAAACAAGGCCCTCTCGTGGTATTTAGTTAATGAATCTCTGAGGTATTCAAATATTTTTTAATTAACTATTTTATTTATGGGGCGCTTGGGTGGCTCAGTCCATTAAGTGTCTGCCTTCGGCTCCAGTCATGATCCCGGGGTCCTGGGATCGAGTCCTGCATTGGGCTCCCTGCTCGGTGGGGAGCCTGCTTCTCCCTCTGCCTCTCTCTCTGTGTGTCTCACATGAATAAGTACATAAAATCTTTTTTTTAAGATTTTATTTATTTCTTTGACAGAGAGAGAGAGATCACAAGTAGGCGGAGCGGCAGGCAGAGGGAGAGGGAGAAGCAGCCTCCCCATTGAGCAGGGAACCTGACGTGGGACTCGATCCCCAGAGCCTGGGATCATGACCTGAGCTGAAGGCAGACGCTTAACTGACTGAGCCACCCAGGTGCCCAATACATAAAGTCTTTTAAAAAAATATTTTATTTATTTACTTGAGAGATAGAGAGAGAAAGCATGAAGGGAGGTGGGGGGAAGGGCAGAGGGAGAGGGAGAAGCAAACTCCCTGATGAGCAGGGAGTGGGGCTCAATCCCAGGACCCCAGGATCATGACCTGAGCCAAAGGCAGACGCTTAACCAACTGAGCCACCCAGGCGCCCTTCTGAAGTACTGTTTAACAAGCTTTCCTTGTGAAAACTATTTAGCCTTGTTTAATGAGGTTTAACAGTTTCCTCTCCCTTCCATCCATCCATCCTTCCTTCCTTCCTTCCTTCCATCCATCCATCCATCCATCCATCCATCCTTCCTTCCTTTTTGTTTTCTTTTTTTTTAATTTTTTATTGTTAATGTTAATCATCATACACTACATCATTAGTTTTGGATGTAGTGTTCCATGATTCATTGTTTGTGCATAACACTCGGTGCTCCATGCAGAACGTGCCCTCTTTAATACCCATCACCAGGCTAACCCATCCCCCCATCCCCCTCCCCTCTAGAACCCTCAGTTTGTTTTTCAGAGTCCATTGTCTCTCATGCTTTGCCTCCCCCTCCGATTTCCCCCCAACCTTCCTTCCTTCTTTCCTTCCTCGCTCCCTCCCTCTCTTCTGTCCTAACTCATTTGTTGAAGAAACCAGGTTGTTTGTCCTGAAGTGTTTCCCATAGTTTGATATTGGTTGATGGCAGCCCTAAGGGGTCATTTAACAGGTCCCATCAGATTCAAGATTGGTATTTTTGGCTTCAATTCTTGATATGTAGTGTTGGAAACTTCCATCAGGAGGACATGAAGTCTGGCTGTCTCTCTCCTGCTGGTAACTAAGACTGATCAGGACGTTCAGATGCTGTCAGACTGATCCCACCTTTATAAATTCCCCATCCAACTATTTCTAATGATTTAGTCATCCATGGACAACCATTGACTGGATCCATTGTTTCCAAAGGACTTTTAGTCCACCTCCCCATCTCCACATCCTGGCTGTTTTTTCTCATTTGTCTGAAAAGCAAATGTACTCTCCCGAAATTCAGACATCTTATGTTCACCACCTTTCCATGAATGTCTTGTCTGGAAAAGTTAAATCTGTCAAAAAAAAGGAAATGAAGTTGGGTGGATGATTCATTTTTAGTGGTGACTGTGGTGTAAGTGTTAAAGGTGCAAACTAGAAAGTCTGAAAAACCTGACCTGAGTCTCAAATCCAGTAGTTGACAACCCAAGCCAACTTTGAGCGTCACCTGACAAACCTCAGCTGGTTTCTTCATCTGTAAAATGTATATGTTAATAATTCCAACCTCAAATGTAAAATGGTACTGCCACTTTGGAAAACAGTTTGGTGGTTTCTTACAAAGGCAAATGTAAACTTACCATATGACCCATCAATTTGACTCCAGGTATCTACCCAGGAGAAATGAAAACCTAGTTCCACACAAAGACTTGTATGTGAATATTCACTACAGCATTTTTCTAATAGCCGCAAAGTGGAAACCACTCAAATGTCCATCAGCTGGTGAATGGAGAAACAAAACGTGGTACAACCATAAAATGGAATATGACTCAGCAATAAAAAGAGGTATATATTACATATATACCCATACACACAATAGCGTAGATGAAACTCAAAATAATTATGCTAAGTGAAAGAAGCCACACACAAAAGATCCCATATTAGGGGCGCCTGGGTGGCTCAGTTGTTAAGCGTCTGTCTTCGGCTCAGGTCATTAGCCTAGGGTCCTGGGATCGAGCCCCGAGTCGGGCTCCCGGCTCAGTGGGGAGCCTGCGTCTCCCTCTCCCACTCCTCCTGCTTGTGTTCCCTCTCTCGCTATCTCTCTGTCAAATAAATAAATAAAATCTTTAAATCTCTCTCTTTTTTTAAAAGATTTTAATTATTTATTTGACAGAGAGAGACACAGCGAGAGAGGGAACACAAGCAGGAGGAGCGGGAGAGGGAGACGCAAGCTCCCCGCGGAGCAGGGAGCCCGATGCGGGGCTCGATCCCAGGACCCTGGGACCATGACCTGAGCCGAAGGCAGACGCTTAACAACTGAGCCACCCAGGCGCCCCAATAAATAAAATCTTTAAAAAAAATAAAAGATCCCATATTATATGGTTGTATTGTCCAAAAGAGGCAAATCCTTATTTTTTTTTATTCATTTGAGACACAGAGATACAGAGAGAGAGAGAGAGAGCATGAGCAGAGGGCGAGGCAGAGGGAGAAGCAGGCTCCCCGCTGAGCCAGAAGCCCGATGTGGGGCTCCATCCCAGGACCCTGGGATCATGACCTGAGCCAAAGGCAGACGCTTAAGAACTGAGCCACCCAGGCGCCCCAGGAGACAAATCTTTAGAGACAGAAAGTAGGTTTGGCTCTCTGGGGCTAGAGGTAGGAATAGGGATTAATTGTAAACAGGCACCAGGGCTGTTATTGGGGTGATGGAAATATTTTAAAATGTGGATTATGATGATAGTTGAACAACTTGGTAAATGTACTAAAAACCATTGATTTGTACTTAATGGGTGAAAATTTTGTGGCAAGTAAATTTTACTTTATTTTTTTTAAAGATTTTATTTATTTATTTAATTGACACACAGAGAGAGACAGCGAGAGAGGGAACACAAGCAGGGGGAGGGTCAGAGGGAGAAGCAGGCTTCCCGCCGAGCAGGGAACCCGATGCGGGGCTCAATCCCAGGACCCTGGGATCATGACCTGAGCTGAAGGCAGTTGCTTAACCAACCGAGCCACCCAGGAGCCCCTAAATTTTACTTTAATAAGCTTATTAAAAAAGAAATCCAACTTCTCAAAATATATGTGAGTGCTCTATTTGATTCCTACCCTCAGAGATCTTATATTCTACTAGGGGAGACAGTCCATTAAAATAAATATATAATACAATGTTAGGAAGTTTCCATCATGGGAAACAGTATCTAGGTTCCTTATAAGATAAAAAAAAATAGAAATACCATATGATCTAACAATCCCAGTTTTGGGTATATATCCAAGGGAAATGAAATCAGTATCTTGGGAAAGCCTGGGTGGCTCAGTCAGTTAAGTGTCTGACTCTTGATCTCAGCCTAGGTCTTGATCTCAGGGTCGTGAGTTCAAGCCCCACGTTGGGGTCCGTGCTGGGTGTGGAGCCTACTCACAATAGACAACATATGGAAACAACCTAAGTGTTCATCAAAGGATGAATGAATAAAGAAAATGTGAGATATATATATATATACATATGTTTGTATACATGTATGTATTACATATATACTTATAAATTACATATATAACATAAAATGTGTAAGAAAGATGCATGCATACATAATCACAATGGAGTATTATTCAGCCATAAAGAAGGGAATCCTGCCATTCGCAACAATATGGATGAACCTGGAGGACACAAAGCTAGGTGAGATAAGACAAACACAGACAAATACTGTATGATTTTGCTTATACATGGAGTCTAAAAAAATGGAACTCACAGAAGCAGAAAGTGGATTTGCAGTTGCCAGGGTCTGGGAAGTGGGGGAAATGGGGAGATGTTGGTCAAAGGGTACATAACTTTCAGTTATAAGATGAATAAGTTCTGGGGTGCCTGGGTGGTGCAGTTGGTTAAGCGACGACTCTTGGTTTCAGGTCAGGTTGTGATCTTGGGGTCTTGAGATCAAGCCCCATTTCGGGCTCCACGCCAAGTGCAGAGCCTGCTTAAGACTTTCTCTCTCTCTCCCTCTGCCCCTCCCCACCACTTGCTCTCTCTCTCTCTCAAATGAATAAATAAATAAATCTTAAAAAATAAGATGAAGAAGTTCTGAGGATCTAATGTACAAAATGGTGAATGTAGTTAATACTCTATTGTATAGATGGAATTCGTTAAGACAGTAGTGTTCTCACTATATACAAAAAATGATAACTAAGTGAGGTGCTGGGCATGTTAATTAGCCGGATTGTGGTAATCATTTCACAACTTATACATATATCAAATCCTCATGTTGTACACTTTTTTTTTTAAAGAGAATTCTTGCACATACGAGTGCCAGGCATCATGCAAGTTCACTGTGAAAAAATTTTTTTTAAAGATTTTATTTATTTGACAGAGATAGAGAGAGAGAGCACAAGTAGGCAGAGAGGCAGGCAGAGAGAGAGGGAGAAGCAGGCTTCCCGCTGAGCAGGGAGCCCGATGCAGGACTCGATCCCAGGACCCTGGGATCATGACCTGAGCTGGAGGCAGCCGCTTAACCAACTGAGCCACCCAGGCGCCCTCATGTTCTGCACTTTAAATACATGCAGTTTTTAATTGCTGATTATACCTCAATAAAGCTGGGGAAAGTGCTTCTGAAACTTTCACAAGTGGGGAGATTGTGAAAAACACAGCTTCCTGGGCCCTACCAGGGCTGGCAGAATCTGACGCCAGGGCCCAGGACTCTGCATCTTTACTCTGTGCTGCTCCTGATGTGACCCATCCATTACTTACAATTTTCACAATGCTGGTTTGGGGCTGATTTTAATCTGTAAGATTAAAAGATTTCCTCTAGTGCCCAGAGGAAATATGGCTCAGACAAGGCCATTGCTTTGTCATTTCCATGTGGAAATCGTTCTCATCCAGGGTGATCCACACCCTCAGGGGATGTTTGGCAAAGTCTGGAGACATTTTTGGTTGCCCCGCCTGAGAGTGGAGGTGGGATGGCGCTGATCATCCTGCAATGCAGAGGACAGTCTCCCATAACAAAGGATTATTGGGCCCCAAATGTCAGCATTGCCCAGGTTGAGGCACAGCATGTGCCCTTCTGGCTCCTTCCACCTGATCAGCTGGTTCAGGACTCCTAGGCCACAGTTGGGAGTGTGAGGAAACTTCTAGAGGCATCCCCAATGCCCTGATCAGAGACTGTCGGTCACATCTCTTTGCCAGGTAGTCTTTTTTTTTAAGATTTTATTTATTTATTTAACAGAGAGAGACACAGTGAGAGAGAGAACACAAGCAGGGGGAGTGGGAGAGGGAGAAGCAGGCCCCCCGCTGAGCAGGGAGCCCGATGCGGGGCTCGATCATGACCCTGGGATCATGACCTGAGCTGAAGGCAGAGGCTTAACAACTGAGCCACCCAGGTGTCCCTGCCAGGTAGTTTTAATCACTTAGTGATTGCCTTTGGAGAGGCAGTTGTGGTTACTTAGTGGTCATTTCCGGGAAGGAGGGGCTTCAGGTGAAGTCCCTCTGATTTAATGGCCCAGGGCAGGCCCACTTCTCATTCCTGCTCAGTGTAGTGAGGAAGATTTTCTTTGCAGTTCTGGAGGGGACACTGTGTGTTTTCATTTTGTGCGCCAGGAGGTGGGTGATTCCCCAGGGTCCGTCCACTGTTTTCCTTTAGGGCCTGGTGGCTACAATGGGTGGTGGCCACAGGACTCAGGCAGGCCGAAGAAGGCTGGGGTGGGCTGAGGGAGGAGGCAAGGCAGGACTTAAGTGTCTTGAAAGGAAGGAAGGAAGGAGGCCTGAACTTGAAGTGGTTTAGAGAACTGGGGAGAAGTACTCTGGTGATTTACATAAACGGAATCATGTGGTTGGTCCTCCTCTATGCCTGGCTTCTTTCACATGGCATGATGTTTTTGAGATTTGTCTGTATTTTTGCGTGGAGTTATAGAGCGCTTTTTTTTTTAATTTAAATTCCATTAGCCAACATAGAGTGCTTATTCTAATGCTGAATAGCAGGGTTCTGTAAACTATAGTTTGCAGGCTAAATTCAGCTCACACCCTACTTTTGTAGGAACTGTAAGCTAAGAAAGGTTTTTACAATTCTTAATTATTTTGGTGGGGGAGGAGCAACATTTTGGGACATGTGAAAATAGTTTGAGATGATTCAAATTTCAGTGTCCACTAATAAAGTTTTATTGGAACATAGCTGTGCCCGCTCAGTTACCTAATTATCTATGGGTGTTTTCACTCTGCAACTACACAGAATTGTTGTGACAGAGAATATGGCCCACAGGTCCTGAAATATTTATTACCTGACTCTTCCCAGAAAAAGTTTGTGACCCCTAGGTTAGTATTCCACTGTATGAATACATAATTGTTTTATTGTTGTTAGACGTTGCGTGGTCTTCAGTTTTTGGCTATTGTGAACAAAACTGCTATGAATGTTTTCGTACATGTCATTTGGTGGATAGAGGCACTCATTCCAGGAGTAGAATTACTGGGTCATAGGGCAGGGGTACATTTAGCTTTAGCAGACATTGTCAAATCGTTTTTCAAAATGGCCATACCATTTTTTTAAAATTTTTTTAAAGATTTTATTTATTTATTTGAGAGAGAGAATGAGAGATAGAGAGCACGAGAGGGAAGAGGGTCAGAGGGAGAAGCAGACTCCCTGCTGAGCAGGGAGCCCGATGTGGGACTCAATCCAGGGACTCCAGGATCATGACCTGAGCCGAAGGCAGTCGCTTAACCAACTGAGCCACCCAGGCGCCCTGGCCATACCATTTTGGACTTCTCCAGGAGGGTTCTGGTCTTGTTAACGCTTGCAAATTTTTTTCTTTTCTTTTCTTTTTAAACACTTGTAAATTTCTCTTTTTTCATGTTAGCCATCCTGGGGTGTGTGTGTGTGTGTGTGTGTGTGTGTGTGTGTGTAAGCTGATATTGCACTGAGGTTTCACTTTGCATTTCCCTGATGACTAATGTTGAGCAGCTTTTCATATGAGTCTTGGCCATTTGGATATCCTCTTTGTGAAGTACCTGTTCAACTCTTGTCCACTTAAAGAGACAGATAATTCTCTATTAACTTGAAGGCATTCAATGTGTATTGTAGATATGAGTCCTTGGTCAGTGGACCTATATCTATGGCTTGTCTTTTAGTGGTATCTTTTTTTTTTATTTGACAGAGAGAGAGAGACAGCGAGAGAGGGAACACAATCAGGGGGAGTGGGAGTGGGAGAGGGAGCAGCAGGCTTCCCGCGGAGCAGAGAGCCTGATGCGGGGCTCAATCCCAGGACCCTGGGATCATGACCTGAGCCGAAGGCAGACGCTTAACGACTGAGCCACCCAGCCGATCCTAGTGGTACCTTTTGATGAACAAAAAACCCTCATAATATAGCTTAACATTTTCCTTTATGATTAATGTGCTTTAGGTCTTGTTAAAGAAACAATTGCTATCCTAAAGTCACAAAGATGTTGTATATTTTAGAAGCTTTCTTGACTTTGCTTTCACCTTTAAATGTGGAAGACATCTGGAATTGAGTTTTGAATATGGTGTGAGGTAGGGATCAAGGTTTACCTTCTTCCATATAGCCATACAATAGGCCCACATCATTTATTGAAAAAAAAAACAGGCTTTCTTTGCTGCTCTGCCAGTTGTTTTTGTTTGACATAAATAACCACATGCTCCAGCATTCCAAAAAGGCAAAAAAAAAATCTTCAGAAAAACTCCTCTTCCTGCCCAAAGTTCCTACCCTGCTAGTTAACATTCCTTATCTCCAGGAAGTTAACCATTTCTTGTTTCTTTCCCAAGGCTTTGTGTATAAACAAGTAAATACCCAGAATTCTCCTGCCCCCTTTTTTCCCCCCCACATAAGCAGTATGGTACTATGCATTCTGTTCTACATCTTGCTTTGTTTCCTACTAGCAATTAACAATAAGCCTCTGGGATGCCTGGGTGGCTCAGTTGGTTAAGCATCTGCCTTCGGCTCAGGTCATGATCCCAGGACCCTGGGATTGAGTACCACATCTGGCTCCTTGCTCAGCAGGGAGCCTGTTTCTCTCTTTGCATGCTACTCCCCCTGCTTGTGTGTGTGCTCTCTCTCTCTGACAAATAAAATCTTTAAAAAAATAAAATAAAAATAAACCTCTGAGGTATCATTTGGAAAAATATCCTTTTTTTTTTTTTTTTTTTACTGTGAGATCTGTCACTATGTGAATGGAATACACTTTAGCTAAATCTCACTGATGGAGAACTAGGTTCTTTCCAGTCTTTTGCTACAGACAAAGCTTAGTGAATAGCTGATCCACTTCTCATTTTGCACATGTGTATGACTGAATCTTATGAGAAATTCCTGGAAGTAGACTAGCTGAATAAGTGTGTGTGCATTTGTCATTTTGATGAATGTTTGTAGACTGAACGTTTAATGTTGGGAGGGGGAAGGAACAGGCATCACACCCTCACCTATGCAGGGCTCCATGAGGAGTCATTGTCGTTGTTGTCTTTTTTAAGATTTTATTTTTATTATTAGAGAGGGTGAGAGCATGAGTTGGGGGAAAGGGGGAGAGGGACAAGCAGACTCCCCGCTGAGTGGGATCCAGACACAGGGCTCAATCCCAGGACCCCGAGACCATGACCTGAGCCGAAGTCAGATACTCAACCGACTGAGCCACCCAGGCATGCCCCCCCGCTTTTAAAAAGTAATCTATGCCCAGCATGGGGCTTGAACTTACCCCAAGAGCGATTCACATGTTCTACTGACTGAGCCAGCCAGGTGTCCCTCCATGAGTCTTTATTGTGTGCCAGCTATATCCTGGGTACTTTCCTAGGTGTTGGGCATACGGAGGTATGACTGACCTAAACCATCATCCCAAACTATGTGATCACCAGCTGAAGTAATGGCTCTAAAAGAAAGAACTATGGCTCTAAGAGCCTACTAGACGCCCATTGGGCTGGGGGAGATCAGAAAAGTCTCCTTGAAGGAGGTGATGGTTGAGTCGAAATAGAAAGAATGGATTAAAGATTTTTCCAAGCAGGAGAAATGGGTGTGTGAAGCAGCAGGGCTTTCCAGGCTAAGGTAACAGCAAATGCAGAAACCTTGCAACAATTACGTATGATTCTATAATAAAAAGCCCCAAAGTCTGGTGGCTCAGAACAACTCTCATGTATTACCCCTCATGGTTGCTGTGAGTTGGGAATTGAGGAGCAGCAAAGTGAGCAAGTGAGCAATTCCAGCTTGAGGGTCTCTCCTACGTTACAGTCAGGTACTGGCTGGAGCTACAGTTGTCAGAAAGCTTAGTTGGGGCTGGAAGAGCCATCTCCAAAGTGGCTCCCTCACATGGCTGGCAGCTTAGTTCCTCTTGTCCTGGGCCTCACCACAGGGCTGCTTAAGCATCCCACAATATGGCTGTTGGCTTCCCCCACAAAAACAAGGTGGCGCTGCGATGTCTTATGATCTAGCTTCAGAAGTCCCACACTTTCACTTCTACCATATTCCTTTGGTCCTGGTTCCAAGTGGGAGAGGACCCCACAAGGGGATGAATACCAAAAGGCAAAGAATGTTGGGGGCCCTCTTGGAGGCTGGCTACCACAGGCCTTCGGCAGGAAAGGGCCAGGAATGACCAGGATGTGGCTCAACTGGGGTGAGCAAAGGAGTGATGGCAACAGCTGATGTGGGTGGGGCTAAGTGCGTAAGGGTTGGGTTTACTCTAAGGGCACTGAGAAGCCATTCTGGCCCATTCAATGGGTTAGGGAGTAGGTGACCTGATTAGATGGATTCTGAGAAAAATCCCTCCCACTGCCATGGGCTTCAATAGCTGAATATGTGGGGAGAGGCCTGAATGGCAGCCCAAGAAGGGGGCGGGGCAGGTCATCTGGGAGAGAGGTGAGGATGATCTAGGTTGGGGTGGTGTCCTTGGAGGTGCAGATCCAGGGCTGTTTGAAGGGAAAACCTGCTGGGCTTGGTAGCAAGCCTCCTGTGATCCCAAACAGAAAGCAATTTGTCTGTTAAAGGGCCCTGCAAGAAGCAAGTGGGTCTGCCTAGTGCACTCCAGAGTTGTTTTTCCCGGATCCAATTTCTGGCCACTTGAGCCGAGAGAGAGAGAGAGAGAGAGAGAGAGAGAGAAAGAGCGAGCGCGTGCACGCTTGAGAGGCCTACCCTGTTGGTCTTCCTGCCTGGCCCCTGTCTGGGCTGAGTGGCAAAGTATCCCTTTTGAAGCCTGGAGTGTTGCTGCCACCGCCTGGGGCTTTTGCTGGGCCTGGCACCAAGAGAGAGCTCAGTGGCCATGACTAATTCCTTAGCATGTGGGGTGACTCAACTCTGGCCTTCTGACCGAGTGGCTCAAGGCATGTGGCTATCTGTCCACCAGCCCTGGTGCTTTGGGCTGCCCTGACCTTGGCTGGGCCGACACGCAGCCTCTCCTGGCTTCTGGAGTGTGGCCCTTCAGCTGAAGGCTGGAATGTGACCTCAAAAGCAGGGAGTTCAGGCCTAAGTCTTTCTCTTGAGGTGTTTATGAACAATACTTTGGAGACTGAGAGGTGGAGGCAGGGTTAATGCCAGCAAGAGCTGAACCTGGTTTCTTCTGGAAGTTCCATTCATTTCTCTCAAGGGATGAACCCATTTTTAAGTGGGGGAGGGGTCTCCAGTGGTCTAACCCACCACTCTGGAGGTGTTCAGGAGCCATCAGTATTCCTTGGGCAAATCTTTATGTCCCTGAGCCCTTGCCCCATGTGCAAAACCAGCTGAATCATCCCTCAGTAAAGGGATTACAAAGAGAATCACCTGAGATGGAGCCTCCACTAAATGCAGTTGCTCTCCTGTAAGCTGAGGCCCCTGACAAAGCTGAGGCCCCTGAAAAAAATTATAGTCTATCTCCTCTCTCTCCCCTGTCCTGTGAGTACCCCATGTCTTAAGGTGTGTTAGGGGCCCAGATACTGGCTTCTGGCCAGTCTATGGGGCCTAAGCCTTCCTTTGGTGACACCGTCTTCTATCTACCACCCCCTTTCTGCTCTTACTCTTTAATCTACTTCCTCCAGCGCTGCCTCTGGGCTTCCAGGGTGCCTGACAACTGACCAACCAGCTGGGGATCACTGTCGTGCATTCAGGCTCTCGAGCTAAAGACCCTTGGATTCGTGGTCCCTGCTGCTTACTTAGTCCATGATCTTGGGTAAGCAGCCTCTGAGCCAGACTCCTTTGTGACTAATATCCCAGGATTAAAAGAAGTCCTCTAAAGAGAATAGTATAGTACGTAAGTGCTGCTAAAAATACCACTAGCTATTAATTTTAGTCTTATTGATATTTCAGTCTTCCTGGATCCTGCCATGTATGGGTAACCCATTGCTAACAGTCTGAGGTCCCCTTCTGGCGAGGCTGACCTCTCCCCACCAGCTGTTGGGGGAACCTAGTTTATGTGTGAGTGTTAACAAATTGACTTATAAACTCTGTAATACGAAAATGTAAAAGTGCACCATAATTTATAACTCTGTTCCGGTGCTTTTTTTGTTGTTGCGGCAGATAAATTTTTTAATTCAGCCCTCTATTAATAGTTTATTTTTTTATTGTAAAGAAAACTAGCATTTACCATTTTAACTATTTTTGCGTGTACAGTAGTGTTAACTGCATGCCCACTGTTGTGCTGCAGATCTCTGAAACTTTTTCATCTTGTAAAACTGAATTTGTTTCCACTGAACTCTTTCCTTTTCCCCCCCTCTCACTAGCCCCTGGTCCCCACCATGGTTCTTTTTCTTTTCTGCAGCTCGTGTCTGTTTTTATCTTATTTATTATTATTATTTTTTAAAGCAATCTCTCCATCCAATGTAGGGCTTGAACTCACCCCAGATCAAGAGCCATCTGCTCTACTGCCTGAGCCAGCCAGGCCCCCCTTGTTCTTTTTCTTTGAGACTTGGACTACTTTAGATACCTCAAGTAAGTGGAATTTTGCAGTATTTGTCTTTTTGGGACTGGCTTGCTTCACTTACTAAAATGACCTCAAGTTTCTTGCAGGTTGACACAAAGGGCAGGATTTCCTTTTTAAAGGCTGAATAATCCATTGTATAGACCACATTTTCTTTTTTTAAGATTTTTTTATTTGACAGAGAGAGACAGCGAGCGCAGGAACACAAGCAGGGGGAGTGGGAGAGGGAGAAGCGGGCTTCCCGTGGAGCAGGAAGCCCGATGTGGGGCTCGATCCCAGGACCCAGGGATCATGACCTGAGCCGAAGGCAGACGCCCAACAACTGAGCCACCCAGGTGCCCCTAGACCACATTTTCTTTACCCTTTGTCTTTCCAAGGGCATTTGGGTTGCTTCCACCTCTTGACTACTGTGAATAATGCTGCAATGAAGAAAGGTGTGCAAATATCTTTTCGAGATCCTGCTTTTAATTCTTTTGAATATATACCCCGAAGTGGGATTGTTGGATCATATGGTAATTCCATTTTTATTTTTTATTTTTTTGTTTTTAAAGATTTTATTTGAGAGCGAGAGAGAGGAGCATGGAGAAGAGGGAGAAGCAGACTACTTGCTGAGCAGGGAGCCGGATGCAGGGCTTGATCCCAGGACCCTGGGATCATGACCCGAGCAGAAGGCAGCCGCCTGAAGGACTGAGCCACCCAGGCGCCCCATCGTTGTGGTTTTGATTTGCATTTCCCTGATTAGTGATGCTGGGTGTCTTTTCATATGCCTGTTAGCCATTTGTGTATTTTTAGGGAATGGTTTATTCAAATCTTTTGCCCATCTTTAAAATCAGGTTGTCATCTTTTTTGAGTTGTAGCACTGTATTCTGGATATTAACATCTTATCAGATAATATGGTCTGCAATTTTGTTCCCCATTCTATAGGTTGTCTTTTCACTTTGTTGACTCCTTTGCTGTGCATAAATTAAGTTTGATATAGTCCCATCTGTCTATTTTAGCTTCTATTGCCTGTGCTTTCATGTCCTATTCAATAAATCATTGCTAAATCCAACGTTGTGAAGCTGTTCCTCCCCTCCCCCCCCGCTTTTTCTTATTAGAGTTCTATCGTTTCAAGAGTACATTTAGGTCTTTAATCTATTTTGAGTTAATTTTTATATGGTGTAAGGTAAGGATCCAACTTTACTTGTTTGCATGTGGATACCCAATTTTCCCAACACCATTTGAAGAGACTACCCTTTCTCCAAGCTCTGGTGCTTTTTTAAACACACAGGCTGTGGAAGTGGCCTGGGCCTCACCACCCTGGGAGATCCTTGATGCTAGCTGCATAGTTTGTGTGTCCTCAAGATTTTCTGCGATTTTTCAGCTTTTTAAAGATGAAACGGAGGCTGGGTCCAAATGACCTATCCAAGGTCACTATAATGAGCATATAGATGGAGTTCAAGTCCTCAGTTACAATCCCAAGAGCCCACAAGCTGGAGCCCTGTGGGGACGCTCCTTGTTTTATGCCCAGCGTGCTCCGAAGAAGGAATGAATGAACCTCTCAGGCAAGGCTCCCAGCAAACAGCGGAGCTTGGACGAGCCCACAAGTCCACGCGGGGGTGTGCGCCCATCTCGCGCCTGCGCGGCCCCCGTGCTCCACTTGCTCCACTCTATCTGCCCGCACATGGTATGGCCTCTCTCCCTATGGTACGTCCCGCCTTCCCCCACGTCGGGGCCGAGATGGTACAGGCCGCCTCAGCTCACAGCCCCTCCCCATCGGTTTCCGCGCGAAAAGCCAGGGCTGCCTCTGCCGCCGGCGCCGCCGTCTCTGCTGCAGTTTCCAAAATGCCTGCCCGCACTGCCCCGGCCCGGGTGCCCACGCTGGCATCCCGAGCCATCTCCCTGCCCGATGATGTCCGTAGGCGGTAGGTGCTGCGGGAGTCTGTGAACTCGGGCCGGGGGATGGGGTGGGGTGGGGAAGTGGCACGGCGTTGGGGGTGGGGGGGTTGCTTCCCATCTTGGTAGCCGGTGGCTGCTGCTGACAGACGGACGCGCATGCGCGGGACGGCGCGGCGGCGGTTGGCGCGGGCAGGGTGGCACTTCCGGTCGCGCGCACCCCTGGCCGTTTGGCGCCAAAATGGGCCGAGGCCCCTCACAGTTCCCTGGTGACTAGAAACTTGGGGTCACTTCTGATCTCGAAGTAGAGCGAGCTTTGGGTTCTCCTCGGGGATCCCCTGCTTGGAGGAGCCACAGGCCTGGCTCCTGCCGCCAGTCTGGTCGCGCAGGAAGTGGGCAGCCCGCGGCCTCAGGACACCCCTCGGCCCGGGCACTTCGGCCTCCACTTCCGGTGCCCGGCCTGCTTGGGGGGTCGGGCTGGTCCGGTCCCTGGGGTTATTTTGGGGGCCCGCCTTGGCACCCCCCAGCAGCGCATCCCGATGGCGGCCTCCAGAGACAGACGTCGCCGCTCGGGGCCCGGGCGCGGCCGGCTCAGGTTTGCGACCCCCGTCTTCCTTGGGGGGCTTCCTTCATCTCGGACTGCTGGGGAAGTCGCATTCTGGAAGGAACTCTCACCAAGCCGCGCAGGACCGGGGCTCGGGCAGCATGAAGCCTGAATGGTCCTTTCCAGTAAATCTGTGCCTGTGAACCATGGGCGTCAAGGAAGCCTTGCTAGGGAGAACCGGCTGCAGTTCCGTGTGTGTGTGTGTGTGTGTGTGAGACACAAGTGGACGTGGCGTTGTGTGCGTGTGTGACACAAGTGGCCGTGGTGTTGTGTGTGTGCCACACAAGTGGCCGCAGTTTCGTGTGTGCGCGTGTGTTGCACAGCCGATAGTGTCGGGACTGGCTGTAGCAATTCTGTGCAGGTGGGTCGTGGGCAAGAATACTGGGTCCCTATTTGTGAAGGGCACCAATTTCACTCCTGAAAATTGGCACTCCTTGGAACCGTAGTCACTGGAGCCTTGACCAGGCGTGAACGCTTCAAGTGGATTTGTGAGCTGGTTTTGCCATTTCCCTATTTCCCTGTGCTTGTTTCCTTTGGTTGTGCCAGGCTAGTCTTTTGGGCTTTTGGAGTTGGGAGTGTGTGTGTGTGTATGGGGGGGTGGTATTTGGGGCTCCCTACCAGGTGTTTAAAGTTCAGACCACTTCTTAATCACAGAGGGGGTGTGTCTTGCTGAAGAATCCCTGTCTGTATCCTCCCAAGATAGGACTCGAAATGGAATTATGGAAGTCCCTGGCTTGGTGATGTTAGACCCAACAGAGGTGTTTGGGCCCAGTCTTTGCTCTGATGGTGGGAGCTCTCATCTCCACTGGCTTGTTTGACCTTGGGCAAGTGTCATCAAGAAGCTGTGGCTGTGGACTACATTAACATGGGCTTTAAACTGATACTGGATGAAATGAGAATATGCCTAGTACATAAAGGCCCACATGTGAGCATTGTTATTGGCTAATCTAGCTTTCCTCAGTTCTGCCAATCCGTCACTAATCGTATAAAACACTTGACATTTTCTCATGTAATCCTCAAGAGTTCTTAAGAGTGGATGCTGTAGGAGTTCGCTATGAGGAAGCAAGGATTCCTGCTGATGTCTGCTTCTTGCCAAAACCTTTCCTTTCACCTAGGGTTTTTGAACAGGCCACTGGCTTAGGGGTTTTCTTGGGCCAGTGCAAGTGTTTGGCTGCTCTTAGGTGAGTTCATCCACCATTAACCCTAGGTTCCATATTACTTTGAACTAGAATTGCCTACTATAGGTGCAGAATTTTGGGTTTCTGCTTTAGACCATGGGGCAGACATTGAAATTGTCTTACGGGACTTTCAACATCTTTTCTTACATTTTGAATTTCAGTGTACAAGATACATAAACATGGCATTCAACACTCCCTTAAACTTAGATTTGTAAAAAGAGGTATAACTTTTTGATGTATGAAAATTAGAGGAGTATAACTTATAACACAAGAGGTACTTAAGTCCAATAGAATACTCTAGGAACAAAACTAGGCCTGGTCCTCATGGATTTCTGTCACTTTTGCTAACTTGTCTATATATGTCAGCTTTTTTTTAAACACGTAGTTCCATTAGATATGTAGTAACACCAGAAAATATTTTCAGTGTTTGGGTTTTTAAGTCTTTAACTTTGTTTTTGAAGTATAATATGCCCCAAATCTAAAAATTATGCCTTTCAGGACAAGCTACATTTTTCCACTTATATTTCTTACTCTGTCCAAGCCAAAGCGATAAGTCTCTCATTGGTCTTCCTGTTGTCCCTCGGGTCTTTTCTGTAAGTGGAAACTGTGATCCCCTTGCAAAAGTTGGATCTGATGGTTTCCTTGTCCCACACACTGCCCGGTGCACTGGTCCTGAAGTCCAGAATCCCTGTCACTTGCCTGATTCATCCTGCACTCTTCTCACAAGCCATAACAAACCTTAGGTTCTCAGGGCCTGAGACCATGCAGAGCGGCCAATGTGACGCTGAGCTCTATCTACCCCTTCCCTCAGTTGACTACTATCCATTCATCCCTTAAGACTGTGCTCAGAAAGACCATCCCTTTTCTGCATAACAGGAAGGGTGTTGAATTCTGCTCGTGCACCCTGCATGTTGCCTTTGCAACCCTGGAGTTGATGGTGATTTGTTTGCCTTATTTGCTGTATCTGTAGCTTGGTTAGAGTAGACTCTGAGAGGCACGCATGCCAGACTTTCCCCTTTAATGAAACCTGGATTCAAACCTGGATTCAAGCAGCCTCCTCTGTACAACTCTGATTAGCCTAGGTAACTGTGACAGCTTTTTTAACTGCTAGGTGTTTTGTGATTAAACTGGGTTTCAGGTTCTTAGCTCTAGTTCCGTGGCTCTGACTGGGTATTGGAGAGGGCAAAACTGACTCTTCTATTTCTCCCCTGCAGGAGTATTCTAGAGGTGCAGACTCCTGGGGTTCAAATTCCTTCCTACCATAGCTGTAGGGCTAAGTTGTTTAACTTCATGGTGGTTTCTTTTTTCTTTTTTTTTTTTTTTTACTTTATTTTTGAGAGAGAGCCTCGAGAGTGCGCACAAAGGGGGGCGGGCAGAGGGAGAAGCAGACTCCCTGCTGAGCAAGGAGCCTGATGTGGATTTGATCCTAGGACCCTGGGATCATGACCTGAGCCGAAGGGAGACGCTTGACTGACTGAGCCACCCAGGCGCCCCACCTCTTGGTGTTTTATCGGTCAAATGGAATGGTGTTGCCCATTCCACTTGGACGTTATGAAGACCAATTAAGCTGATACGTGTGAATGCGGTAGAGCAGTCCCTACAAGAAAACCTGTGCTACTTATCACATGGTCAGCTGTATGTTTCACTTCCATCAGGGGAGCATAATTTAGAGTGGCAACATGCAGATCTGCTACTGAGGCAGGTGTTAATAGAGCAGTGTATGCCATGTAGAGATGATGTATATTCCTGCTTATCAGTCCAACCTTCATCTTTGGCTTCTTGTAGAACGGTCTGGACTTGTTCCTTCTGCTGCCACCTTCGCTTTTGTGCCAGGTATCCAGTCCTACTCTTGATCAGGCATTCTTCTCTAGGACGGAGGTGGTGTTCTAGCCTCTTTCATCTCTCAGCATCTGGCTTTTTAATCCTTTTTATCCTTGGCTTTTGTGATGGTGTTTACTACCAGGGAGCTCCTCTTTTCCGTGACAGTCCCCTCACTCTCCCCAATCCTTTTCTTTCATTCCTGGACTCTTATCTGTTCTGGTCCTAGGACTTGCAGCAGTTGGGCCTATCAGCTGGACAGGACTAACTCCAGTTTTGATGTCTCTCAGGAGAGCCAGTTTTAATTTCTAGCTGCTGAATAGCCATCTAGTGCTACTGAGCTACTGTCGCTGAAATGTCACTCTTCACACTCATGGCCTGTTTACTTTTTCCCCCTCCCAAAATGTTCTGAATTTCTGATGCATTAGTTTTTAATTGCATCCATAACAAATTATCTTAGTGGTTTAAATAGAACCTAAATTTTTTTTTAAGATTTTATTTATTTATTCATGAGAGATAGAGAGAGAAGCAGAGGGAGAAGCAGGCTCCCAAAGAGCAGGGAGCCCGATGCGGGACTCCATCCCAGCATCCTGGGATCATGACCTGAGCCGAAGGCAGACGCTTAACCATCTGAGCCACCCAGGCGCCCTAGAACCTAAATTTGTTTTAACAATTCTGTAGGTCAGAAATCTGGTATGGGTCTTGCTGGATGAAATAGTGTCAGCAGGCTACATTCCTTTCTGGAGGCTCTAGGGGAGAATGTTTCTTCACTCTTTCAAATTGTTGGCAGAATTCAGTTCCTTGTGGTTGTAAGACTGAGGTCTCTCTTCTCTTGCTGGCTCTAACCATGCCCAGCTTCTGGAGATGATGTATCCTTTGGCTCATGGCCACTGCCTCCATATTTAAAGTCAGTAAAGCTAGTTCTCATGTCCCATCTCTCTCTCACCCTTCTTTAGTCACATCTCTTGAAATGCAGCTGGGAAGTTTTTCTGCTTTTAAGGATTTAAGTGATTAGATTGGGCCCACCTGGCTAATCCAGGATAATCTGCCCATCTCAAGGGCTATAACCTTAATCACATCTGCAGAGTCCCTTTTACCAGTAAGGCAACATATTCACAGGTTCTGGGGGATTAGGGCATGGACATCTCTTTTTGGGAAGGGCTCATTATCCTGCCTACCACAGATATCATCTCAGATAGCCCTACCCCATCTGCCGTGCAGCCAACTGGCAGAGTTAATGAAGTTTTTTAACTTCTCTAGCGTGGTTTCCATTCCTGCTAAATCATATTACAGACCAGCATTTCTAGTTTAGGGTGTTAAAGAGTGATTTAACATCTTGTAATCTCTTCCTGTCTAATCGACATAATGTATTTTTGCCAGATTAATTTTCCTAAAACATGGCTCTGATGTCTTGGTTACCTCCTCCCCGCGGCCCCCCTTCTCCCCCCGCCCCCCTCCGCCATGATTCCTTCAGTGGTTTCACTATGGAACAAGATCAATTTTTTAGCCTGAAGTTATTGACCTCCCTCAGACTGGCACCCAGCCTGACTTGTGTGGGTTTCTTGGGTGGACTGAGCCAGCTCCCCACTGGACTGCTCCTGTTTTCGGCAGCTCCCCCTGCTCCATTCCCACTGAGCTCTCTACTCCTCTGGGCTAGTCCTTCCTGATGCTTTTTATACCCTTGCTCTTCAGAAGCCCTCAGGTTTGAACTGTATTTGCTTAATTCCTTCAGTTATGCTTTATTTCCCTTACAGGACTGTTTGAGGGAAGCAACTAGAAATGAATCATGGGATCTTGGGCCGGATGGGAGCTAAGGTTTTATCTCGTTATAACATGGCTCTTGTTCTGAGTGCCCTGCCTGGTCCTTCATGTCTGTTTCTAATCCTCCTGGCTCTGAATGTATAAAGCAGATATGAGGTGGTGTCATCCTCAGTTTTACCCGGGAAGGGATGGACTCTTGGGAGGTGCGCTGACCAGCCTCCTCCCTGTCACACTTCTGGCTCCTCAGTGCCTGCCCTGGGCTCCGACCTTCCTCTCTGGGGCCAGGCAGGTTACAATCCATCTTCACAGGGCAAGACATTTTAGGTATTCTGAAGAGTTTATTTTGTTCCTCTCTGCCAGGCTAAACAATCCCAATTCATGGAAGGGGTTGTCAGAATTTGTGCCCAGATGTAGTTGTCAACATTGTGAAAAGGGTACTTTGATGGGCTTCATAGTCAGCTGAGCATTGTCCTTAACACCTGAGGTAACCTCAGGATCAAGGGGCCGTGTTTTTGCCATGGTTTTGTGAGTAGAGTGACTGAGAAGTCCGATGTGAGGCTCCTGGAGCAGCATGTGTGTGTCTGGCTGTGCATACAGAGTTCTGCAGCTATTCTCATCTGGCTCTCCCAGACCTGAGTTACTTCGAGGGTAGAATGACTTTGAAGGTGTTACATGTACTCTGTGTGTGTATAATATATAGTATATACTACCACTGTGTCTGCAGTCAGAGTCTTCTATAGAAAGACCTTTCCTGACCACCCAGGTCAGAAGGTCCCTGCTTGGCAGTCCCTGCATCCCATTACCCAGCTCGTTGCCTGGAATAGGGCTTGGCATACAATAGGTACCTACAGATGTGGGGATCAAAGCTAGAGGCAGGGCCACATGCACTCAGAGCAGCCTCTGTATGACATTAGTCCAGCAAAGCCTATTGCTTGCCTTCCTGGTTTTGCTGCTCACACTTGCTCTTTGGAAAAACCAGCCTGGGAGAGCTCTCTTCGTGCCCTTTTGGCTAGTGATAACGGAGTATGTTGTCTGTATGGATGCTGGGTGGGAGGCTTCAGAGACCGTAGAGGCCCAGTCCCTGCCCAGGGCACTTCTTCTCCAGTGACTGATGCTAACCCAGCTGGTTAGACTTGTTCTCCCCACACTGTCCACAGTTGGCACCCAGCCTGGGAACCACAGCTTGTCCACTCATCTCCCTTTCCTCGGTGTCTTCTGCTCTTGTTCCTTGATTCCTGCCTCCAAAAAAGGCAAGACGCTAATCTTCAATGATCAAATCAGGCTGTGCTTTTCCAGCCAAACTCATGACAGTTCTGCACTCCTGAAGGATTAGGTCTAAACATTCCAAAGGAAGAGCTCTCTGGTGAGGTGCCAGCCAACAACTCTTCTCACTTCATCTATCAGCCCTGAGTGTGGGTACTCCCTGCTGCACCAGATGCCTTTACTTCCCTTTTGTTGTGTGTGTTTTTTTTTTTAAGTAGGCTCCATGCCCAGCTTGAAGCGCAGTGCGGGACTTGAACACACGGCCCTAAGATCAAGACCTGAGCTGAGACCAAGAGCAGGATGCCCAAGTGACTGAGCCACTCAGGCACCCCTACTTCCCTTTCTTACGTTGCTCATTAGAATGCTGCTACCCCCACCCTGGCCTTTGGGAATGTTAGCTGGCTCTTCCCCACTGCATCTTATGACCCTGGCCCATTCCTTCTAACATTGGCCACGCTGTGCCCTTTCATGGGGTCTTGCCAGACCAACTGGAGGAAGACCACCTGTAAGTCATTTTACAGGTGGACCCCAACTGTATGGCCTGCCTCCATTTTCCTAGTTCCTTTGCAAATAATACTGTTATAGAGCTCCTCTGTTCTCAGAAAAACTGCACCCTAAAGGGTGGTGGGTGAGGGGGGGAGACCTCTTTCAGATTGCAAATGATGACTTAGTGACTACTACAATTATAGTAGGATTTCTAGCTCAGGGGTAGGAGAAAACCACCGTGGTGTTTTTGTTTGTTTGGCTTTTCCCTAACACTCCTACATGTCAAATTTATTTCCAAAGTTCTTTAAAACTGGTTTTAGGGACACTGGGGTGGCTCAGTTGGTTAAGCGGCTGCCTTTGGCTCAGGTCATGATCCCAGGGTCCTGGGATCGAGTCCCGCATCAGGGAGTCTGCTTCTCCGTCTGCCTGCCGCTCCCCCTGCTTGTGCGCTCGCTTGCTCATGCACTCTCTCTCTGACAAATAAATAAAATCTTAAAACCACAGTTTTTGGGTTTTGTTTTTTTTTTTAGTCTTAGAGTAAACAATTGCATAATTGCCTTTCTTTCTCCTGTTTTCTTCCCACAGGCTCAAAGATTTGGAAAGAGATAGCCTAACAGAAAAGGTAATCTCCACCTTAAATTTTATTACCAAATGTTACTATTTGACAGATATTTTGTGGCTCATAAAAAATTTAAGTGGAATCAGCTTTTTTCCGTAGTTTTTTTTTTTTTTTTTTAATAAGATTTTAGAGAGTGTGCCTGTGTGCAAGTGCGGGGGCGGGGGGGCAGAGGAATCTTCAAGCAGATGCCCCACTTAGCGCAGAGCCTGACATGGGGCTTGATCACACGACCGAGGAAATCATGACCTTTGCTGAAACCAAGAGTCGCTGAAACCAAGAGTCGGACATTCAACCGACTGAACTACTCAGGCACCCCAGCTTTTTTCCATAGCTTTGAGGATAACTTAGATATTATTCTTAATGTTCTGTGTTAACATGCTGCTAATCTCTCGGTAACTCACTGATAAGTTTCCCAGTCTAGGTTCCACACCATCAATTCTTAATTGTAACTTGTCCTGGTCACCCTTCTCAAAGGCAGTTTTTTTCTAATAAACCGTTATGTGTCTCCATCCCACCTCATAATCTTCCCATATTTCACCACCCTGGAGATGGTATGGTGTGATCTTAACGGAAACATCACAAATATGTCTTGTGAATATTCAGTTTTTCAGACTGAGTCAGCATTGCCTGCCATTCAGTTGGTATTTCATGGCCCGGCAGCTTAATTATCTGTGTATTCGTCCATTAGTGATGTGGGAGTTTGGGGACATCCAAACCTATATTTTTCCCTTAGGAATGTGTGAAGGAGAAACTGAATCTACTGCATGAATTTCTGCAAACAGAAATAAAGAATCAGTTATGTGACTTGGAAACCAAATTACATAAAGAAGAATTATCAGAGGTAAGTCAGTTCTCGGCATCCTGGTGTCTAGAAAACGTCTCCTCCCATGTAATCCGTGTGACCAGGGAGGCAGAATCATCCCCAGCTCTCCTTGTTACCCAGTAGTTATAAAGGACGTGCGTGTTTCCTTATTCTCTTATTGCCGCTTGTTTACATTCACTGCTACTTAAATTATCCTTTCCTGCTATAGGAGGGCTACCTGGCTAAAGTCAAATCCCTTTTAAATAAAGATTTATCCTTGGAGAATGGAGCTCATGCTTTCAGTCGGGAAGTGAATGGATGTCTAGGAAACGGCAGCCAGACAAGCGGTGAGGACCGCAGAGCGGGAATGGCAGAGGAAAACAAATCCCCCAGACCCGTTTCCAAACTCTCCACCCCCAGAAGAAGCAAGTCCGATGGAGAGACCAAGTGTAAGAACACTTACTTAATCTTGGGGGAGATTAGCTGTCTTGTGACATGGTACCAGATTGGGAGCCATAGGTCCCCCTGGGGTAGTACCTCCTGGTTTGTTTCCTGTGTGTACTTCTTAACTAGCTTAGCTGTAGATACTTCTTCAGATTTGTTCTTTGACCAAGTATAGAGTAGGAGATCCCAAAACATAGCTTAAATTGATGATGTATAAGGTAACAGGAGGTATTAATACTATTTCTAAGTTATATGCCTATATAAGCTAAATGTATAGACTCCTTTGTAGTCAAAGTAACTCTTCTGGAATTTTTAAAACACATAAGAGTGTGGGACTTGAGTGCAGGTCCAGTTCTTGGCCACTTCATCTTTTGATGATATAAGAGGAGGTTGTCTCCTCTGATTCAGGCTTTGGCCCCTCAAATAAGAGCTCTAATAACATGGCTCTGCAAATTGGCAGGTGCTAATTGCTACCTTTATCAAGACTTGTTGGTTCCAACAAGAAGAGAAGGTACTTAATCTTCAGAACCTGATTCTCTGCACTAGCTTGGTAATGCTTAAGAACTACACTTTGTGAACTCTTTTATTCATAGTGGCTTTTTTTTTTTTCTTTAAACAGCTGAAGCTTCTTCTTCTAGCCCCAGGATTACAAGGCAAACTACCAGGCAGACTACCATCCTATCTCATTTCTCAAGGGGGTCAGTATATAATGAATTGACAGCCATCTTTTCTCAGGGCAAACTGTTTTTGGTAAACAGGAATGGAATTAATAGGGTATAACTTAGCAATTTTGAGTTCCACATTGCATAGGTTTTCATCTTGCAGTTTTCTTCATTAAACACCGATGAAGAGCATTTCTCAACACCTGTATTCTTACTCTTCTAGGAACATTCAAATATATACAAAACCAGTCATGATAATAAAATGAATACCCCCCCACCCCCCGCAGGTACCCGTCACCCAGTGTCAACAGTTATCAGCAGGCCATCTTTTCATTTGTACCCCCATAAACTCTCTCCCAACTGGATTATTTTGAAACCCCTCCCAGACATGTCATTTTGTATATTTCCTTTTTTTTCTTTTTTAAGATTTATTTGGCAGAGAGAGTACAAGCAGGGAGAGGGAGAAGCAGACTCCCCTGCTGAGCAGGGAGCCTGACGTGGGGCGAGGGGCAGAGGGAGAAGGAGAAGCAGGCTCCTGGCTGAGTAGGGAGCCCAAAGCGGGGCTCGATCCCAGGACCCTGGGATCATGACCTGAGCCGAAGGCAGACGCTTAATGACTGAGCCACCTAGGCGCCCCTTCAGTATATTTCTAGATGATAAAATCGGTGTCTCTCTCTCTCTCTTTTCTTTTTTTTAGCAATTCTAACAAAATAGGAATAAAATGTTAACATTTAGCAGTCTCTTTAAAAAGACAAAACATAACTAATATTTTTGTACTTTATAAAGGATAATAATTCCTCACTATCAAGTACATAGCCAGTGTCTGTTTCCTTGTGTGTGGCAAATTGTGTTTACTTGATTTGTCTTAAGCCTTTCAAGTTACAGATTCCTTTCTTTTCTTGCCATTTATTTGAAGAAATTAGTTCATTTGTCCAATTGAGTTTCTAGGTCTAGCTGACTGCATCCTTGTGGTGGTTAATGTCTTCCTTGTCTTGTGTTTCTTATAAACTGGTTAGTTAAGTCTAGGAGCTTGATCAGGTTCCAGCTTTATTATTTTTTGAGACTTTTTCATAGTTGGTGCCGTGTCTTTCCATCTAGAGGCATGTGAGGTCTCTTCTGGGAGGCCAGCAGCTGTTGATCAACATCTAGATCCATGATTTCTTAGGTTTGCAAAATGGCCATATTCTAACCTGTCACTCAAACATTAAACTTGAAGCCTCTTTCAATATCCTGGCAGTGAGGGCATTTCCTTGGAGGGAATAAGGTACCCATGACCTGAATCTGTCCTAAAGAGGCGGCCTTTGGTAGGGAGGAATACAAGTCCTCTCATGCCTGTTGGAGGTCTAGTGTCTGGCTGAGCTCACAGTTGGCTTTCCTGTTTCTGACAGCCCTGCCAAACGGAAACCTGAGGAAGAGCAGGAAAAAACGAAATCAGATGAGTCTCCCGAAGAAGAAAAAGACCAGGTAGGGCTGGCATTTTCAGGGTCTTCACTCTGCCTTCTTTTGGTATGTTTGCTGATAGGCTAAGTTCAAAGTCAGGACTATCTAAATGGACTTGAAGTGACCAAGAAGGTATTAGGACGTGTCCCTGGACCCGGGCAGTATGAAGTATGTCACTTTTAGGCCTGAGGGCTCCATAGGCCCCTGCGACTCACAAGGCAGCCCTGTAACTTCAGAGTCTGTTTCTTCCTCTACCTTCCTACTTCTCTAGTGGACAAGATTGGCAATCAAATGTGACATGTTTAAAGCCTTTGCTTCTGCTCGCCTAAGCTCCCTTTCCACATCTAACTTGTCTGACAGCATTAGACAGTTCCTGCATGTGGTATAATCTGCTTAGACCTCTTAGGCTAGGAAACCAGTGGCTTATTGAGGGTCTTTGATACAGAAAATGTTATCCCTGATGGTACTTTCCTTTGTGACTTGAGGGCCAAACCTAGATAATACCAGGTGGTCACACATGAGTTTTCATTTTGATTTTGCTGTGGGATTAGCCATGTAAGTTGAGGGGAAGTCTATAGGTTTATGTGTAGGTAGTAAATGCCTTATTGCTACTGATAGAGCAAACTACAGATACTCCTCTTTAAGACTCGGTTTCTCAACCATGCCATTATTGACTTTTGGGGCCAGATAATCCTTTGCTGGGTGTGGGGGCGTCCCAGTGGGTTGTAGAACATAGCAGCGTCCTGACCTCTACTCATTAGATGCCAGTAGTAATCCCCTCTGCCTCAGTTGTGACCACCACAAGCATTACTGGTTACTGCCAGATTGGGGTGAGGGGTAAAATTGCACTGGGTGAGAAGCACTGCACTCTGGGGTCATTCAGGTGTCACTGGGCTATCCCTAGCATTGAGGTAGGCTTGACATCTGTTGTAAGACATACTGATTCTATTTTTAAAAACTTGATGTTACTCCTCACAACCTTTATTCAGATATTTATCGTTTAGTTGGGTTACCCACTCTCAAGTGGGACACTGAGGCACAGAGGGAACCACTTGTTCAGTGGACAAGCCTCTTGTCTCCTAGGGAAAAGCATTACAGGCAGAAGCGGGCAAGCTCTTGTAATATCAATAGCTCTTTCCCACATGCATCTGTCTTAGAGCGGTTTCTCGCACCCTAACCTTTTGGGCCTTTTTATCTGGCTTCTCAAACATATATTTCAGTTTCTGAGTTTGTGCAAGGCCTGGGGGCTTTGTGGATGAACACTTGTAAAAACAGTGTCTGTTCCAATAGTCCAGAGTAAGACTTCATGTACCAAACCAGTGGTATCAGATGGTATTGGTCATATAAGTCATCATACAGAGATATTTTTACTTTAGTCAACTTAAAGTTGACTAAACTAAAGTTTAAAAACAGGTATTATATGCATTTAGTAAAACTTCTTTCTTTCTTTCTTTTTTTTTTAAAGATTTTATTTATTTATTTGACAGAGAGAGAGACACAGCGAGAGAGGGAACACAAGCAGGGGGAGTGGGAGAGGAAGAAGCAGGCAGGGAGCCTGATGTAGGGCTCAATCCCAGGACCCTGGGATCATGACCTGAGCCGAAGGCAGACGCTTAACGACTGAGCCACCCAGGCGCCCCTAGTAAAACTTCTAAGTAGTGCAGAAGGACATTTGGTGCATAGATCTCCCTTTTCCCTGAATTTAGGGGGTTGGTGGGGTAGGATTTATCAGTTTCTTCCATGTTGTTTGAGAGAGAGTATGTTAGTATACTAGTATAGAATCTTTGTCTGGGTTCGCTAGAGAAACAACCAATAGACTGTGTATATGTGTAAGATTAATCTTAAGTAATTGGCTCATGGGTTTAAGGCTGGCAATTGTGAAGCATGCCAGACAGGCCAACAGGCTGGAGACTCAGGGAGGAGCGGATGTAGTTCAAGTCCGAAGGTAGCCTGGAGGCAGAATTTTCCATAGATACATATACAGACTTCTTTCATATGTGTTTCAAATGATAGAATACAGTGAGGCTCTGTGTAACTTACCCAGCTTTCTCTGAGGGTAACCTCTCCTGTAACTAATACAATAGCAAAACCAGGAACTGACATTGGTACAATCCAGACCTTACCAGTCTTCACATATGTGTGTATATACTCACATGTGTGGATTATTGTTGTAACCTCCACCTCCAACAAGGTACAGATCTATTTTATCATCACAATATTTTTATCCCTTTTAAATATATATAGATATCCTGGAGATGGCAAATAGTGTGAATTTAGGAAAATGGTGCGCTGGGGTATTCATCCGAAAAGAGCTGGTGTCCAGTTGAGGTTGTCATTCTTACTTGCTGATGTGAATCTCAGATTACTATTTCATTTTTTTCTAATGCTAAAGAATTCCTGACAGAAGGTAGAGAATCTTTGATTCGTTTACATAGCATCACTAGACAAGCTGGTACACAAACATGTGCTGGGCCAACTCCTGGGCCTCGCCTCTGTTTTGAGGGAGGGGGGGATATCACTGCCAGACTGATGGTTGCCCAGCTCTTTACCCCCAAACCCAGGTACTCTGCCATGTTTAACTGTATCAAATGTATTGAATACTGTCTCACGCATGCTTTTCATTTGATCTTCTTTGAAATGGATATTCGTGTCTTCTTCCCTTGCTCTCCACACAGGAGGAGAAGAGACGGAGAGTTACATCCAGAGAACAGTAAGAATAATTAATACATCTTTTCTATACAATGTGCAATCTTCATTACTGAAACGACTTTTCTGAAGAGTTTTGAGGAGCTTTATTGTGAGTTGCCATGGCGACCATAGATGGCTTAAGAATGCTGAATTTGGGGTCAGATTATTAACCTTCAGTTCATGTAGAATTCTCATTGCAAAGAATGAATTGAGGGCAGAACCAGATTTAAAGGTCCTATTAAATATTAAAGTAGTATGTGCCCTTCGAGGTTCTGAGATAAAGATTGCTTTCTTGGGTAGGAAGAGAAGGACCGGTTGAAAACTGCTTGCAGGGGAGGAGTTTGGGAGAGTCACCCTTGGGGTGTGTGCTACTTTGCTTGACAGAGTTGCTAGACCGCTCCCTGCAGAAGAACCGGAAAGAGTAAGACCTGGAACACACATGGAAGAAGAGGAAGAAAGAGATGAAAAAGTAAAGCCTGGTCACATCCAAGTTTGTCAATTGTACTTTTTGATCTTTGAGTCCCCGTTTGGTTTTAGGAAGGGGGTCACGGGGAGTGGGGAGCCTGTAGGAACAAAATGACTTTCTCTAATCAAAATGACCTTGACTTTAGCCAAAATGCTTTTCAAACTCCTTTTTTCTGTGGTTCTCTACCTGGAAGAGGGGTTATGTGGCTGTGGTGATAAGCACACCAGTGTTAGGCTTGGGGGTCAGCTGGACCTTGTGCTAGTTCATCAATTGCAGAACTTTGGTCCATGCCCTTGCCCATCTGCCTCCCTTACTCGTCAAGTCTTGGTGGAAATCTAATTTTCAAACACGTGTGGTGCTAAAATCCTATAGCAGCATCCAGATAAAAGGTTGCGTGTGCGTGCGTGTGTGTGTGCTTCCTTAAGATTTATTTTAGAGAGATGAGTTGGGGGAAGGGCAGAGGGAGAGGGAGAGAGAGCATCTCTCAAGCAGGTTCCGTGCTGAGCGTGGAGCCTGATGTGGGGCTTGAACTCAGGACCCTGAGATCATGACCTGAACCAAAACTGAGTTGGACATTCAACTGACTGAGCCACCTGAGCCCCCCTTCAAGTTGTATTCTTTTTTATTTATTTGAGAGAATGTGTGAGAGAGCACAAGCAGGAGGAGTGGCAGAAGGAGAGGGAGAAGCGGGCTCCCCTCTGAGCTGAGCAGGGAGTCTGACGTGGGGCTTGATCCCAGGACCCGAGCCGAAGGCAGACGCCTAAATGACTGAGCTACCAGGCACCCCTAAGTTGTATTCTTTTTTTTTTTTTTAAGATTTTATTTATTTATTTGACAGAGAGAGACATAGTGAGAGCAGGAACACAAGCAGGGGGAGTGGGAGAGGGAGAAGCAGGCTTCCTGCAGAGCGGGGACCCCGATGTGGGACTCGATCCCAGGACCCTGGGATCATGACTTGAGCCGAAGGCAGACGCTTAATGACTGAGCCACCCAGGCGCCCCCCCCAAGTTGTATTCTTAACTGAGGTCAGCCCAGATCCCCCCAGGTCTTCCCCACACCTCCAGTTTCTTTGTAAAATCAGAGTTTAAGGTTCTGTGAAATAGAGATATGCCACCTGAACCCCCTCGGGGAGGGGATAGGAGAGGGAATGGGGGTTTGATACCGGAAGCCTTACCATTAGACAGTACTCCCTGTATGACAGACTGCTAACACTGAGCGGTCACGGGTGATGGAGCAATATCAGATCCTGTTCTGTGTCCTGTTAAGACATTGATTAGAAGTTTCTTACAAACTCAGAGGGTTACTGCTGTTATTGGGAACCTCTTAAAGGATGGGCGTGTGTTATTGCTCTAGTGGGGGAGCAGCTAAGATGTATGATAATTCTTGAGCCATTTGGTCCTTAAAGCTAGCCTTTAATTGATCACCTTGCCTACCCTGATACTAGTTAGAATTAGATAGCAGTTAGAGTTAGCACACTCCAACTCATTTGAGCACAGGCTGTTCTAGGGGGCTTGCTTGACCACCCTCCAAAGGAGCGTTGGGTGGGATTGAAATTCCTTGTCTGTGGTCAGACTCCCAGTATCTCTTGTATACTTCTGAGCACTTCGTGCTCAGAATGGTCTGAGATGTGTTTCTTCACATCACCAACTCCTGCGGTCTCTTCACAAAATGTGGGGTTTGAGGCTGAATACAACTTGATGTTTTCCAGAGAAATGTGTTTAGCTCTTTAAGCTCGGGTTCCAAACGATGTGCTGTCAGTGTTTGAGCTAGAGCACTTGTTCAGAGTGGGCCATCCTGCTTCCTGCCATTATTATAGGTCCCTGGTTTTGATAGCCAGTTGTCTGTGAGGTTGTCCACACTTCTAATGACAGATGATAGAGGGTTTGGGGGTAAAACACTTGGATTATAGAACTCTTAGATCCTGCGACTCCTGCCTGCTTACCCCACCAGAAATAAACTTGCTGTCTTGAAGATTGTCTTTACTCCCACCAGCTAGCTATAGGATCAGCTTAGGTTTTATTTCTACAGAACACTTATAAAAAGATCAGGGAGGGACGTCTGGGTGGCTCAGTCGGTTAAGCATCTGACTCTAGGGTTGAGCTCAGGTCATGATCTCCAGGTCCTGGGATCGAGCCCCCTTGTTGGGCTCTGCGCTCAGCACGGAGTCTGCTGGAGATTATCTCCCTTTCCCTCCGCTTCTCACCTGCTTGCTTGCATGTGCACGCACGCGCGCGCGTTCTCTCTCTCTGTCTCTCAAATAAAATCTTAAAAAAAAAAAAAATCAGGTCTAAGTGAAGGAAAATCAACTAGTTTTTTTTCTCTCCCCTCCTCCCCCAGGAAGAAAAGAGGCTCAGAAGTCAAACCAAAGAACCGTAAGTGTAGTTAACATACCTTTGTACTTTCTACTGTGAACTTAATTGCTAAAATAAGTGCTCTGGTAGAGAGCTGAGTGGACAGGGCATTAGGTGTGTAACTCCCATACATGTGTGGGGGTGGTTCTGCTTGTGGAAGGTCAGACCACCGCAATGAAAGCAGGGCTCAGTTGACCTCAGCTGATCTTGACCCCAGGCCCTTCCTCCGTGGTGGTCGTACAGCAAGCGGTTTGTCAGGTGGTGAAGGGCATTGAAGGGGTGGCAGTGTTCCTCACCCACAGCTGTGAAGACACTGTGTAACAGACTGTTGCTAAAGCCCAGTGGCTTAAGAGATAGCATTTATTTAGCTTACGAGTCTACATCTTGGTGACTGTCAGCTGATCTTGGCCAGGTTTGGTGGGGATGATGGGGAGGATCTTCCTCTTCTCTGTGACGTGGCCAGCCTGGGTGTGCTTTTGTGGCGGTGGCCGAGTGTGAGGGCAGAGGTGAAAAGTCCTTCAAGCCTCTATTGACCTCCAGCTGGCTGAAGTGAATGTTGAGACTGGGCCTTTGTCTCGGGCTGGGCAGAATATCCAAATGGAGTGGCAGGGCCCTGCGGCCAAGGTACTATGTGGAGAGTGGCTTTCCATGGTTGCGGGGGCAGATTGCATATCAGACCAGCTCTTGTGAACCTCTACGGGGTGACTGCAGGGCCATTTCCACTGTAGGCATGTTCCCATCAGGTTACAGGAAATCAGTGGAGTCCTATTGTGTGTGTGGCGGAGGGGGGGGTTGTTTGTTTTTGTTTTAAGCTACTGGTGTATGTCAGCAACATCTATATGAAACATTGATGGCATTTCTAAAGATCCTAAGTTCTGAAGTAATAAATGCCTTCCGAGTTTCCTGCAGGGAAGACATGCCCTTCAGCTGGGAAAGGCAGTCCACGCTCTAAGTCCTGGGAGGAGACTGTAGTCATCACTGGGGCTGCTTGCCATGGCGTCAGGCTCTCTGAGCCGATCGGGGTGTATGTATTTTGTTTTGTGTGACAGAACACCTAAACCGAAGTCTAAGGAGGAGCCAGACAGAGAAGGAAGAACTGGAGTGCAGGCTGAAATGGATGAAGAAGAGGAGAAGGTAAAGACTGAATCTTGGGTTCTTAAATGTCACTTTGCTTCTGTTCCCATGTGGTTGAGACACATGGCGTGGGACAGGGCTCTGGGTTCAGATCCCGCCCTACCTACCTTCAGGCAACTCTGGGAAAGTTACCTAATCCCCCTCCTGGGGGTTGGTGATTATCGCTGCATGTCAGTGAATGTTTAGTTGTTCATCCATCACAGTGGATAGGGCCTGTGTGTGCCTTGACGAAGGTATGCGTAAGAAGCCTCCATGAGGAGGCTTGATCTGTGTCCCCTAAGACACATCAGCCATACCTGTGCTGCTTAACTGGCTTCCTGAGTTGAGTCTAGGTCTCTCCATCCTGCCAGCCTGTTGAGTAGTTGCAACACAGACCCCCCATTTCAGCTAAGTGAACACATAAACTCCAAAGCATTATACATGCAGCAGGGCTGGGCCTTCATAAAAATACAGGATGGCAAGGTCATCTGCAGGGCGGTCCTGCTACCTGAACTCCAGGGGAGGGTGTACTCATGCCGTGGGGGCTGCAGCACAGGCATCTCCAGCTCTTCAAGCAGTGTGGTTCCTTCTAAGAGAAGCTGAACTGGGATAATCCCAGGGTTGTCTCTGTGGTTTTTTTTTTGTCTGTTGAGATCTAGACAGCGGAGACCGAGGTCACAGACTTGCTGGGTCATGAACTTCCTTACTTCCGGCCTGGTTGGCAATAGGCATCCATTCTCATTCTGTGGCATTTGACCCTTTTGGTGTCACCTCCAGCTAGCTCTGCCGTCTTCTTGTCTCTCGCCTTTTCTGTCCAGATACTGGTTATCTTACTAAAGGTGCTTGCCCGGAATCCCTTCCAGGCCCTCTAGAGAGACCTTAGTGATGGTGTCGGAGCACTCATTGCCCGCAGACAAGCTGGCAGGAGCTTTTGCTTCCTGGTAGAAAGGGATGGAGGGGTCACACATTTGACCCTTTCTAACATTGTTAGCTTTTCTATTTTAATAAATCCACTAATAGACTTGTTACTCTATGAAAATGAGCTCAGTAAATTTCAGAGGGTTTTTTTTTTTAGTATGTAAGTTCAGAAGGTGCTAGACTGTATATTACAAGGAGTTGGTGACTGTTGGGAATTCTTTTAATTGATTTTTTTCCCCCCATGTTGGAGTGCCAAGTTTTGTCCTTGTTGTTTTTCCTGCTGTCCTGATGCCTGTCTGTCTGACCTCTTCGCTTCTGACCAGATGAGAGCTGGAACTACAGGCGTTCCGGCCAACAAAAGCTAAATGGCTATAATATTCCCTTTTATGATAAGCTTTCCTGGGACTGGGTTGGCTAATGATGGCCCAGATCTGGCCCTCTGCTCCTTTTTATAAAGTTCTTTTGGAACACAGCCGTGCCTTTTCACTTCTGTATTGTCTCCGGTTGCTTTTATGCTATAATGACGGGGCTGAGTAGTTGCAACACAGACCGTGGGGCTTACAAAATCTGAAAATGTTTGTTTTCTGACTCTTGATAGAAACCATTTGCCGACTCCTGGTCAACTCTTGTTTGGAGGGGGTAGGGAATGGAGTTAAAAATTGGAAGTCTCATCACTAGTCTGTAGATCCGCCCAGACTTTCCTGTTCTCCAGTTCCACAGTGCTTCGATCGTTAACTGATACTTTCAGTTTGGTCTTGCTCTTTTCTCAGAAACTAACTTTTCCCCTCTTTCTCTCTCCTCCCCTGCTTCACCCTCTTAGGATGAAAAGAGACCCAGAAGTCAACCCAAAGATCTGTAAGTGGTTGAAATGCTTGTGCCTTTGTGCTGTGCTTTGTGAAATTTTCATTATTGAAATTATTGTTCTAGAGATCTGTGATGATGTAGAGGTTTACAGGGAGCTGCTGATATTCTTGGAAGATTGGATCCTTTCGGGCAGGGTTGGATAAGAAATTAAACTGGGCCTCATCCTTACTCCTTAGCCTTTGCCACTTGGATAGCTGTCCCATCCCCTGCACAATCTCATGTGTCTCTTAGCTTCCAGCGTTTCTCATGTGGCCTGCATCGGAGGGGTCACAGGGGACTTCTGGGGGCCTTCTCTTGGGGTTACAACTTATCGATGCTCCTTTTAGGGCCACCATCACAAGGGGCTTTCTTTATTGAATGGGAAGAATCTGTAGCCCAGATATTCTAAATATTTTGCTTTTCAATAGGGAGGCATTAATCTGTGGGGTTTTTTTATTTTTGTTTTAAGATTTTATTAGAGAGGGGCGCCTGGGTGGCTCAGTCGGTTGAGCGTCTGCCTTTGGCTCAGGTCATGGTCTCAGGGTCCTGGGATCGAGCCCTGCATCAGGTTCCCTGCTCGGCGGGGGGCCTGCTTCTCCCTCTCCCACTCCCCTTGCTTGTGTTCCCTCTCTTGCTGTCTCTCTCTGTCAAATGAATAAATAAAATCTTAAAAAAAAAAGATTTTATTAGAGAGAATGAGAGAGCGAGAGAGAGAGAACACAAGTGGTGGGGGAGGGCAGAGGGAGAAGCAGGTTCCCCACTAAACAAGGAGCCCGATGCGGGGCTTGATCGCAGGATCCTGGGATCTTGACCTGAGCTGAAGGCAGATGCTTAACTGACTAAGCCACCCAGGTTCCCCAAATTTGTTATTTTTGATATGAGTTGGCAATATGGTTATTCTGAGCAAATATTTGGCATATATTTATTTACCTAATAGAGCTGCCAAACGGAGACCTGAAGAGAAAGAACCTGAAAGAGTAAAACCACAAGTTTCTGAGGAAAAAGATGAGGATGAAAAGGTAAGCTCTTATTTTTTAATCCTATTGTGTTTCCTACATCCCAAAGTGATTTTTTTTTTTGAAGGTAACTTTTTATTATGGAAGCATTCACGCATACCCCAAAGTACGCAGAATAAGGTAGCAACCCTTTGTGTTCTCATCCACCTGCAACAGCTCTCAGCTCATGGTCCAGTGTTTCAGTCAGTCCCTCCCCAATCTCCCAGCCTCCCTCACCCCTGGATGATGCTGCGTAAATCCCAGATGTATTACTGAAATACTTACAGAAGAACTACCTGTAAGAGGAAAGGACTGTTCTTAAATATCACCACAAGACCGCCATTAACACAATGTCCAGGTCTAGTCTGTTCAAATTTCCCTGCCTATAAAAGACAGTGGAGACTGAATCAGGACCCAAACGAGGTCTGTACAGTGAATTTGGTTGGTATTTGTCCTGTCTCATCCAGAGCTGTGCCCCTTCCTCTTGTGGTTTATGGAGGGAACTGGCTTACCTGTACAGTTTCTGGGTTTTGGTTTTTTGTTGTTCGCACTCCTCTTTTGTTAAGCATCTCTCTCCAGCCCTGTCTCCTACAGGTCTGGGGGCTTACCCAGAAGCCGGTCCTCTGTTTTCAGTGGACTGCTGAGGTGGTGCCAGGTGCTTCCTGTTGCATCACACCAGAAGGCACAGTTGTCTATTTATGGTTTTAAGACTTATCACTGGGCCGAAGTGTTGTCACCCGATCCATCCTTTATAAAGTCCCTCTCAGCTTTTCATTCGAGGTTTTTAGCAGTTATTGCTTAAGTCTGTATCACTGGGAGTTGCAAAGTGGTGATAGTCCAGTTCTCTCATTCCTTCATTTACCCAAAATAATTCTAGAAAGAAGTTTCCCCTTTCTTTATGGTGGCCCAAGCAGACTAATATAATACCATAGTCCAGGTGGTTTAAACAACAGATGTTTATTTTTATAGTTCTGGAGACTCAAAGTCTAAGATCAAAGTGCCAGCAGGGTTAGTTTCTGGTGAGGCCTTTTTTCCTGGCTTGCCGATGGCTGCCTTCTCACCATGTCCTCACAGGCTCTTCCCTGTGTGAGCGTGGAGGGAGAGTGTGAGCCTGGTGTCTCTTACAAGGACATAGTCCTATTGGATTAGGGCCCACCCTTATGACCACCCTTTTAACCTTGGTCACCTCCTTAAAAGCCTCCTCTCCAAATGCAGCCACATTCTGGGTTAGGGCTTCAGCTTGAAATTCGGGGAGACTTAATTCATTTCATAGCACCCCTCATCAGTTGTTGACTTATGAGGTACTGCTTGTACAAGAAAGCTAAGCATTTTAATTTTAATTTTTTTTTTTTGAAAAAGATTTTGAGAGAGTGAGCGCAAGCCGGGGGAGGGGCAGAGGGAAAGGGAGAAGCGGGCTCCCTACTCTGTGGGGAGCCCAACATGGAGCTCGATCCCAGGACCCTGAGATCACGACCCGAGCCAAAGGTAGATGCTTAACCGACTGCCTTTGGCTCAGGTTGTGATCTCAGGGTCCTGGGATTGAGCCCCACATTGGGCTCCCTGCTCTGTGGGGAGCCTGCTTCTTCCTCCCTTGCTCCCCTTGCTTGTGCGTGCTCGCTTATGTGCTCTCTGTCAAATCTTTAAAAAAAAAAAAAAGGGTCTCTGTTAGGAGTCTGTTAAGGGAGGCTTTCATTACAGGAATTTTGAATATAAGACTTTATACACTGCAGATGGCTGGGGTCTCACTGGTCCTTTGACTGCCTTCTTCCCTGCCTCTGACTAGGTTTTGTGATAACCATGTAGATAAAATTCTGAAGCATTATTCAGATATAAAATACTTTTGTACCCTTCACTCCTCTTTCGTTCTCTCTGTTTAGGAAGAGAAGAGACGCAAAACTACATCCAAAGAACCGTAAGAACTTATTTTTGTCTTGGTAAAAGCAGGTCATAATTTTAATATGTTCTAGAAAGAAAAAGAGGTTTTTAATGAATTTAGAGCAGCCTTAGCTTAGCTTTGTATCTGATTGGGTCTGTGAGCTCAGGACCAAAACATTCCAATTCTGCATGAGGCAGGTGCCCTCTGTGTGGTAAGGATGGGGCGTGGACCCAGCCCCTTGCCCCTGAGGCAGCAGCTGATGCTCATCTGTGTTGGTAGATAAGGTGTAGCTTTGGTAGATTCTTACATGTTCTGATAGGATTAAAAAAGCCAAACCATCTTGTGCTTTATTCTCAGAACTGAGAAAAAAATGGCTCGAAACAAAACAGTAGTGTCCTCCAAGGTAAACCTATAGCTGGGGGTAAACCCAATGCTACGGTGCCAGTGGGGTTGCCCAGAGCTGGCTGTCTGAGCGCTGTTTGTGTTCATGCCCCCAGACCAATCCTCTGCGGTGTGTGCAGTGTGGACAGTACCTGGATGATGCCGAACTAAAGTATGAACAGCATCCTCCTGACGCAGTAAGTTCTGGCTCTACTCCCAGCCTTCCAGTCCCTGTCTCTGCTCCTGCCTAATGGTCCGATGTCTCTCAGGTGGATGAGCCACAGTTGTTGACAAGTGAGAAACTCTCCATCTTCGATGCCAATGAGTCTGGCTTTGAGAGTTATGAGGCTCTTCCCCAACACAAACTGACCTGCTTCAGGTAACGGATATGCTTCTGCTCTTTTGTAATATAGCACTTCCCTGAAGATGCTAAAATTCTTAAGATCCTAGTGAAGTTGTTTGTTTTGTTTTCGTTTTTTTCCCCCTTCCCCCATCCTAGTGAAGTTCTTTAGCACCTACCTGTAACATTTCTTAAGTTGCTAACACTTCATGGATAAGAACCACAAAGATAGTAGGAGTATAGTAGAATTTGCTGTGTGGTTTGTTAAAACTATATGTATTTAATCTTCAGTCTATGCATATCCTGAAGCTCATTCAAAGGAGGGCCAGCCAGGTGCTAGGTACTGATCTAGGTGTTAGGGATGGAGCACAGCAGGTCCCTGCTTTCATGGAGGCAGAAACAGTTACGCCTGTCAGGTAGTAACAGCTACGACTGATGTGAAAAGCATGGTGAACAGAGAGGGGTTGGGAGAAAGAATGTTTTTGGAATGGAGGGTATGTGACTTGAGCAGAGCCCTTAGTGACATAGAGAACAAGCTAGAGAACAAGGGGATAGCTAGGGAAAGACGTCCCTGCTTCCCCCACCACCACCAGGTGGAGGGAGCAGCAGGTACAGAGACTCCGAGGTGGACTCCTGTTGGCTTTGGAAGACTCAGTGATGAGGCTGCTGTGGTTGGAGTTGAGGGAGCAGGGGGTCAGGGAGGGGGCTAGATCCTGCAGGGCTTTGCAGGCTGTGGCAATGACCCCTGAGCTTTCTGAGTGCAGGTCTTGGCATCTGGACTGTGCCTTTGGCTAGGTTCAAACAAACCTTTGAGTACGCAGAGTCTCCACGTTCTTCAGCGCCCTCTGTTCCATTCAGCTCCTTCTCCCTGGGGCTGCAGTTACTCTGAGGCTTCACTTTGTGGGAAATGGCTTGCCTCCAGGACTAGCCCAGTTTCTTTCAGGCCTTGGCAGGTGCTTTTCCCCTTCCTGTGGAGAATGATGGGGGTGGATTGCCTCCATCACACCTGTTAGCCTCAGGTGGGCATCACTTCCATGACACCCCTGCCCCATAGGTTAGGGGTTCTCTTGCCCTCAGACAAGATCCCCAGTATGTTTCTTCAGCACATTTCATGCTTCATGTGGTCGGTGGTTGGCTGTATCTTCCTCTCCAACATGATCAGGATCCTGATCTGTGTCAGGATGCTGTCCGCCTACCAGTGATCCTCAAGGCCTGGCCCTCAACTCTGCCAGTGAAATCAGCTGATACAGCTGATGCTCATGCCCTCATGTCTCCCTGTTGTGTCTCTCAGGACTAAGGCTCAGGAGAGGACCAGGAGCTGGAGCCAGGGCTGCCGTAGTCAGGAATGTCAGAGCTTGGGGTCTCTTGGCTCCCTCCTTGAGAGGGATCTGCTGTAGACTCCTTCCTGTACGGTGGGGTGGTGGCACTAAAGACACACTTTCCAGGGATAATGTGCTTCTTAGCCTCGGGCCGTTGGAGCCAGACTGCCTGAGTTATTTAGGGACTCTGCTGACCTCTGGTACTTGGGCTGAAAGTGGCAAGTGGAAACAAGTCCAGGGCAGGGTCCATACTGTGAATTAGTGAGTCCTGTCCCTGCCTGGAACTTAGAACTTCTCCCTGATACCACCTCTGCCAAGAGGGTCCATGGACAGCTTGTCGGGCTGGGCACTATTTCTTCCTCTTCTGTAGGTCCCCAGTATCCTGTTTTCCCTTGATAAGTGTCCATGTAGCCCACTGGGCCTAAGGCCTGAGGGCAGAGTATGACCCATGTCTATCATGACTGGCACATAGTAGGGGAGTTTAACTCAAGATATTCATGTTTTCATTAAGTTCTGTGACATTTCAGGATGTGGATTTCTGGCTCCTAAGGGCCTAGGCTATGGGATCATGGTGGAGGGTGGTGTTCTCGAGAGATTGCAGATTGTGTGTGGCCTGCCTGGGCCTTGGAGGGATGAGATGGTACCTCTGGTGCAGAAAGTAGTTTTTGAGGCCAGCCTGAGCAGGAAGGAACCCCGCCCCCCCAACCACAACCCCCCCCCCACACACACACACCGATTTCATGTTCTTCTGAAGTTTGGCATTTGGGTGGTAGGACTGTGGATGCCTTCAAGCTTGAGATTTAACCCTCCAAATGAGGCTGTCCTTGCCATATCTTTGTACTACTTTCTTTCTTTCTTTCTTTTTAATTTTATTTATTTATTTGACAGAGACACAGAGAGAGAGAGGGAACACAAGTGGGAGGAATGGGAGAGGGAGAAGCAGGCTTCCCACGGAGCAGGGAGCCCGATGTGGGCCTCGATCCCAGGACCCTGGGATCATGACCTGAGCCGAAGGCAGACGCCCAACAGCTGAGCCACCCAACAGCTGAGCCACCCAGGCACCCATCTTTGTACTACTTTCATATTATTATATAGTATGCTTTATTATGCCCCCCTTTCTTTTTTTTTTGAGGTCAAACTCCTGTAACACTTAACCATGTATGAAATAGCGTGAATAGGTAAATGCAGAGAAACAGAGTGGGGAATTGCCAGGGGCAGGGACAGAATAGGCAGCAGTGTCTGCTTACCAGAGGGGATTTTCTCTGGGGCAGTAACAATGTTGTGGAGCTAGATGGAGGCGATGGTTGCACGACTCTGGGTGGAACAGGTCTGAGAAGCCAGTGTTCCTCCGTTGGCGATATGCCGAGGGAAGATGTAGTTACTGCTCCCTTACGAGGTTTCCTGTCCTCCCGCTGTAAGACTCACCACTCTCCTGGTGTCACCCTTGTAGACATCTAGGTCTGCAGACATCAAGGTCCTCTTGATGCACCGGTGGGAGAATCGGGTAGAACTGTCAGGGTGGGGACACTGTGCTGATCTAGTGTTCTGGCAACCGAAAAGGTAGGAGTCTAGGACTTGCACCTGGGCCCGTCACCTCGTGTCTGAACGGAACTCTGCACCGATACTGCCTCCACCGGTCGGCTGGTAACGGCTCTCTGTTGCCTGTCTAGCGTGTACTGTAAGCGCGGCCACCTGTGCCCGATCGACACCGGCCTCATTGAGAAGAACGTTGAACTCTTCTTCTCCGGTTATGCAAAGCCAATATACGATGATGACCCATCTCTTGAAGGTAAGTGGAACACTCCAGGTTCTGTGTGGGACAGAGATCTTAAAAACAAAGCTCACCTCCAAAGCAGTACTCAGCTGCAACTACTCTTCTTCAAGTTGGGACTTAAGACGTGCTGTGGACAGCTGTTAGCACACTTGCTGGCTCTGCGGGCTGCCCGCTTTGGCTGATGAGCGCAGTCAGCTCGGGAGCACTCAGTGCCACTGACCCTTCTGGGGTTTGATGGGAGTCCTAGCTCTTAGTTCATTTCTTTTCAGGAAACTTTTTCTTCTCTTAGGTGGTGTTAATGGCAAAAATCTTGGCCCTATAAATGAATGGTGGATCACTGGCTTTGATGGAGGTGAAAAGGCGCTCATTGGCTTCAGCACTTGTAAGTATGTGGCCATTCGGGGACTGTAATGGGATCTGAAGGGGGCCTTCGTTCCTGCCCTCCCTGGGGCTTGGTTGGGCTCTGGTGGGATGCCTCAGGCTCACATGAGCAGCAGGTGACTAACTTGTGACTGTGTGGGAACTAGGTCGGGTTCCAATAGGGTGACTTTTCTAGGAGTTACAGCTGACTCTGGAACTGACCCTCCAGTTAGAAGAAAGAGCAGGTCCTATTCTTATAGCTCAAACCCAGACTGAATTCCAAAAACAAAGATGAGCCCAAATAAGGCCACTTGGCCAGTCTCCTATTCTCTAGCTGTCTCTAAGATATTATTTAAGGAATCTCTGCACCCAACGTAGGGCTTGAACTCATAACCCTGAGATCGAGTTGTATGCTCTACTGAGTGAGCCAGCCAGGCACCCCCGTTCTCTAGCTGTCTTAGACCACTTCTGAATGAGTTCACTCTGAATGTACTTCGCGTTTTGTTGACTTTTGCGTATGGAACAACTTAGACTATTCCATAGTCTTCATAGACTCATCCCTGGCCTTTGGCCATCGTAGTTGTCATTAGATTCAAACCACTTCTTAAAATTTCTGTTTACTTCAGCTTTTGCCGAATATATTCTGATGGATCCCAACCCAGAGTATGCACCACTGTTTAGCGTGATGCAGGAGAAGATCTACATAAGTAAGATCGTGGTTGAGTTCCTGCAGAGCAACCCAGACTCAACCTATGAAGACTTGATCAATAAGATTGAGGTGAGAGGTTCAGGGTCTTTGTAACCTGGGATTCATGCCTATTTACATGCCGCATAGATGTTGCTAGAAAACACATCTAAAATGAGAAACCGTTTTTCAGTTTTATTAGAACAGTTTTGCTTAAGCCTAAGAGAAACTTCTGATGTTTTTCTTAAAGACCACTGTTCCTCCTTCTGTGCTCAACCTGAATCGATTCACAGAGGATTCTCTCCTTCGACATGCCCAGTTTGTGGTAGAACAAGTAGAAAGTTATGATGAGGCTGGGGACAGTGATGAGCAGCCCATCTTTCTGACCCCTTGCATGAGAGACCTGATCAAGTTGGCTGGGGTCACCCTAGGAAAAAGGTAAGGATGCAGCGAATAAAACCGAAGACATGACACCAGAGAAGGTAGTGTCATGGGCGCTCCTCCCTAGCCCACTGACACGATGGAAACCTCTGTCCCAGGCGAGCTGAAAGACGTCGGACCATCGGGCATTCTGCCAAAGAGAAGGACAAAGGCCCCACTAAAGCCACCACTACCAAGCTGGTCTACCAGATCTTTGACACTTTCTTCGCAGAGCAAATCGAGAAGGATGACAAAGAGGACAAGGAGAATGCCTTCAAACGCCGGCGGTGTGGCGTCTGTGAGGTAATCTCACTTGGGCTGGGCTCCCTGTGTAATCTGAAGAACTTCTTTCTTCAGGCTTGAGACTCTCCCTCCTCAAATGTCACCCTGAAAACAAGGTTACCTGGGGGGGATTGCATGCCTCATGGGACAAGCAGATTGACCGGACAGCTGTGCAAAGAGGTGTGCTTGGGCACTTGGCTGTTAATGCTGCTCTCACCAGAGAGGCTGGCCTCCCGGGTGGCATTGCTCTGTCCGGATTGCACCGTGTCTAGCAGCCTGGGTGAGTGCAGAGGAAGGCATTACCCCACAGAGGTGCTGCCGCCGCAGAGGACATCCTCCCCGGAGCCTTCCTCGTCTCCTAGTGTAACTTTCCCAGGAAAGTGGGGACTGTATCCAAAATAGATTTGAGGCCTTTTAAAAGCCCTCTCTTCCTCTGAATTCTTATATTTACTTCACTCAGGATTAGGGGGATTAATTTCTCCAGTCACCGAGAGCGGAGGTATTTTGGTATCTACTACAGGCATACCTTGTCTTACTGTACTAAACAGATACTGCATTTTTGGGGGGTTTTTTGTGTGTATTTTTGGTTTCTTAAAAATCGAAGTTCTGTGGCAACGCTGCATTGAGCAAGTCTATTGGTGCCATTTTTCCAACAGCATTTTCTCACTCTGAGTCTGTCACATTTTGGTAATTCTTGCAGTATTTCAAACTTATTCATCATATGTATGGTGATCTGTGACCAGTGACTGTAGTTTGCTGAAAGTTCAGATGATGGTTAGCATATATTTAGCAATAAACAATTTTTAAAGAATATCCTTTTTTTTTTTAAGACCTAAAGCTATTTAATAACACATTTAATAGACTATGGTGTAGTGTAAACATAACTTTTCATCTGTACCGGGAAACCAGAAACTTCATTCGGCTCATGTTACTGTGGTGGCCTGGAACTGAGGTCCGCCTGTATTTGACTTATTTTGGACAAAAACTCAAATGTGAAAATACTACAGCTGCCTTTAGAACCTGTGTTCACACTGCCTTGCTGGACTGTGTTTTCCTTTTGTTTCATTAACAGGAATTCACATGTTCTCACCATTCTTTTGGTTTTATTTTTTTCATTTAACACATGTATATGCAGTTTTCAGAGCTTCTTAAATACACACAACTGGTATTTGCGCCAGCTATGTGTTGATGCAGTTAGATCTAGTTGACTCACTTTGATTATTTAATAGTGTTTCATTATATGAATATCACAGCTTATCCCTCTGTTTTAATGCTGTGGCAGTGTCCTTGAATGAGGTTTCTTTCTTTTTTTTTTTTTTAAAGAAATTTAACTGCTGAAGTTTTTTTTTTTTTTTTTAGATTTTTATTTATTTATTTATTTAATTGACAGAGAGAGAGAGACACACACACAGCGAGAGAGGGAACACAAGCAGGGGGAGTGGGAGAGGGAGAAGCAGGCTTCCCGCCGAGCGGGGAACCCGATGTGGGGGCTCAATCCCAGGACCCTGGGATCGTGACCCGAGCCGAAGACAGTCGCTTAACCAACTGAGCCACCCAGGCGCCCCTTGAATGAGGTTTCTTGTGACCATCTCTACGTAGAAGCAGAATTGCTGGGGTGTGCATTATAGGTTTAACTTTGGTCTAGAAAACTCCAAAGTATGGGGCGCCTGGGTGGCTCACTCGTTAAGCGTCTGCCTTTGGCTCAGGTCATGATCCCAGGGTCCTGGGATCGAGCCCCGCATCGGGCTCCCTATTCGGCAGGAAGCCTGCTTCTCCCTCTCCCACTCCCCCTGCTTGTATTCCCTCTCTTGCTGTCTCTCTCTCTCTGTCAAATAAATAAAATCTTTAAAAAAAAAAACAAAAAACTCCAAAGTGGTGGTGCTGGCTTACCCTTTGAGCTTTGCGAGCTCTCATTTCTCTGCACTTGTCCCAACACATGCCCTGCTTTTTAAATTTGCTAACCTGGAGGGTGTGAATGGGATCTTGTTCTGAACTTACTTCTCATACTTCACCTAATGAGGCTAAATACAATTTTTTTTTTTAAAGATTTTATTTATTGATTTGACAGAGAGACACAGCGAGAGCAGGAACACAAGCAGGGGGAGTGGGAGAGGGAGAAGCAGGCTTCCCACGGAGCAGGGAGCCCGATGTGGGGCTCGATCCCAGGACCCCAGAAACATGACCTGAGCTGAAGGCAGATGCTTAACGACTGAGCCACCCAGGCGCCCATAAATACAATTTTTTTTAAATTGTAATTCACCAAAAAAATGGTTACCAGTGGTTACTAATGGCCATTTCATTCACTTCTTAAACTTTTTAGGTTTGTCAACAGCCCGAATGTGGACAGTGTAAAGCCTGTAAAGATATGGTTAAGTTTGGTGGTAGCGGACGGAGCAAACAGGCTTGCCAAGAGAGGAGGTAGGTTTGGCTGACGCCGTTCTTGTAGCAGAGGAAAATGCCAGCTGGTGGCAGATGAGCTTTGCACAGGACAGGTGGGCTGAGCTATCCAGAGCAGGCAGCCTTCCCTTCTAGCGTTGTCCCCGGTCTGTCCGCGTTATCTGACTAAAACATCCCCAGTAGGTTTTACTTTATTATAAAAGGGGATTTGCTTATAACAAGTGATTTTATAGGTGCCCCAACATGGCCATGAAGGAGGCAGATGACGATGAAGAAGTCGATGACAATATTCCAGAGATGCCATCACCCAAAAAAATGCATCAGGGGAAGAAAAAGAAACAGAACAAGAATCGGATCTCTTGGGTTGGAGACGCTGTCAAGGTAATCCTGGAGAAGCTGGTCTTCTTATTGTCATACCTCTGAGAAAAGAGTTGTCCCCTCTGTATCACTGCCAAACCGCTTCAGCAGCCTGAGCCCTGGAGTGGAAAGACCTGCTCGTTTGCCTATGAGAAGAGTAGGGCCCGTGGGAGAGGCCAAGGCCCTTGGCCATGCACCAGAAATGTTTTTTGTTTTTGTTGTGTGCCCAGACTCCTAACATTCCAAAGTGGGCATTTGACACTGTCCTGGGGGTGTCAGGCTGGTTCTCCTTCAAAGCTTGTTTCAAAGAGAGCCACCACTGTCCCCTCTGGCCTGGGCGTGGGTGTTTTTGCGACACTAGCAGATTGCCTCCCTGTCGTTCTGTGATTGGCTGTTGTCTATCTAAGGCACAACTTTTACCAAAGCTGGAGAGCTTTCCTTTCCTTTAGCACTGCTTCCTTGATGTCTGTAGGCCAAAGATCCGCTCTGTAGCGTGAGGCCTACCCGTGCCAGATACTGCTGTAGGCCTGGACATGGCTAAGCCACTGTGCTATGGTGCTGATCCTCTAGGACAGGAGAATAGGCACATGGACTGTCCAGCGGATGCAGGGCTGGAGGGAGGTTGGGGCCTTGGAGGCTTCCTGAGGAGGCAGCCTCTGAGCTGAGACTCAGAAGGTTGGCGAGGAACCAGCCTCACAAAAATGTGGGGGAGAGGCAGGGCAGAGGCCCTCAGGGGGAAACTAGCTTTCCTGGTGGGAGAAGTAGGTCCTTGTGGCTGACAGGAGTTGGGGTTGGGATGTGGCCTTAGGACATTGGTGCAAGGAGTTGGGACTGGTGCTGGTTAAAATCAAATGCTGGAATCTGCTTTGCTGCTGACACTGAAGGGCAGGGCTGACGAGGAGGGAAAGTGAGTGCTCTTCATGTAGATTTCCAGCTAAGGGAGGTAGATGTTTTCTGTAGTAGCCAGGTTGGTAGAGGCTCGTGATTTAACAGAATTATTAGAAGTTAGGCTTTTATGCAAAGTAATAGGAACAGGTAGGTCAAGCAGAGACTGGACCTTCAAACCCATCCTCACCTGAAATGAAGCTCTTGTTTTCAGACTGATGGGAAGAAGAATTACTTTAAGAAGGTTTGCATCGACTCAGAAACCCTGGAAGTGGGGGACTGTGTCTCTGTTATTCCAGATGACTCCTCAAAACCGCTATATTTAGCAAGGTTTGTATCTTTTCCTTTGCTTGACTTCAGCACACATTCTCTTAGACAACTAGGAGATGCTTACATAAGGAGAGCAGTGGCGGCTCTTTGCTAGGCTAATTGCAAAAAGAGAACACAAGTTGCCCTAAGTAGATGCAGTCCAGATTTGCCAGTCAGGTGAGTGACTTTCTTCGGACTCCAGGGTCACTGCGCTGTGGGAGGACAGCAGCAATGGGCAGATGTTTCATGCCCACTGGTTCTGCGCCGGGACAGACACAGTCCTCGGAGCCACATCGGACCCCTTGGAGCTGTTCCTGGTGGATGAATGTGAGGACATGCAGCTTTCGTACATCCACAGCAAGGTGAAGGTCGTCTATAAAGCTCCGTCGGAGAACTGGGCCTTGGAGGTGAGTGCCCAGTGCCCCTCTCGTGCCCTTCCCTCCCTGCATGGGGTCATGGCTGACACTGGGTCCTTGTGCTCACAGGGAGGCATGGATCCCGAGGCTCTGATAACGGAGGATGACGGAAAGACCTACTTCTACCAACTGTGGTATGATCAAGACTACGCGAGATTTGAGTCCCCTCCGAGAACCCAGCCAGCGGAGGAGAACAAGTACAAGTGAGTGCGGCCGGCCACTGACGCTCATGTGCCGCTCCCTGGCGGGGTTTTCCTCCCCCGCTCATCAAACGCCAGCCTGACTTGGTCACAGTCGCTTTAAATGTATGGACAGCCCGGGCGTGGAGTTACCTTCACGAGAAGCTCTCCCATCCCGGAGCAGAATGTGTGTTTTTGTGTGCTTCTCAGCGTTTGTGCTACAGACCTTGCCCGTTTCTTTGTGTTTCTTAGAGGTTTTCTTTCATAAGTGGTCCCTCTGATGCTGCTTTATTCTAACTGGTGAGTTAGAAGCAGTCGCTTTTAGGGAGGCTTTTTAAAATTTTCTCTGGGTGTTCAGTGCCCCGTGCCTTCCTTTGTAGCCTCTGTACCTCACCGTTTGAACTCAGCGTGGCACTGGCACCCCTCCAGCAGCAGTGAGGCTGATGGGGTGAGGGCTGGGAGGCTTGCCTTACGTGCTTCTGGGGTTTCTCCCGTCGGCCTGCTGCTGCCTTCTGACTTGATCTCCAGTGAAGGCCATTTCGAGCTCTCCTTTATGGGCTTATTGATGAGAAATAATGAATTTTACCAGCTAGCTTTTCAGCCTATAGAGAGAATAGTAGGAGACTCCTTTGACATGGAGTTCTGACTGAGCCACTCTGCATTTTTGCTTGTGGTGTATTCCTTACCGTATTCTACATTCTGTTTGTCTTAGGGGTTTTATTTATTTATTTATTTTTAAGATTTTATTTATTTGACAGAGAGACAGCGAGAGAAGGAACACAAGCAGGGGGAGTGGGAGAGGGAGAAGCAGGCTTCCCACTGAGCAGGGAGCCCGATGCGGGGCTCGGTCAGGACCCGAGCCGAGGGCAGATGCTTAACGACTGAGCCGCCCAGGCGCCCCATCTTAGGGTTTTTATATCAGATACTTGAAAGTGGAATTGACTTGTCATTTTCTTGTGTTATATCTTTGGTCCCAAGTAAGTGTTTTCCAAAGTGTGAACATAAACTACAGGAAAGCTACTTCCTTCAAATATCTACAAATATTTCCTGTTGGTCATCAGAGTTTTTGGATTAGGCCACTGGTTGTCGTTGCTGCAGTCGCTACCAGCCAGCTCAGGGCCTTTTTTTTTTTTCCTTCACTCCTTCAGGTTCTGTGTAAGTTGTGCCCGTCTGGCTGAAATGAGGCAAAAAGAAATTCCAAGGGTCCTGGAACAGCTTGAGGACCTGGACACCCGGGTTCTCTACAGCTCGGCCACCAAGAACGGCATTCAGTATCGAGTGGGTGATGGCGTATACCTCCTCCCCGAGGCCTTCACGTTCAAGTGAGTGCCTGCTCTGCCCAGGTCAGGTCCATGAGCTCTGGACCAGTACAGGGTTGGCTTTGCGATGTCCCCCACCCTGGACCCCGAGGACTAGCTGCTGCCTGAACTGTCACCGTAGTATCTGGTGATCAGCAACGGCCACCTCTCCCGTGTAGAGTGCGGATAGTTCACTGCAGAGTGAAGCTGTAAGCCTAAAGGAAGTCCAAGGATGCACTGGCTAAGGGGTCGCTAGTGCCCGTGGTGGGGCCCTGCCCAGCCATGAGGCTTTGGGGCGGAGACCATCTCCTCTCAGTCCCTGTCTGTTCCACGGGAGGATGGTCTCGCCTGCCCGGCTCTTAGGATGAAGTGAGTTGAACGGAGAGCACTTAGCCCAGTGCCTGGCCTAGAGTAAAGATTGAATGAATAGGAGTTGCAATCCCATTTACCAGGAAGTATCGAGACTCTTTGTATATCAGAGGTTTGGGGCTCTTCGGGGACAAATAAAGCTGAGGAATTTCCACACTTGATCCAGTCTTTGTTCTAAGAACTAGCGTGGGGTTGCGTTTACAACCAACACTTTCCGAATTTCTCCGTTTTCCGACTTGCAGTAGCATTTTCCTAAAGTCCCAGTTGGAACCCAGTCCCCACCCTCCATTCAGTTACTGTGAATTACAGAACAGAGGGCAGGGGCCTTCCGGCCTCGGGCAGTTGGTGCATGTAGCCCCTTTAGCCCCGCTGTCCTTGGTGCATTGGAGAGGGTGCCCAAGGTGCTGTGTGCCCAGATGCTCGCTGCAGAGCACAAGCGTCCAGACCATGCTCAGAGGCCCCTCTGGAACCTGTCAGACTGAGGGGGTCTGGTGGGAAAGCACGGCAGCTGCCCTCCTCATGGCAGCCTTGAAAGTGTGCAGCCAAATCAGATGACCAGCTGTACCTCAGGAATAAGGCCAGATTCAGCTCGCCCAGACCACGAGTCTCCACCCTGGGCCTTTTGCAGCATCACCTCTCGGTCAGCACCTGTCAGGAGAGCACCCGTTAGGCCTTGGGGATAAGCCCACAAATGGGGAGGTTTCCTTGCCTGTGCTGTGTGTCCCTCGCGGTTCAACAGGGTACTTGACGGGTTGGGTCACTCGGAACTGAGCTGGTGGAACCACTGCCTTCTCACAGTTGCCAGTCTGAGCCAAGGGAAAGCGTCCTGGAGGCTCTCCTGGCAGTTTAGTGTTCCCGCCTGGAAAGTGCTTGTGTTCTCACACTCACTGAGCAGAATGAGTCACATGCAAGGAAGTGCAGTCCTGCCTTGTGGCCGGGAGCTGGGCAGATCCAAACAGTGTCAGCCAGCAGCGCACAGATGGAGAAAGCTCGTTTTATTTTTTTAAAGATTTTATTTGAGAGCCCACATGAGTGGGTGGGGGGGCTGGAGAGGGAGAAGCAGACTCCCCGCTGAGCAGGAAACCTGATGTGGGGTTCAGTCCCAGGACCCCAGGATCATGACCTGAGCTGAAGGCAGATGCTTAATCCACTGAGCCACCCAGGTGCCCTGAGAATGCTCATTTTAAACTATGGGTGAGACTTCATATTTCTCTGTAAATCTTGGGGCACTTAGCTGCATTAGTTTATAAGGTGTTCAAATTAAGTAGTAGTTGTTACTGGCTGGTAAGGAAGGCTGAGGTAATTGCTTTTTTTTAATTTTTTAAATTTATTTATTAGAGAGAGAATGAGAGATAGAGAGCACGAGAGGGAAGAGGGTCAGGGGGAGAAGCAGACTCCCTGCTGAGCAGGAAGCCTGATGTGGGACTCGATCCCGGGACTCCAGGATCATGACCTGAGCCGAAGGCAGTTGCCCAACCGACTGAGCCACCCAGGCGCCCCCTGAGGTAATTGCTTTTTATGGTTTCATGTTCAGTTATGCATAATGCTTGCTTCTCTGCAGCATCAAGCTGTCCAGCCCTGTGAAACGCCCGCGGAAGGAGCCTGTGGACGAAGATTTATATCCAGAACACTACCGGAAATATTCTGATTACATCAAAGGCAGTAACCTGGATGCCCCTGAGCCATATCGAATTGGCCGAATAAAAGAAATCTTCTGTATCAAGAAGAGCAATGGCAGGCCCAACGAGACTGACATCAAGATCAGAATCAACAAATTCTACAGGTCGGTGAAGGCCTCTGCTCTTCCAGGAGGGCGCACTCTTCTAGAAGTCTGAAATGGGATTGTAACAGTGATATTTTAAGACTTTGGTAGAGATAGCTGTTTTTCTTTTTTTCTTTTCTTTTCTTTTTTTTTTAAAGATTTTTATTTATTGAGAGAGAGAGAGAATGGTAGAGAGCATGAGAGAGGAAGGTCAGAGGGAGAAGCAGACTCCCTGCTGAGCAGGGAGCCCGATGCAGGACTCGATCCTGCGACTCCAGGATCATGACCTGAGCTGAAGGCAGTCGCTTAACCAACTGAGCCACCCAGGCGCCCGAGATAGCTGTTTTTCTAAGTGTTTGATTATCTGGTGGGTGCTGACAGTGACTTAATTATATTTCATAGCCTTGCTTTAGACCTTTGTTTTATTTTATTTATTTTATTTTTTTAAAGATTTTATTTATTTGAGAGAACGAGTGAGCAGGGGCAGAGGGAGAGGGAGAAGCAGACTCCCCACCAAGCAGGGAGCCCAATGTGGGGTTCAATCCCAGGACCCCGGGATCATGACCTGAGCCGAAGGCAGACGCTTAACCGACTGAGTCACCCAGGCGCACCTAGACATTTTTAAAGTGACAGAGTTCTCTCCCCCAAAGAAATCCTTATGCAAAAGTCAAGCGTGTGACAAAGTCGGGGGGAATGTCCTGGGCTCTGCCGTCTATTTAGGATTGTCTGAGTTCTGCCCCCTCCTCCCTCCCCGCCCCATTCTCTCCTCCTGTTCTTCCCAGATGCCCCTTCCTGTTTCTCGGGTTCCCCTCTGTCTGTCCTTTTCCCAAGTTCTTGGCTTCAATCAGTCTGCCTCTGGGATCCTAGTAACTCCTAGTGGTTAGGAGCTAACCAGAAAATAATCAGAAATGGGTATAAGGTTGTTTCACTTAACTAATGTGTATCAAAGACTTAAAGTCTTTGTAGTAATCGTTTGTATCAGCAGAAAGGGAGTGAGAGGTCTGGCTGGTACAGGCAAGAGCAGGAAGCCCTAGACGCCTAATGGGCAGCAGGCAGCTGTCCTCTGTGGTGAAGGAGCCAGCAGATCCCACGCTGAGTCCGTGGCGAGGAATCACTGTTGGTCGTGTCAGTGAAGGGGGATAGAAATCAGGTTGACCTAATGGGGTTGTGGTCTTTACCCATTGGTTTTCTGAGCACCCCCAGAAATGTGGTGCCGTTTAATTCTTTTGTCAGTTAACAGCAAAAGAGAATTGCTAACCAAGACGCTTCCATTTTCAGGCCAGAGAACACCCACAAGTCTACCCCAGCAAGTTACCACGCAGACATCAACCTGCTTTACTGGAGCGATGAGGAGGTGGTGGTGGACTTCAAGGCCGTGCAGGGCCGCTGTACTGTGGAGTATGGGGAGGACCTGCCTGGGTGCCTCCAGGACTTCTCTGCCGGGGGGCCAGACCGCTTCTACTTCCTTGAGGTGGTACCCTGCACTTACTGGAGGGGGGGGGCTTCAGGTCAAAGTTCCAGCCTCCAAGAAAGTAGTGGAATTACCCAGAGTAATTCCACTGGAGTAATGAATCTGCGGTATTCAGATTCTTCTGGAACTTAACACTTTCTTAAGCCCGAAGTAACATTTGAGAGTCCTTATGTACGTACAGTTTATTTGGAAACTACTAGGAGGCCTCTGCTAGCCCTATTAATGCCTTAATGTGAGTTACAGAAAGGTGCCCCTTTCCCTGGCGGACTCAGCCCTGCCTCTCAGTCCCTTCACCCAGAGTCTGTGGCCAGGTGAGGTCTGTACGGCTGAGCACTGATGACTGAGGAAGGATCTGGGAGTCTGTCACTTAAGTTAAGAGCTTTTAAATTGTTTGAGCGTGGCTCTTCCTGGGTTAGGTCATTTGAAGTTGATACACGCCTGTGTTTCCCTCATGTTGCACTGTGGATGGCCCAATTATCACTTTGTCTATTTTTAGAATGAGTAGTCCAGGTACTTAGAATAGCAGGAATTCCAGAGTTGGCCACAAAATATTTGTATCATAGAACTCCCCCCTCCCCTCCCGTTTCCAGCATAATAAAATCGAAGTATTCTTATTGATGGCTAATGCTTATGGCCATAATTAGGGAGAAATTAAGTGGATCTTTATCAGATTAACTTAAATTGTCTTTGTTAGAAAAGGGACCAGTGTGTTTCCCTGCCAGACTGTTGTGGTTTTTCCTTCTTAGGCCTATAATGCCAAGAACAAAAGCTTTGAAGATCCTCCAAACCATGCCCGTAGCCCTGGAAATAAAGGGAAAGGGAAGGGTAAAGGTACGTCATTATTCCGCACGGTTCTCTTCAAGTCTGTCTTATGTAATTTGGGAACTGATGAATCATTTGGTATGAAAACACAGCTTCTGATATTACATCATTCTCTGCTGTGAATTTAAAATGAGGGTTTAGGGAGAACAGGTTAGGGCTCTGACCTAACTTGTGGCCTGTCTCTTCCAGGGAAGGGCAGGGCAAAGTCTCAAACGTGTGAACCGAGTGAACCAGAGACAGAAATTAAACTGCCTAAGCTGCGGACCTTAGATGTGTTTTCTGGCTGTGGGGGGTTGTCGGAAGGATTCCACCAAGCAGGTAAATACCATGAGGGTTTCTCTGCATAACTAGTAAAACTGGGGGCGCCTGGGTGGCTCAGTCGTTAAGCGTCTGCCTTCGGCTCAGGTCATGATCCCAGAGTCCTGGGATCGAGCCCCGCATCGGGCTCCCTGCTCCTCGGGAAGCCTGCTTCTCCCTCTCCCACTCCCCCTGCTTGTGTTTCCTCTCTCGCTGTGTCTCTCTGTGTCAAATAAATAAAATCCTTAAAAAAAAAAAAAAAAAACTAGTAAAACTGGATCAGGCAGGTTCCACCTGGAAGACGTTTCTGGCTCCCGTCACAGTTCTGCCTCGAGTGTGATTCAAGGGGGTTCTTAGCACACATTTGTCCTTGTATGTCCCAGGCATCTCGGAAACACTGTGGGCCATCGAGATGTGGGACCCTGCGGCCCAGGCATTTCGGCTGAACAATCCTGGGTCCACGGTGTTCACGGAGGACTGCAACGTACTGCTGAAGCTGGTCATGGCCGGGGAGGCGACCAACTCCCGGGGTCAAAAGCTGCCTCAGAAGGGAGATGTGGAGATGCTGTGCGGTGGGCCGCCTTGCCAAGGGTTCAGTGGCATGAACCGCTTCAACTCTCGTACCTACTCCAAGTTCAAGAACTCCCTGGTGGTTTCCTTTCTCAGGTAAACGGAGTAGAAGCCCCTGTGTTCAGGGCTGCCTGAGGGTGGCTAGACAGCCAGCCCTGGGACTGCGACAGCACGTGTGCTGGCGGCGCACAGTCGCTGGGTTAGCTGGTGTGCCTACTGGAGGCCGTGTGTGCAGGTGAGGCGCCCAGCCTTTGCCTCCAGGGAGTTCACAGCTGGCTTTTGGCAGAGAGACTTGGAGAGTCACCGAGCGTAGCTTCCCAACGAGCAAACTTCGAGCATTCGGGTGTAGCCTCTGGTAGAGTAGGTCTTCATTTGGTGCGTGCGGATGACCCTCGTAGTCTCTGCCACCTCCCACAGCTACTGTGACTACTACCGGCCCCGCTACTTCCTGTTGGAGAATGTCCGGAATTTCGTTTCCTTCAAGCGCTCCATGGTCCTGAAGCTCACTCTCCGCTGCCTCGTCCGCATGGGCTATCAGTGCACCTTCGGCGTGTTGCAGGTGGGCAGACGGGTGTGGGCAGGGGAGGGGTTCGGTGGTCCCTGGACTGTGGCAGATGGTTTCTAACTGAAAATAAGAGTTGAACGGGACAGGCCTGTACTACAGTGACATGTGCCAGTGAGCGTGGGGGAGGTGGCGGCTGGGGCCTGCACCCACCTCTGCAAAGCTTGTAGCATCCAGGTCTGAGAGCACAGAACCGGTGCACCAGTAAGTCTGCCTACCTCTTACGGTTTTGACAATCGAATCATCTGGTGCCTGAGGAGGGGCTGTGTGTTTCCACCCCCTTTCTCTTGAGAGGAAAGGATGGTGGCCAACTGCAGAGCTCTAGGTAGCAGATAGATCCCCATGCGGGGTAGGTGAAGCCAGAAGTGCAGAAGGATGGGGCGCCTGGGTGGCTCAGTCATTGGGCGTCTGCCTTTGGCTCAGGTCATGATCCCAGGGTCCTGGGATCAAGCCCCACATCGGGCTCCCTGCTCGGCAGGAAGCCTGCTTCTCCCTCTCCCCCTGCTTGTGTTCCTGCTTTTGCTTTCTCTCTCTGTTTCTGTCAAGTAAATAAATAATATTAAAAAAAAAAAGTGCAGGAGGATGCACAGACTAAACCGTTACTGGTTAGCAAAAATGTCTCTCAGGTGAATGTACCCAGGTAGAAACCTCAGGAGAAGGTGGAAGATCGTACTCCAGGGAGCGACTGGTAGCTCTGTCTGCATGGATAGAGACTTTGGGTGATTTGCTGGAACTAGGCTTGATCTGCAAAGCAGCTAGTCTGTATATACCTGTTCAGTAACTAATGGCATAACAAAAGCTGAAGCAGTGCTCAAATGGGAAGAAAGTCTGGCTGGAAGGTAGTGAGGTAGTGTCTGCGTGAGCGAGGTGCTGGGCTGCCACCCACCCCCACCCCCCAGGTCCAGCCTCCGTGGGTCTTGGGCTCACCCATCAAACCTTGTTGGCAGCACTTGTGACCACGTGCTGCTGGGTAGGCGGCAGGGCTCCTTGGCTCTCTGCCCGCTCTTCTCCCCGAGCACTGAGATCACAGGATCCCACGTAGAGCTCTCGAAAGAGCTGGCTGGACTTGCCAGCACGGTTTACTCCCACCTTCTCCAGGGACTAGTGGCCATCGCGTGGGATCTTTTATCTTTCGTGTGGTCCCACTTCTGTTAGCAGTAAACCTGCTGAGTTAATTAGGGGCTGGCTGGAGGTGCCCGCCTAACTGTGCATGCCTGGCCCGCTCCACAGGCTGGTCAGTATGGCGTGGCCCAGACGCGGAGGCGGGCCATCATCCTGGCCGCGGCCCCTGGAGAGAAGCTTCCCCTGTTTCCGGAGCCACTGCACGTGTTTGCGCCGCGGGCCTGCCAGCTGAGTGTCGTGGTGGATGACAAGAAGTTTGTCAGCAACATCACCAGGTGGGAGCACCCCCCTTGCCCCACTGTGTTTCCTGGGAGGTTTGGTGTCGGTGGGTCTCTCGTGAGGCCAGAGCTGAGGAGAACATGTTAGAGCAGGCAGCATGGCGCGGGCCTGCCGCACAAGTGCTTTACCTCCTCTGGTCTTGCTCTGACCTCTAGGTGAGGGCTGCACGCAGGGCAGCCGCTGGACCCGGTCGTGGCTGTGAGCAGAGCCCGTAGGGCAGCTTGTCTTTGTACACAGGGTCTAAGAAGGATGCCGCTCTCATGACCTTGGGCGGCCCTTTGACTTCTGAGCTAGGTTGTCCTCCCTGGGGGGGGGGGGGTCGCAGGGCCAGCCGTCAGGATGTGGCACCTGTGACATGAGGAACTGTCGTGGCCTGGGTCCCCAGAGTTGTCAGCAGTCTGCTGTGCTGTTGCAGGTTAAGCTCGGGCCCGTTCCGAACCATCACTGTGCGGGACACCATGTCTGACCTCCCTGAGGTCCGGAATGGAGCTTCGGCACTGGAGATCTTGTACAATGGGGAGCCTCAGTCCTGGTTCCAGAGGCAGCTCCGGGGCTCACAGTACCAGCCCATCCTCAGGGACCACATCTGTAAGGTAACAGTGCCTTGCCAGAGCAGGGCCAGCCTGGTCGGACCAGTGGCCTCATGAGAATGGAACGTGTGGTTGGAGCCCAGCCAGGGCTTGTGGTGGGAGGCAGGATCTGAGCCTGGCCCCTTCCCAGCTCAGCTTAAATCAGCATCCTCTCAGCTGGCTCCCGCCCTCACCTCCTTGCCTTGCCTCCTGCTTTTCTTCTTGCCACTACCATCTGTGCCCCCCTGCAGCAGCACACGGTCATAGAGCATCTGAGCTGCTGCTCTTCCTGAGCAGGTGTCTGGCCACTGCCTCTCTGACCATCCTTGTCTCTTCTGCCCATGTTCTGTGTGTTCTCCTAGATACACCAACCCCAGCTCTTGCTCTAGCTGGTTCTCTGATCCTGCAGGGCTCTGCTCACCTCTCACCACCTCAGAGAAGCCCTCTCAGCTTGCCCTTCACCCACTCTCCCACATGCTATTCCACGTCCCTGCTCTGCTACCTCCATGGCAGGTGCAGTCCCCAGGTTGTCGATTTGGGCTACCGTTTGTCTCCCACAATGGGATGTAAACCCCCTGGGGGTTCCCGTTTCCGGTGCTGAGAATGGTGGTGCCCAGCCTACCATGGGTGCTTAAATGCTCCCTGATTGAAGTGACAGACAGTGGGCGCTGCTGTGCATTTTCAGGACATGAGTGCATTGGTGGCCGCCCGCATGCGGCACATCCCTCTGGCCCCTGGCTCAGACTGGCGTGACCTGCCGAATATTGAGGTGCGACTCTCTGACGGCACCATGGCCAGGAAGCTGCGCTACACGTACCATGATAAGAAGAACGGCTGCAGCAGCACTGGGGCCCTCCGCGGGGTCTGCTCCTGTGTGGAAGGTGGGGACCCTGCCGGTGCCCTGGGTGGGGCTTCCCTTGGGTTTACCTTGAACCACCTGCCCCAGCCCCTTCAGCTTCTGATCACCTGCAGCAGTACAGGGGGCTCCCAGCGGGAGATACTGGGGGCCGCCGTTCATGGACCTGCGGCCCCGGGCAAGGCACAGACCCGCCGAACCTGGATGGCCCTGCTGTAAATAGATGGCTGAGAGCATGAAGTCATAAAAGCTTTGTCTTCGGCTGAGGACTCTTGGCTGCTCTGTCCCTCCCGTTCCGTAACCACAGTCTCATCGCAGCCCTCTCTTCTAGCGGGCAAAGCCTGTGACTCTGCGGCTAGACAGTTCAACACGCTCATCCCCTGGTGCTTGCCCCACACCGGAAACAGGCACAACCACTGGGCCGGCCTCTACGGACGGCTGGAGTGGGATGGCTTCTTCAGCACCACCGTCACCAACCCTGAGCCCATGGGCAAGCAGGTAGGTCTGAGGGCTGGGGTCGTGCCTGGGAAGGGACAGAGGCATGGGCTCAGCAGGTGGGGCCGGCCCATGAGAGGCTAGCCTCCTGCCTCTGTGCTGACGGAGACCGACTCAGCCATTGAGGCCTAGGCTAGAGTTTTCCTGTGGGGCAGCTTCCCTCCTCCTGTCCCAAAGGGCAGGTGGGCCCAGTTTCGTTCCCCTTCCCCACCTCCCCTTTCGCCCCCAGGGCCGCGTCCTGCACCCCGAGCAGCACCGCGTCGTGAGTGTGCGGGAGTGCGCTCGCTCCCAGGGCTTCCCGGACACCTACCGGCTGTTTGGCAACATCCTAGATAAGCACCGACAGGTCAGTGGGGAGCGGAACCCGGCCTGCTTTTCCTCTGTCCTCGAGGATGGGCCGAACGGGGTCTGACACAGAGTGGCCCTGATGGGAGAGGGGCCGCTCTGTGTGACCAGGGAGAAGCAGTACTCACATGGTCACTTCTGAGGGGACGCTGAGCACCCTGAGTTTGTTGGCCGATCGGCCTCAGTGTCCCCAGGAAGGAGGGACCCTGTCCCTAGGGCCCAGGGTGCTCACAAGTCAGGCTGTCGTTAAGCACATCGGTTGCTATTTACAGCTCTGAGGCAGCTTTAGCCCAAAGGAAAGTTCCAGGGCACTGAACCTCAGTGAAGGAGCAGAGTAAATGTGCATCGGTGAAAACTCACAGTTGCTAAGGGTGGGAATGAACCAACAATCCCTTGGGTGTTGAGTTGGCTGTTTCTTTTTTTTAAGATTTTATTTATTTATTTGACAGAGAGAGAGGCAGGAGAGAGGGAACACAAGCAGGGGGAGAGGGAGAGGGAGACGGAGAAGCGGGCTCCCCGCGGAGCAGGGAACCCAGTGCAGGGCTCGATCCCAGGATCCTGAGATCATGACCTGAGCCAAAGGCAGATGCTTAACGACTGAGCCACCCAGGCGCCCGAGTTGGCTGTTTCTTAAATGTATTTCCGTCTAGTGGGGGAGGGAGGAAAACGTATTTCCGTCTAAGTAATGCCTGCACATGGCTCACAAAGCCAACAGTGCCTGGGCTTATAGCAGAAACCTCCTGCCTCCTGCCTCCCCCCGCCCCGAAGTCCTGTTCTCTAGAAACAACCCCTCTTAGCCGGAAGTGAAGCATGGTGACATCCATGTCTGGATCTGAGCTTTTCTAAAGCCCTTTAAAGGCCCTTCTTCTGTGGGTGGGTCTTGACATGGGGTTTGGAGTGTGAAGATGAGCTGGTTGGAGGGTCCCAGAGCCATCATGGTGGCCGGGCTTTGCAGGCCCATGTGAGCAGGAGACCTGGGCCTTTGTGCCCTCATCATCGTTCTGAGAAGAGGCTGGTGCTGACCCCAGCCATGCCACACCGGGCATCTCCCTCCTTCCCTCCTGCAGGTGGGGAATGCTGTGCCGCCACCCCTGGCCAAAGCCATTGGCTTGGAGATCAAGCGCTGTATGTTGGCCAAAGCTCGAGAGAGTGCCTCAGGTACAGTGGGGGCAGTGGGCGTGCGGTTAGCTCGGGGCCCTTTCCTCAGGCCTGCCCTGTGGCCTGGCTCAGACGCTAGCCAGGGCAGCTGGGGAATCTCTAGGGAACACCTGGCAGCAGTCTCACTGAATATTCATCCTGAGCCCCTGCAGGTGCTTGTTTGGTGGGCCATTAACGTCGACACCTGGCTGTTAACACGGCTCTTGATTTTAGCCTGTTTGTTACACTTGTCTGTTGCTTAGTGTAAGGTCATATGTGTGCTCTGCAGTGACTTTACCTTTTATTTCTCTTTAGTTAAAACCAAGGAGGAGGAAACTACGAAGGACTAGTTTTGCCCTTCTGTCGCCCTTGTTTCTGGCACCAGGGATCCCCAACATGCACTGATGTTGTATTTTTAACATGTCGGTCTGTCAGTTCAAATGTGTTGTTCACGGTGTTTGTGGCCTTGGCTGACATGAAGCTGTTCTGTGAGGTTTGCTTATCAACTAATGACTTAGTGATCAAACTGTGCAGTACTTTGTGCATTCTGGATTTTAAAAGTTTTTTATTATGCGTTATATCAAATCTACCACTGTATGAGTGGAAATTAAGACTTTATGTAGTTTTTATATGTTGTAATATTTCTTCAAATAAATCTCTCCTATAAATCACCCTGACTGGTGGCTTGTGATTTCTGAGGGACTTCCAGCTGACTCTCAGCTGGGTCTGGATGAGCGTGGGCTCCTCAGAGCTGAAGGTGACTCCATGGAGGTGTCTAAAGTTAGATCACTCGATGGGGCACCTGGGTGGCTCAGTTGGTTAAGCGACTGCCTTCGGCTCAGGTCATGATCCTGGAGTCCCGGGATCGAGTCCCGCATCGGGCTCCCTGCTCAGCGGGGAGTCTGCTTCTCCCTCTGACCCTCCCCCCTCTCATGCTCTCTCTCTATCTCATTCTGTCTCTCAAATAAATAAATAAAATCGTAATTAAAAAAAAACTAAAGTTAGATCACTCGAAGTGTGCCATGGACGTGCTTGGGGTGGGGGTTAACTTGCGACAGGTCTGTCCAAGGAGATGCAAGTGGAATTTGTTAGTGTGGCTTCCAGGAGGAAGGCTGGAAGGCTTCTTTTAAAGCCTCCTTTAAAACCTTTAAAGGAGCAGTCTTCGTTGGCCTTCCCCAGTGTAGCCCTTCTTTGCTCTAGAATGGACTGGGATGCCTGGTGGTACAGCAGCCATCTTGTGACCATGAGGGTAGAAGCCCTGTGTAGTGGATAGTGAAGAAAGAGGAGTCGCTCGGAGCCGTGGCCTGGTACCCACAGACAAGCTAAATCTTTTAGGTAGGCTTCCTGGGCATTCAGCCTAATTCAGTCCTACTGAATTCAAAGACATACCTTTTCTTTGGTTTGTCTTTGTAAAGGACTTGCTATAAAATGCCAACAAAGCAGAAGCAGACAAAGAAGTGTTAGTCACCAGCACACACGACACAGGACCACTCATGGGATAAGGAACACCCATCCTACCACCTCTACTGGTAAATGACGCCCTTGGTGGCCCTTTGGCTGTCGCTTTCCCCTCAGGGAGTCACAGGTGTCTTAGTCATAAGAGTGGAGGACTAAACCTAGTTCAAACGTAAAACTTAAAACTACCTTCCTACTAAGGGGCTAGATGTTTCCTCCTGTTTTAAAGAGCGCCACACTGAACGTCGTTGTACACGGGTTTCCATCTCCTTCAGGGAAATACTTGGGGGCTCCTGGATCATTGAGTGTAAATGTTTTCTGTTTCTACTTCAGAACATTGACCGACCAACCCCGTTAGGGGTTTTAACGTTGCTCCCACCAACAGTATGAACTTTCCTTTAGCGTACTCTGGCTTTTGCTGTTTTAATCCTCATCAATGGCCTAGAGAGACCCTTGTTAGCATTTTAAGGAGCGATTGAACATCTTCAGGTGTCCGATGGCCCCTGGAAGTTGTTCCTTGTCTCTGATGCTGCGGGACTTGGTCCTTGCTGGTTGCCGTTTGGGCATTAGATTTTTCCCCCTTGTTTGTTACTTGGATCTTGAGTCATCCTATCTTTGCCATATAGGAATCTTATTTTTAGGGGTTAGATTTACATTTGCCTGCTTTTCTGTTATTCAGAGCCTAAGTGTAAAGGTCCTCCCTACCCCCCAGATCCGAAACTAGTGCTTTCTTCCCTATTTCTATGACCCCTCCTTTTTAACATTGCTTCTGTAAGGATGAAAATAAACACCTCAACTTACTTATTGACTGGGTAACAAATGCACCTGGGGAACACAACAGCTTGATGTGGTGCCTGGTAAAGTTCTCCCATCAGATTTTATTTCCCGGTTATACCTTCTGTTTGCCCCCCCCCTTTTTTTTAAGCTAAAAATTCACTTAGAAAGTATATTGTGAAGGGGCACCTGGGTGGCTCTGTTGGTTAAGCATCTGACTCTTGATTTTGGCTCAGGTCATGATCTCAGGGTACTGGGATTAAGCCCCCTTCTGGCTCCGCACTCAGTGGGGAGTCTGCTTCAAGATTCTTTCTCCCTCTGTCCCCCTCTTAAAGTCTTTTGTGAGTAGAGTGAGGAGTATGTTAAATCTTTTTTTTTTCTTTAAGATTTTATTTATGGGCGCCTGGGTGGCTCAGATGGTTGAGCGTCTGCCTTCGGCTTGGGTCATGGTCCCGGGGTCTTGGGATCGAGTCCTGTGTCGGGCTCCCTGCTCCTTGGGAGCCTGCTTCTCCCTCTGCCTCTCTCTCTCTCTCTCTCTCTCTGTCTTTCATGAATAAATAAATAAAATCTTAAAAAAAAAGATTTTATTTATTTAATTGGCAGAGAGAGCGTGAGAGGGAACACAAGCAGGGGGAATGGGAGAGGGAGAAAGAAGCAGGCTTCCAGCCAAGCAGGGAACCGGATGCGGGACTCAATCCCAGGACTCTGGGATCATGACCTGAGCCAAAGGCAGATGCTTAACTGACTGAGCCACCCAGGTGCCCCAGAAGTATGTTAAATCTTTTCCGCATTCCTAAACCCCTTGACCAAGACAACAGAGTTCTTACCTCCTGAAGACCTCCTCTGCCCGAGTACAGTGCATGTATTTGATTTTTCCCTGCTACAAAGAGTGGCATTGATTAAAACTACACCTCAAAAGCTATCCTACCTGCACATGTCTTGCTCGGCCCCTGGTTTGGTTCTGTTTTGTTTCTGTCGAGGTCTGATAGGAAACCAGTCCTGAACATACAGCTTGTATTTTGATAAATGAACCCACATCCTTTTTTTTTTTTTTAAGATTTTATTTGTCAGAGCGAGCACAAGCAGGGGGAGCAGCAGACAGAGGGAGAAGCAGGCTCCCCGCTGAGCAGGGAGCCCGATGCCGGGCTCAATTCCAGGACCCTGAGATCATGACCTGAGCTGAAGGCAGACGCTTAACGACTGAGCCACCCAGGTGTCCCAAATGAACCCACATCCCTAAGCTGTAGAACATCTCCATCACTCCAGAATCCCCTTGTGTCCCTCCCCACCTCCTCACCCCCCTTCCCCTGCCATCAGGCAACCCCTGGTCCATTTGGGTCTCCATAAAGGACCTAGAGCCATTCAGTTCAGTGTGGGCTCTTGCATCTGGTTCCTTTCACTCAGTGTGATGTTTTGGGGATTCATCTATGCCAATGTCTGTCACCAATTTGTTCCTACTTATTATTAAGTAGAAGGAATGCCTTTATTTTATTTTTTTTTAAGATTTTATTTATTTATTTGAGAGAGAGAGAATGAGATAGAGAGCATGAGAGGGAAGAGGGTCAGAGGGAGAAGCAGACTCCCCGCTGAGCAGGGAGCCCGATGCGGGACTCGATCCCGGGACTCCAGGATCATGACCTGAGCCGAAGGCAGTCGCTTAACCAACTGAGCCACCCAGGCGCCCCGGAATGCCTTTATTTTAAACTGTTAGGGTGCCTGGCTGGCTCAGTCAGTGGAGTGTGCAACTCTCGATCTTGGGGTTGTGAGTTTGAGCCCCATGTTGGGTGTAGAGATTACTTAAAAATAGCTTAGTAGGGGCGCTTCGGTGGCTCAGTCGTTAAGCGTCTGCCTTCGGCTCAGGTCATGATCACAGGGTCCTGGGATCGAGCCCCGCATCGGGCTCCCTGCTCGGCGGGAAATCTGCTTCTCCCTCCCCCACTCCCCCTGCTTGTGTTCCCTCTCTCGCTTTCTCTCTGTCAAATAAATAAATAAAATCTTTAAAAAAATAAAAATAGCTTAGTAAACAGTTTATTCAAAAACTTTATTTTTTATTTTTTTACTCTTCTGTATTTGAAAATTACTGCCCCTCAATGGCAGTTGGTCAAATGGTGGTAAGTACATTTGTTAGTGTGTCTGAATCCACATCCACGGTACCTTTCTAGTAGTTGAATGTTGAATAAAGTAGTTGAATGGCTCGGTCAAACTTTAAATTTGGCATATCTTCTGAAAGCCTAGTGGGTATTTTCATAGTGATTGCATTAAACTTACAACTTCGGAGGAAAAATGATCTAATGACAAGCCTGCCTTTCTAAGAATAGGGTCTGCCCTGGTTACAGATATTTTTTTGTCCCTCAACATTTCAGTCTTCATATAGATACTGCAGTTTTGTGTTTTAAGATTTTATTTGAGAGAGAGAGTGCGAGAGTGCAGTAGCGGGGGGCAGAGGGGGAGGGAGAGGAAGAGGGAAAGAATCCCAAGCCTACTCTGTGCTGAATGCGGAGCCAGAGATGGGGCTCGATCCCAGGACCCCAGATCATGACCTGAGCCGAAATCAAGCACTTAACCAACTGAGCCACCCAGCCTCCCTGATACTGCAGATTTCTTAACTTGATTCCTAGGTATTTAATCCTCCCATTACCAATGTAAATGGGATTTCTTTTTTGGGTTTTACTGGGGGGTGGGGAGGGGAAGGATGTTACTTTCTAAACAGTGGCCCTTTGCCTCAACAGAAACATTGACGTGTATTGATTATTGACTTTGTGTACTATGTGGTTTTGTTGTTCTTTGTTTTTTGTTTTGTTTTTTAACCTAGCCAACCTGCTGAATTTCCTTATTTTTGTGATACCTCACTACCAAGAACAATTCGAAGATTCACTTTAGCGTGAGGAGTAGAAACTGTTTGGTGCTGTGGCTTGAGCACTGGGTCTGAGCTGGGCAGTGGTCTGTTCCTCGGGGGTGGCCCAAGTGAGTGGCTGCCTGTCAGGTACATCTGCCTCCGTGTACCCCAAGAGCACCGGTCTGAGCCAGGCTGTGGACCAAGGGGGTGCCCCCTGGTGCTAAGGGAGGGGACATGGCTTCCAGCAGCTTCTGCCTCTCTGGCTCCCTAACCGCATCTTCTTCCATCAGAGTTCAACTCTGCCTTTTCCCGGGAAGAAAAACCTACTGGACTTGGAGAATTGACAAGAACAGTGATTGTAGTAGATCTAATCAATGAAATCCATGGATGGTTCAAAGCCTTGTTACCATTTGAGGTGACTGTTAAACACGGTGCTGTACTTTGAAATCATTAAAAAGGGGGGGGAATCAGGCCTTTCTGGCAAGAACTATTTAATGAGAAGCAGCTGGTGCCCGCTGATGAGAAAGCTCTGTCTCCAACAGAATGGCAGTTAGTAAATCAGGTGAAAGAACAGATTTCGATGATCATTTTGTAATCCCTAATCTAATTTACTCAGTCAAGAATCATGGCTGGGTTTGGGTTTTCTTAGGTTTTTGTTTGCTTGTTTTTTATAAAGCATTAAACCATTCTAAGTGTATAATTCAGTGCCATTCAATTGCATTCACATCGTTGTGCCACTCTCACTGCACTTTCCAGAACATTTTTATCCCAGAGTCATTAAACACTAACTCCTGGGGCGCCTGGGTGTCTCAGTCGGTTAAGCGTCTGCCATCAGCTCAGGTCATGATCACAGGGTCCTGGGATCGAGCCCCGCATCGGGCTCCCTGCTTGGTGGGAAGCCTGCTTCTCCCTCTCCCACTCCCCCTGCTTGTGTTCCCTCTCTCGCTGTGCCTCTCTCTGTCAAATAAATAAATAAATAAAATCTTAAAAAAATTTAAAAATAAACACTAACTCCTTATCCCTCCCCACCTCCTTTCTGTCTGAGTTTGCCTACTCTGGGCACCTCCTATAAGTGGAATCATATATTCGGCCTTTTGTATCTGGCTTCTTTCACTAAGCATGTTTTTTTTTTTTTTAAGATTTTATTAAGTCCTAAATTAATTAAATGTTAAACTTATTTTATTAGAGCAGGGGGAGGGGCAGAGGGAGAAGGAGACAGAGAATCTCAAGCTGACTCCCCGCTGAGCCAGGAGCCCAATGTGGTGCTCAATCCCAGGACACTGAAATCATGACCTGAGCTGAAATCAAGAGCCGGACCTTTAACGAACTGAGCCACCCAGGCGCCCCTCAGCGTGTTTTTGACGTTCATCCATGTTGTGGCAGGTGTCAGAACTTCATTATCTTTTTTTTTTTTTGCAGCTTTGTTTTACTTTGAAAAAGAAATGGTTACTACTCTGCCTCCCTTTCTAAAATTGTCCACATGACATTTACCCATTATAAAGTCAAAATACCTTTATTGTATAAAACCTTAAGCATATATCAAAGAATGTAGGAAGGAATTAAATTTGGTTGGATCTTTACTACCATCTTTTGTTAACTATTGTCTGTTAAATGTGATGGTGTTTGTACACGTGGGTGCATGTTTTACGTAAGTATACGTAAACATAACAAAAATGTATCAGGCATATCTAAGCAACATCTCAGATCCTCTTGTCCGTTCCTGTTTCTGAGGCCCTTGGCCAGCTTTTCTTCCCTGGCTGCCACTGCAGTAGCTGAGGAGGTATGGACTCTATCAACATCACTCAGGTCCACCCAGCAGTCACTCTCCTGTCCCTGCTGGATGCCTCTCACCTCCTACTCTTGGCTTCCCTCTTGCTTTTTTTTTAAATTTTCTTATTATGTTAATCACCATATATTACATCATTAGTTCTTGATGTAGTGTTCCATGATTCATTGTTTGTGCATAACACCCAGTGCTCCGTGCAGAACGTGCCCTCTTTAATACCCATCACCAGGCTAACCCATCCCCCCACCCTCCTCCCCTCTAGAACCCTCAGTTTGTTTTTCAGAGTCCATCGTCTCTCCTGGTTCGTCTCCCCCTCTGACTTACTCCCCTTCATTCTTCCTCTCCTGTTATCTTCTTCTTTTTCTTTTTTCTTAAAATATATTGCATTATGTGTTTCAGAAGTACAGATCTGTGATTCAACAGTCTTGCACAATTCACAGTGCTCACCATAGCACATACCCTCCCCAATGTCTATCACCCAGCCACCCCATCCCTCCCACCCCCAACCCCTCCAGCAACCCTCAGTTTGTTTCCTGAGATTAAGAATTCCTCATATCAGTGAGGTCATGTGATACATGTCTTTCTCTGATTGACTTATTTCACTCAGCATAACACGCTCCAGTTCCATCCACGTCGTTGCAAATGGCAAGATCTCATTCCTTTTGATGGCGGCATAATATTCCATTGTGTATATATACCAATCTTCTTATCCATTCATCTGTCGATGGACATCTTGGCTCTTTCCACAGTTTGGCTATGGTGGACAGAACTTCATTATCTTTTAGGCTGAGTAACATTCCATTGTCTGACACACCGCATGTTCATCTGTCTGTCAGGGAACACGTGGGTTCTTTCCACCAGCTCTTGTGAGCAATGCTACCGTGAGCACTGGTGTAGGAGTAGCTGAGTCCCTTCTCTGAGCTATTTTGAGTACATACCTAGGAGTGGAATTGCTGGACTATAAGGCAAGTCCTATGTTTCACTGTTTGAGAAAGTCTCAAACTCTTTTCCACAATGGCTGCACCCATTTACATTCCCATCAGCAAAGCACAAGGGTTCCGGTTGCTCCACATCCTTACCAACACTTATTTTTCTGTTTATTAATTAAACACCCATCCTAATGGGTGTGAAGTGGTAGCTCATTGTCTGCTTCAGGTGTGGGTATGTCCATGTGTTTTTAATTTCTTTTTTAAAAAGATTTTATTTATTTATCTGAGAGAAAGAATGAGAGATAGAGAGCACAAGAGGGAAGAGGGTCAGAGGGAGAAGCAGACCCCCCTGCTGAGCAGGGAGCCTGATGTGGGACTCGATCCCGGGACTCCAGGATCATGACCTGAGCCGAAGGCAGTCGCTTAACCAACTGAGCCACCCAGGCACCCTTTGTGTTTTTAATTTCTTACTCGTGCTAAAATACATATAAATTACCGTTTCAACCATTTTTCAGTGCCCAGCTCCGTAGCATTAAACACATTTCCACTGTTGTGCAGCTGTCTCCACCATCTGTCTCCAGAACTTTCTCATCTTCCCACACTGAACTTCTGCCCCATGAAACACCGACTCCCTACCCCTTCCCCCACCCCTGGCGTCCTACATTTGCTTCCTGTCTCCGTGAATTTGACTCTGGGGAGCTCCTGTGAGTGGAATCATGCAGTATTTGTCCTTTTGTCACTGGCTTAGTTCACTGAGCACAGTGTCCTTAAGGTTCGTCCCTGTCTTAGCAGGTGTCAGAATGTCCCTCCTTTTTAAGGCCGAATAATAGTCCATTGGATGGATGGACCACAGTTTGTGTACCCATTTTTCTGTCAACAGACACTGGGGTTGCTTCAACTTTCTTGCCAATGTGATCCATGCTACTTTGAGCACGAGTACAAATATATGTGTGTCCCTGCTTTCAATTCCTTTGAAGATGTACCCAGAAGTGGGTTTGCTGGATCATGTGGTAATTCTGTTTTTTTTTTTTTTTTTTTAGGAACTGCCCTACTGTTTCCCACAGCAGCAGGTTATTTAATGGCCTAAACATTCAAGGCCCAGCTATAATCCTTTTGTGTGCCTCCCAGATCCCCATCTGCTACTTCCCCAGACATACCCATATGAGAGCATTGCTTGCCGTGTCTTCTTCCTGTCCAAGATTTTCCATTGCTCCCACATCCCCGAATCCATAAACCTAGTATTTTCTAGGTCTTTAAGAATATTTGGTAAATGCGCGCCTGGGTGGCTCAGATGGTTAAGCGTCTGCCTTCGGCTCAGGTCATGATCCCAGGGTCCTGGGATCGAGTCCCGCATCGGGCTCCCTGCTCCTTGGGAGCCTGCTTCTCCCTCTGCCTCTCTCTCTCTCTGTCTCTCATGAATAAATAAATAAAATCTTTAAAAAAAAAAAAAGAATATTTGGTAAGTGCTATCTCACTGCACATATCTATCTGCAACCTGCTTTTCTCTCTCAAGCATGTTTGGAGTTTTTGAAGAAAGGCAAGCTATAGAAAAAGTACAGTGTATCCCAGAACGACCAAAATGAATGGTCAGCACCTGTTTCCCTTTTAATGGTGCGAGGAAGCTCGACACCCTGGCATCATCTGTCAGCTTTGTCCACATTCACAGGCAGTCATCTGTGACTAGGAATAGAAAGGTAGATAGTGTCCTACAACCACTGACCAGGCACCGACTCTTCCAGACCCGGGGCTTAGTCGGGGCATGTGGCGATATGACAAACCAACACTGTCCCTTCCTGCCTTGAGACCAAAGCAGGCAGACAAAATCCACAACGAACAAGGTGATTTTAAAGAGCGAGAAATGCTATGAAGAGAATTGAGATGGAGTGGCTGAACCTTGCTTTGTTCCGCTCCAGGTTTCACTAAAGGGTGTATCGATTGGGGCATTTGGGTGGCTCAGTCGTTAAGCATCTGCCTTCGGCTCAGGCCATGATCCCAGGGTCCTGGGATCGAGCCCCGCATCAGGCTCCCTGCTCAGTGGGAAGCCTGCTTCTCCCTCTCCCACTCCCCCTGCTCGTGTTCCCTCTCTCGCTTTGTCTATGTCAAATAAATAAATAAAATCTTAAAAAAAAAAGGGTGTATCGATCTTATATGAGTGCAGCTAGATTACTTTTCACATGTGTACCTGCCTGTGTCATCCACTACCCAGATGGACACATAGGAAATTCCCATCACCCTGGAAGGGTGCCTGGCACCCCTCCACCCTCAGAGAGTGCTCAGGTCTGATTTCTGTTAGTATCAGTTGGTCTTGCCTGTTTGCGAATTTCCCACAAATGGCATCCCAGGGTATCAATTCGTGTCTGGGATACGCATCCATGTCACTGTGTGTTAGATTGCTCCTTTTTTCCTATATTGTTCTCCACTGTAGAGATGGACCACGGTTTATCTTTGGCTATCCATTCATCTGTTGATGGACTTTTGAGTTGTGGCATGGGCTGAATTGTGTGCCCCTCAAATTCATGTTTAAGCTCTAACCCCAAGGACCTCAGAATGTGAGTGTATTTGGAGATCGGACCTTTATAAAAAATAACTGGGTTAAAATAAGGTCATGAAGGTGGACCCTAATCCAATATGACTTGTGTCCTTATAAGGGCCACGTGAAGACACAGGGACAAGGCGGCCGTCTACAAAGCCAAGGAGAGAGGCCTCAGAAGGAACCAGTCTGCTCAGCACCTTGATCTCGGACTTCCAGCCTGTGGGCCTGTGAGAAAATTCATTCCTGTGGTTTGAGCCCCCCGTCTGTGGTACCGTTAACGGCAGCCCTAGCACGCTAAGCCAAGTTGTTTCTGGTTTGGGGCCACTGTGAATAAAGCTGCTATGAACATTTGTGTCCATATTCTAACACGTGGCTTGTGGTGGACAGGAAAACTTGTTTCTTCTGGAAAATACCAAGAAGTAGAATTCTACATCGTGAGATCTTGCGAATGGCCCTGGAGCTGCCAGAGTTTCTGGGGGGACAGCATATGGTGCATGTCCTCACGGCCCTCCTCATGTGCTTGGCTCAGCTGGTTTGGCTCTTGTCCTGGCTGGTGTCCTGTAGAAATTCCGGAGGTGGGAACAATGTTGGTGCTACAAAGAAGAGCTGGAGGAGAGGAACTCGGAGGCATTTTTTGTTTTTTGGTTTTTTTTTTTTCCATCCACCCTTGGACTCCAGGTTCTACCCACGTCCCTATGCTCCCTTGAGGCCTCTGATTTTCCCTTGGGAAATACCTTTTTGTAAAAGTGATACGTGCCTGATGTTTAAGAAAAAGTATTCCATACAGAAAAATGCCAAAAAATAAGTAAAGATGAAGCCAAATGGAAATGCCCAGAAGCATCCATCTTTAGAGGTTAACGTCTTTCTTTTTTTTTTTTAATGCGAGTGTTAATATTTAACACTTTTTAAAAAGATTTTATTTATTTATTTGACAGAGAGAGACACAGCGAGAGGGGGAACACAAGCGGGGAGAGTGGGAGAGGGAGAAGCAGGCTCCACCAAGCAGGGAGGCCCATGTGGGGCTCGATCCCAGGACCCTGAGATCACGACCCGAGCCAAAGGCAGACGCTTAACCATCTGAGCCACCCAGGCGCCCCGAGGTTAACGTCTTTCTATGCATCTACAAACGTGCAGTTCCTCTCCAGAGGTGGTGCTTGCACAGATGGGGCAACATTTAGCTAATCCCTTGTTCAGGATGGTTGCACTGTTATCAGTTTTCCAATTCCTTAAGCTGCACTGTGCTGGACACTTTTTATAGACAATTTAATACACCTGGACATGAATTTCCTTAGGCCAGTCCTAGAAGAGGGAATGCGAGTTAGTGGATATGCAAAACACACTAAAATACATTTATATGTTACCTCTCACACATATTACACACTACAGATTTATATATAAAGTGCATAATTGGGGCGCCCGGGTGGCTCAGTTGGTTAAGTGTCTGCCTTCGGCTCAGGTCATGATCCCAGGGTCCTGGAATCGAGCCCCACATCGGGCTCCCTGCTCAGTGGGGAATCTGCCTCTCCCACTGCTTGTGCTCACTCTCTCTGACAAATAAATAAATAAAATCTTCTAAAAAAATAAATTGCATAAAATTATATGTATGTGTATACTTATATTTAAACCCAAATAATGTATACCCATGGTAAAAAATTTTAAATATAGTAGAAAAGTCCCAAAACAAGCTTTCCTCCCCTGATGTCTTCCTCTTGAAGCATCCCTCAGAAAGTTTGATTTTTTTAGAAGATTTTATTTATTTGAGAGAGAGAGAGAGAGAGCGTGAGCAGGGGAGAGGGGTAGAGGGAGAAGGAGAAGCAGATTCCCCACTGAGCAGGGAGCCTGATGTGGGGCTCAATCCCAGGACCCCAGGATCACGACCAGAGCCGAAGGCAGAAGCTCAACCGACTGAGTCACCCAGATGCCCCCAGTCTGATATTTCTTTTCAGAAAATAGTTTGCATATATCTACATATATGTGCTATTTTTTAAAAGATTTTATTCATGCTTGTGCTCTCTCTCTCTCTGTCAAATAAATAAATAAAATATTTTATTTTTTAAAGATTTTACCTATTTTTGCGAGAGAGAGAGCACAAGCGGGGGGGGAGGGGGCAGAGGGAGAAGCAGGCTCCTCGCTAAGCAGGGAGCCCGATGCGGGACTCGATCCCAGCACCCTGCGATGATGACCTGAGCTGATGGCAGACGCTTAACCGACTGAGCCACCCAGGTGCCCAATAAATAAAATCTTAAAAAAAATATTGTAATAACTTTGTATGGTGGCAGGTGGTGACTACACTTCTTGTGAACACCGCATGATGTATAGAATCGTCGAATCACTATGTTGTATACCTGAAACTGATATAATATCGTATGTCTATGCCACCATAAAACAAAATTCATGTTATTTTAAGTTTCAGTGAATGTCAAATTTCCACCCAAAAAGTCTGCATAATTTCATGCATTAATGAGTGTTCAAGTGTCTCTTTCTCTACATCTTTGCTACCACTGGGTAACATCAAATATTTAAAGTTTTGCCCATCTGCTCCGTTACTAAGATTTTGCATTTCTTGGAGTAAATTCGAGTAAGTTTGCCCAAATGTTTATTGGCCCTTTGTACAAACTTTATACTTTTGTTCTTATTGCCAAAACGCTCTCCTTTGCTCACTTTCCCAGCCTCCTTTCTCATCTGCTAATTCATTTCTTACCACTTTACCCTCTTCAGGCTTCCAGAAAAATCTTTCTCACAAGAAAATATGGTCACAATGGGTCACCATTCAAAACATGTCCGTGACCTCACCCGTACTCAGAGCCTACAGGATAAAGAGCCTACACTCCTTAGTCTGGTTTAAAAAGTCTCCTTTATGATCTAGTTCCCACTTTGCCCCAAATGCCCATTAATGGAGCACTTAGTATGGGCAGACCTCCCCGTGGGTGCTGGGCACCCAAGAGGCGAACAAAGCGGGGAAATGTCTCTTTCTGCAGATGATCTTCTATGTGGGGTTTCTCAACCTTTTTACATTATTGCTCCTCTAAAGGAGAAAAGTGGGGTTATCTTCCAATTTAATTTAATTCCAACCTGATTACATTTAATTTCTCCCTAACGATATAAATTAAATACTTAGGAATAACATTTTGTCTAGGAGTGCTGATTTTGGAGGGCCACAAGCCTTTGTAATATCCAAGGTGTTTTGCCACCCAAGAATTCATTTTGGCCCCTTTGGGAGCCATGTGGTTCCCCCTGAGAATATACTCTAAAGGGAGAGCTGCACAATAAACAAGTAAGTGGAAAAGATCGTATCAGAGGGCCAAGAATATTACAAAAGAAAGAAGGGAGGGAGGCTGAGGGGCCACTTGACATCTTGATCATTTGAATCAGGAAAACACTTCCCAGGAGCGCCTGGGTGGTTCGGTCAGTTAAGCGCCCGTCTTGGGCTCAGGTCATGATTCCAGGGAGCCCCCCCCCCCCCCCCGCATAGGGCTCCCTGCTCAGCGGGGAGCCTGTTCCTCCCTCTCCCTCTGCCTGCCACTCCCCCTGCTTGTGCTCTCTCTCTCCGTCAAATAAATAAAGAAAATCTTAAAAAAAAAAAAAAAAAAAAGGAAAACTCTTCCCAGACTAGGAAGACCAACCTTGATTTCTTCAGCTTTACAACGAAAATGATAATTTCCTCCTCACAGCGGCTGGCGTACAGCAAGCTCTCAATAAGTGAGCTTTACAGTTATTAGTACATTTTTACTTTATCTAAAAGGTAAACGGAATACGCCTCTGCTCAGCCCGAGTACCAGCGCCCAGCACCTCCCACAGCCGGCACCTCCACCTCCGTCCGCAGGGGGCGCTGTGGGCCCTGCTGCTGGGCTGCTCTAGGCGGCGGCACAGGAAGTCTCATCCTCCCCTCACTTCCGGTCTCTGGCCCGGGCTTGTGCTGCGTGGAGAAGGGTTGGAAATGCCGACTGGAGATTTTGAGTGAGTCGGGGGTCGCGGAGCGATCCCTGGGAGGCGGTCTGGGGGTCCTTGGGGGAGTATTATGGGGCCTGGGTGCGTCGGGGCGGCGGGGGCTTGGCCTCGCTGATCGAGCCTGCCCCTCTACAAACTTGTCTTTGCAGTTCGAAGCCCAGCTGGGCCGACCAGGTGGAGGAGGAGGGCGAGGACGGTGAGCATACCGGGTCGTCCCAGGTCACCGCGGCCAGTCCCCAGGCCCGTCACTGCCGCCTGCTCCAACCCTGACACCGCCGTCCGACCCCGCATCCCCCTTCACGGCCACCCTCTGCCCGGCGCCATCCTCCCTCCGCGCCAGCCTATCGCCAGTTCCAGATCTCCGCTGGCCAGTCCCTCCTCCTCCCATGCCACCGCCCAGTCCTCACAGCTGCTCCGGGGAGGAAGTTGTAACAGCCTGCCTCCTGCCTTTATACTGGCGCCGGGTATCTTTATGGGCCGCCCATTGCTTTCATCCTTGGCACTGCTCGAGGTTACTACAGCTCGGCGTTCTGGCACGGCTATCCCAGGGCACTTCTTCGCCAGTCCCCCGCCCTTGGTCCCGCCTCCCTCGGCCGCTGGTGTGGGCATCATCCCAAAGGTCCCTTCATTTTAGCTTGGGAGCTCCCGCTCCTCCAGCTCACCCTTCCTCCCCCAACTCTCTCTCGTAGACAAATGTGTCACCAGCGAGCTCCTCAAGGGGATCCCTCTGGCCACTGGCGACACCAGCCCAGAACCTGAGTTACTGCCGGGAGGTGAGTGACGACCTCTGCTCCATTCGGGGCTGCCTCTCCCCAGCGGCATTCCCGCCTGGTCCCCGTTACCCAGGGCTCAGTTCCGTCACCTCTTCTCTCTCCCAGCTCCACTGCCGCCTCCCAAGGAGGTCATCAATGGAAACATCAAGACCGTGACAGAGTACAAGATAGATGAGGATGGCAAGAAGTTCAAGGTGAGGCTGGGGGAGGAGGTGGGTGCCCTTGTGCTTGGGGGCACTTCGGCTGGGAGGGGATGGCATGTGGGTTGGTTGGTTGGCCCCAAGAGCCTTGAGATACAGGAAGGCCCAGCCTCTCCCCTCCCATCCACAGATTGTCCGCACCTTCAGAATTGAGACGCGGAAGGCCTCAAAGGCTGTCGCAAGGAGGAAGGTGAGACCCTTCTCCCCTTGTCTTGGGGGCTCTCCCAGGGCTGACCAGAGGAATTAGGAATCCTTTTTTTCTGATACCTTTATTTTTAGAAGCGGTGTTTAAGTCTTTGTCCCTATTGTGTTGGGAGCACAGCTTAGGTCGAAGGGTTTTTGTGCTCTGTTGGGGATCCTGAAAAGTCCAGGCTGCAGAATCTAGGTGGGCTTAGATTCTTAACTCCTTTCAGCTTGTTTACCAGGAGGAACAGAGCCAAGCCCTCCTCCCCTCAGGTGGTCATAGCAGCTCCCATTTAACTGGGCTGTGCTTAGGAAGAAGCGATAGCCGTAAATGCATTTGGCACAATTTTCTGTGCACTTCCTCTGTGCCAGACCCCAATGCCAAGTGCTTTGCAGGAAGTGTTCTCTTATCTGATCCCTCTTAGCTATCCTGGGAGATGGGGAGCATTTGTGGCCCCCATTTTATAGGGGAGGAAGCTGAGGCCTAGGTTGTTTAACTAGCTCAAGGCCCTCACAGTCTGGGTGACCTCTGTGCACCCCTGGGCATCACTTACTTGTGGGAGCTGGCCCAGCTGCTTTCATGGGTCCCCCAGGAATGATTAACTGTGGGGCTTTCTCCCTGGGCCTTCGTTCTCTCTTTTGGAACTTGGAGCCAAGAGCCATCTCCGCTTCCTAAGCCAGCATGAAGCTAGGAGCTGGCACATGCTAGGAGTGGGACCCACTAGGGAACAGGAACTGTCATTGTCACTGCTATGGGGGGCTTTTCGGGAGGGTGAAGAATATGGTTCAAGGCCCAGGCACCCTGAAGGGGGCTACTGTAGGTCTGCGGTGCCAATGGAGGGGGTCCCACTTGCCCTTACCTGTCCCCCATCCTGCCCTGAGCCCAGAACTGGAAGAAGTTTGGGAACTCAGAGTTTGACCCACCAGGGCCCAATGTGGCCACCACCACGGTCAGCGACGATGTGTCCATGACGTTCATCACTAGCAAAGAGGTGAGTGGGGCAACAGGGCAGGCCCGGTGGCCATGATGGTGGTGGCCAGGGTGTGGCAACCTCGCTCTGAGCTTCCGCTGACCGTCCACCCAGGATCTGAACTGCCAGGAAGAGGAGGACCCGATGAACAAGCTCAAGGGGCAGAAGATCGTGTCCTGCCGCATCTGCAAGGGCGACCACTGGACTACCCGCTGCCCCTACAAGGACACGCTGGGTCCCATGCAGAAGGAGTTGGCTGAGCAGTTGGGCCTGTCCACTGGCGAGAAGGAGAAGCTGCCTGGAGGTGCCCGGGCCTGGGATGTGGCTTGGCAGGCCATGGGAGGGCTGTGTGCACCTCTGGGAGAGACCTTGGTGTTCGCCTGCTGCGACTGGGGCTATCCCCGTCAGGAAGTTGTCATCTCTCATGTCGGCACCAGTCCTGCAAGGCTGTGGCTGTGGCCTGGTTTGTGTGAGAGCGTGAGACCGGCCGGGTTGGTGCTATGACTGCCGGTAACGTCGCCCATTGTTCCTTGTTGGGGGCTGGCGGACTTTGCAAGCCTGTGTGTCTACACCGCGTGAACGTGAGACTTGCTAAGCTGTGATTCTGCTGCAGACTCTGTGACCAGATTTGAGCGTGTCATGTCATGTCTGCCACGGATGTGCCCACGGCCCTGTGGGGGGGGTATGTGTGTGCACGTGTACAGACTCAACGCGTGACCGCAGTCCACGTCCTTTGGTGTGATTTGCTGATAGCGGGTTGAGTCTGGACAGTTCTACGCCTGTGACTTGGCGCGCAGCACACCTGTCCCTGCCATGTTCCTGTGTTGGGAAGCTGAGCGTTCTTCTAGACCTCAGCCCTGTGTCCCCTTGGATTGCACCAACCCGTGGGTTCTTGCTCTGACTTCCTGGATGTGACTTTTATGTCACTGCAGCCAATGGGCCTCAGAACCGCCAGAGGCCTGTGGCTTGGTAGATGGTGCCTGCGCTGGCTCAGCGCTGGAGCTGCCAGCATCCCGGGGGCAGGGGTGGGGGAGGGTGGGATCTGTTCCTCGTCTGTGCCAGGGTGAGGCCTGACCCAACTGCTTTGGTCTCCAGAGCTGGAGCCGGTGCAGGCCGCGCAGAACAAGACGGGGAAGTATGTGCCGCCAAGCCTGCGCGATGGGGCCAGCCGCCGTGGGGAGTCCATGCAGCCCAACCGCAGAGGTGAGTGGCGGGCAGGCACTCCTCGGTCCCATGATTATCCTTCCTTCAGGGCCTGGTTAGGGCCGTTCTCTACAAGTTGCTGCTCCTTGCCTGTCTAGCCGATGACAATGCCACTATCCGTGTCACCAACCTGTCAGAGGACACTCGTGAGACTGACCTACAGGAGCTCTTCCGGCCTTTTGGCTCCATCTCTCGCATCTACTTGGCAAAGGACAAGACCACTGGCCAGTCCAAGGTGGGCTGGGGGTCATGGGGGTCGAGGAAGGGGTCGAGGAAGGGGTCACCTGTCCTGGTTGTGCCCTGAGGGCCCCTGACTCGACCCCCCCCACCCCCCCAGGGCTTTGCCTTCATCAGCTTCCACCGCCGTGAGGATGCTGCACGAGCCATTGCTGGGGTGTCCGGCTTTGGATACGACCACCTCATCCTCAACGTTGAGTGGGCCAAGTAAGACCTCTGCCACACCCTTGCCTCCCCACCCCTTTCACAGCCACCACTCGGGTTGACTCTGGGCCCCACGTGGGTTTAATAGTCCCCAAGCCTGTTCTGAGGTACAGGTTATTTACTGTTTTTTTCCTTCTTGAGGAGGGGCTCACTGCTCCTCTGGCTCTCTCTGCCCTGCCTGCCCCTCCCCCACCCATCACGGAGGCCCCAGTTGTAGGTGGCACGGGGTCTCGGAATTCCCTTCGGGGCCTGGAGCCCTCACACTTGGCTATCTTCATCACCTGTCTGTCTCTCTCTAGGCCATCAACCAACTAAGCCAGTTGTCACCTTTGCTGCAGCTGCTCGGCCCCGGCCCCAGGACCTCATGGCCATAGAAGGTAGCCCCCGAGAGCCGGGGGTTCTCAGCAATAAAAAGGCTCCAGTTGTTACAGGCTGTCTCGTTTATTCACCTGCTCTGTGGCTAGCAGGGCCAGTCCTCCCCAGGATCAGTGCTGTAGGCAGAAATTCCTGCCACTATGGCTTGGGCACTCGCCGGTCCCCCAGTGGGTCTTTCCCTAGGGGAAGAAGCGGTGGTTCGGGGCCTGTTGGTGGCCCAGGGCCAGGGGTCTCCCGGGCTCGCAGCCCCCATTCTGCGGCTGGTCTCAGTGCCTCGTGAGGAGGTGGCGGCTCAAACTAGGTCAGGTCGTGGGCTCAGGGAGCTAGGGCCCCAAGGTTTGGGGAGTGGCTGTGACATTGAGGGGCAGGACTTGGCCAGAGCTCCCAGTGCCCTCCAGGGTGTGGCTCCCCCTGCAGCTGAGGCAGCTCTGGCGGCAGCATCCCAGGCTGGGTGTCACAGCCATGTAGAGCAGTGGGTGGATGCAGATGGCCACAGGCATGAGGCCCCGCATGACCTGGTGGCTCACGTAGGTCCTCTGGTCCAGTGCTGCCGTGGCCTCGGTCTCGTTGGCAAAGCCCGGGCAGCGGGCCCTCCAGCGCTGCCGGGCATACACGTTGAGCACCTGTGTGATGTGGTAGGGCACGTAGGAACTGGCGTAGAGGGCCAGGCCACTGGCCACCAGCACTGCCACACGCAGCTTCTCAGCTGCCGTCATGCCGTGGCTGTGCAGTACGGCCCGCCCGAGGGCACCGTAGGCCACCAGGGTGAGCAGCAGGGGCAGGCCGCAGCCCAGGGCTGCCAGCACCAAGCTGTAGGCTCTGTAGGCCTCAAGGCGGCTATCACCCGCTGTCCCCAGGCACCTGGTGCAGGCCTCGGGGCTGGCCACTGTGCAGTTGCCTTGCTCCGGCGGCCGCCTCAGGCGGGAGAAGCTGAGCGTCGGCGCGGCCAGCAGGGCTGCAAGGGCCCAGCCGGCGGCGCTGATGGCCCAGGCGTGCTTGGGCCGCAAGCTGCTGCGGGTGAAGAAGGGGTGGACGATGCCCAGGTAGCGGTTTAGGCTGATGCAGGTGAGGAAGAAGACGCTGCCCAGCAGGTTGCAGGTGAAGAGGAAGCGCTCCAGGCAGCAGGCCAGCTCCCCGTACTGCCAGTGTTTGGGCGGGTAGAAGTAGGCGGCCAGTGGGAGCAGCGTCAGGGCATAGAGCAGGTCGCTGAGGGCCAGCTGGGCCGAGAACACCACAGCTGGGTGCCACGGGCGCTGCTCCCGCGTGCTAAAGCGGTAGAGGGCCAGGCCGTTGCTGGCCACAGCCACCAGGAACTCCACCACCAGCAGGGGCCACAGAAAGCCTTCCTGGAAGCCACTGAGGATGCGGTCAATGGCTGCCGAGAAGTTGGTTGGGCAAGACAGAGCACCTGTGGGCAGATGGGGTCACCAAGTGAGAACTGTCCCTCGTCACGGCTCTGCCCGCCGAGCCTCTGCCCTGCGCCTGGTTACAGAAGCCCTCTGGGGGCACACTTTCTCCGTCCTTGGCATGCCTGGGAGCCGGCACCAGCCACACTCTTTACAGAGGAAATCGGCCCAGAAAGGTCAGAAGCCCAGAGTCCTTTCATGTGATGGTGACTAAGTGTGCTGTGGGCCCTGAACCCTCAGGAAGTGGGGGGTTACTGCCTTCACAACACATGTGAACCAGCAGTGATGATAACCTGGAACCGCCAGGCAGGGGTGGTTGGGGGAGGGGGAGGGGGAGGGAGTCCGGGGGGCCCCAACCCCTCGGCAGCCCTCCTCCAACACTGGATGGATCAGTGAGTCTCACTGCCACCAACTTCAGAATCTGGCACAGCCTTCCAGTTCCTGACCTCATCCCTACCTGTTCTTCCCACAGCCTCCCGGAGGGTGCCTGTGGACACCTGAGGTCACCTTCCTCTGCTCAGCATCCTCATGGCTCCCTCCTCACTGGCAGGAAAAGGCAGTCCTCACTTCTCCCACCGAGGGGCCCAGGAGCGACCACTGCTCCCTTTCACCCACTTGCGCTCACCTCGGGCTCTCGGTGACTCACTCCCAACAGTTCTTCCCACAATGGCTTTCTAGCTCTTAAGGCACATTCCACCTCAGGGCCTTTGCATGGATTCTCTCTGCCTGAGTCACCAGCCCCCACTCATCTCCTGGTGTTTAGCCCCAAGAGGCCCTTTCCGACCCCTCTAACGTTGTGACTGCACCCTGTTGCCTCCGATTTCTGCAAAGCCCATACTTCCATCTGACCGCTGTTAAGGAAAACCCCCAGGAGAACATCTGAGGGCAGGGAGTGCCCTGCTGCTGGCTTCCCAGGGCCCAGAACAAGGCCTGGGACTCAGCAGTGGGGAGGAAAGCAGAGAGCCAGAACGGATTCTCTTCCATGTACTAACTCCACCTCAACTGCGTGTAAACAGCCTGGTCTGGTCTGTCCAGCAGGCTCCGGGCAAGATGCACGCACCCCTCCCCCGCCCCAGGCTGCTTGCCCAGCCACACTTCTGCCTCCCCATCCCATCTCTGCTCTGGGAGGAAGTCTCTGTCCAGACGTGATTAACTCACTCCCCTCCACCTCCTAGGAACCAGCCGCCCCACCCTGAGTCCTGGGCTGAGCTGTAGGGGCCAGGCCCCAGGACCTCTAGCTCAACCGATCCAGCAGCATCTGCTCCTCACCTGAGGTGGCGGCGGCCATGGCCCGCATGCCCTGCTTCTGGGTCTGCTGCCCACGCTGGGCTAGTCCCCAGGCCCCGAGCTGCCAGCGTGGTGGCTGGCCCCTCCCTTCCCGCAGCTCCACCCTCCTCCCCTCAGCACCAGGAGCTCCACCCACAGCCAGTACCAGTCCCGCTTCCACCACCCCCTGGTTTCCTTCCTCTTCACACCCTGTCTTCCACAGCGGACCAGTTACAGGCTTGCAAGTAAGCCTGGGGGTTGCTGGGGGCCGTGGAGGGTGGCAGGGAGGGGCCCCGCACGCCCAGAGACTAATTCCCAGACACTCCTGGCCCCGAGCCTCTCTGGGCTTTATACAGAGAACTCCACATCTGCCCATTACAAATGCAGACTCAGACTTATGGGAAATCAGTTATTTACCACAGTGGAAAATTGGGAAAATGGCTCCTTTATGAAAGGAAACCCAGGGTTGCACCTGGAGGTCCAGGTAAAGTTTTGTGGGCCCCAATTTGGGGCATCCCATCTGGTGCTCTGGCTTGGCCTCACACCGCTTTCCTAGGTGGCCGTGCTTGGCCTCGCCTGCGGTCCCAGGCAGCTCCTCTGCGTCCCAGCTTGGCCTGGCCCTGCTGCGGCCTGCCCTTGGCCTTTGAAGGCCGGTAGTCGGTGCCTTGACCGGGCCTCTGCTCCCTTCCTTGCTGCTTCTTGCTTACAGGCCCAGCAGGCCGTCTTCGTTTGGCTGCCTTCGGGAACATGTCTGTGGAGAGAGACAGTGTCCAGGCCACCAAGGCACAGGGACAAGCGCGAGGTGTCCAGCTTCACCAACCCCTGCCACGTACCCTCATCGGGCTCCTCTCCCACTGCCTGGCGGAAATACTCGGCTTCGTCGTCGTCGTCCTCCCGCTGGCCAGCCCCCTCCGTCTCTGGGGGGACACCGGGGTCCTCAGCATCGCTATCCCCATCGGCCCCTGCCCGGGCCCGCTTCATGCCTGCCAGGCTCTTCTTCCTGGAAAGGGGTGGCAGTGAGGGTGGGAGCCTGCACCCGGGACCCTGCCCCATCAGCACAGCCCACTACCACACACTTGTGGACCTCCCGCTGCTCCCGCTTGCGCTGGACATCCTGGGCCTGCCGGGCCTGCCTCTGGGCCTTGAGCCGCAGCTTCTCCTCCTTGGCTGCCAGGATGGCCTGCAGCTCCTCCTCTGTCTTGTGCACTGAGCAGGAAGAGACAGGTCACCACGATCCAAGTGGGTTCCTAAGACCCACCTCTGAAGGCCTTGGACTCCCAGCCCCATGGCTCGCCAGCCCCGTTCTCACCGAAACTGTGGAACAGCACGTTCCCCTCCCCCACACCCTCCTGGATTTTGATAAGCTGCAGCGTCAGCCGAGGCCCAATCTGGAGAGATAAGGGGGAAGAGTCAGTTCTTCATCAGGGCTGGGGGCTGCCAGAGGAAGTCACCTCTGCCACTGGGCCTGCCCTGGGGCTGGGCCTCACCTCAGTGAGCCTCACGGCGCTCTGCTGGGCCCGCATGTTGCCGCGGCCTGCCACAGCCTGGGGCAGCTCTGTAATGTTGTGCTCGCCATCCGGCTCCGCCTCGCTCTCGGACAGCCCAGCGCCCCTGTGCAGAGGGCACACACCAAGGTGAGCAGGGGATCGCAGGCTCCTGAAACAGCTCCGGGGCCCCCAGGACTGCAGTGATCTCCCACCCAGTGCCCTCCTCACGTGGCCAACAGCTCACTGATGTCCTGCAGACGGCTCATGTTGGGGAACTTTTCCTGTAGAAGCTTCTTCATCCCACGACTTGCGCCCACAGGAACGACTTTGATACTACTGCAGGAGCCAGGATGTGAGAAGGGGCTTTAGGAGTCGAGATTGGAGGTCAGGTCTACCCGCCTACCCTTTCCACAGTGCGTCAGAGCGTTTACTTTGAGAATGAGCAATCACAGAGCCTCAGCTGGAGCACTGTCATCAGCCGCACGTGAAAGCCTGCCCTCCCCCACCCCCAAGGCCCAGTACTCACTAATGACGGAAATCTAGCTCCTGGGAGTCCGGATTGTAATTGATGAGAAGGCAGCGCTTGATGGTGTTTAGGTTGACCTGGGAGGGAGAGGCGGGGGGCACTGAACCATGTGAACCACCCACAGATTCCCTGTGTGCTGAAACCACACCAAGCCCAGGCCACGGCCATGCTCCAGAAATCTCCGGCAAAGGGGTATGGGGTGCTCCTAGCAGTGCTAGCAGCTGTGGGGCCTGATGGACTGGCTGGGGTGCTGGCCTGAAATCCTGGTTCTGAGGCCCACTTAAGCTATCACACCGGAACCCCTGATGATCTAACAGCCTAATTTGAGACCTGCTGGTGCCAGGGATTAGGAGCTGGGGCTCTGGAACCAGACAAGTTAAAAAATCCAGTCCTGGGGCACCGGGTGGCTCAGTCAGTTAAGCGTCTGTCTTTGGCTCAGGTCATGATCTCAGGGTCCTGCGATCGAGCCCCACATTGGGCTCCTGGCTCAGCGGGGAGTCTGCTTCTCCCTCTTCCTCTGCCCCTACTCTCTAATAAATAAATAAATCTCAAAAAAAAAAAGGGGGCGTTTCACTCTACTCCCTGTATCTAACCTCAGACTAGACTTCACCTCTCTTGACCTGTTCATCTGTAAAATGGGACTCACAACACCTACCATGCTGCTTAGACCAACACTCAATGCACACTCCAGAAATAAAGAACCATCAGCGTCCTTTTCATCTTCCAGAGAATAAGGCAGCTCATAACGGAGCCTCTTACCCCAGTGTCACAGACACACGAGTGAGATTGGCGCTCAGGAGCTGCAGTGCTCAGCCTCAGTGCTGGGAGGTGAAGACCGAGCAAACAACCCAGGGACCCATGTGTGCTACCTACTGAACTGTCCGCCCCATCCCCCCCATCATCTGCCATCACACCAGGCTCAGCTCACCTTGTGCACATTGATAGAGGGGAACAGGTTCTGGAACATGGTGGCCATGAGCTTCACGTGCATGCCATGGGGTCCGAAACTGTTCAGCACCAGGAGGGGTGGGTGGGCAAACTGCTGCTCGTGCATGCGGTGTCGGCGCAGGGAGGAGATGACATCACGCACTAACGTGTACTGCAGAACAGGATGAGTGTGTGCCACACGTGGCTGGCACCACCCCCAACCCATCCTCTACACAACATGGCCCTCCTATCACCTCCAATCCTTACCTTGTCGATCCGGAAGGTCAAGGTGGGGCCTCCTGGGAGGCGCATCAGCTTCTACAAGAAAAAAGGATTGGTGAGAGTTGAGGCGGGCATCCAGTTAGGGAGCAGGGAGTGAGAACCTCTGCTCCAACTCTTCAGAGCGTTTACTTTGAAGCCAGAATCATGGCAACTCAGAGGCATATGGGTTCATCATGAGAGTGGGCGGAGGAACAGGGCAGGGAGCAGAAGAGGGCTGTGCGTATTAACTCACAAAGTATATGTTAGTCTCGGTTTTACTCAAGATCAGGAAGTGTGTGACCCCAAGGGGCCCAGCCACTGCCACACAATCCTTCAGGGTGTTTTTCTTTCGAATCTGAGAATTGCAAGAACAAAATGGAAGGATCATAAATATCTCTTCTTGAGCAAAGACTGTAACCTAAGCTGTTATGTGCTTTCTTGCATTTAATTTTCCCGAAAAAGAGGAGAGAGGGGAGTGGAAGGCGCTTGACCTCTAGAACTAATCAGACTTGAATTTGTCCCTTGTTTACTGTGCATCGCCCAATCTGCGGAGGAGCCAACTGGGTCCTGCGACGTTAACTTTCTCCCTTCAGGCCTTTGAGAGAGGCCTAGTTTCCACCCTAGCTTTGCTAACCCGAGTCCCTTAACCACCAGCCTCAGGCATCCAGCCAAGCCCCCAGCTGACTGCGTTCATCCGCGAGCCCTCACTGCTGCCCCACAAATCCCTGAGAGGCAGGGACGATGCTCCCCATAAAGGTCCCTTTCTCCAGCCGAGCCACGCGCGGTTCCGCGGTTGAAGCCACCTCCGCAGCCGCGAGGACAGGACCCATGGCTGATGGGAGGCGGGCTGGGTGATGCAGACCTGCAGGCGGGTGGCGGTCAGGGGCTCCATGACCCGACGCAAGTCCAGGCTGAGCTGCCGGACGCCGCGACCCGCGCGACCCCGCGCGAACACGAAGGAGTGCGGCTGCGCGGCGTAGGCCTCGAGGTTGCGCAGCTGCGCCTGGGCGCGCGCACGCTTCTGGTGCCGGGACTGCGGGGGCGAAAGGCGAGCGGTCAACGCCACGGCCGCCGGGCAGACCCCACCACCCCCGCCCGCCCCCCCAACCCCTCCCCGCGACACCGCGCCTCACCCGCCCAGATTGCCCCATGCCGCCGACTGCTCCAGCGGGACCCTTCTGCCTTGTGCTTCCGTCGCGGCACCGCTTAGTTCCGGCGCCGGCGAGGTGACCACGTGAGGCGGCACCCGCGGTGACGTCACCAGACGGGCATGCGCACCAGGTAGAGGCAGGCGGAATCCACGGAGGGGTTGCTATGGAGACACCGGGTGCTTGTTTCTACGGAAACCGGGCGGGGCTAGCGTCTCAGGGAGGCAGCTCGGGCTTCGGAGAAATGAACCGTGGGTTCGAATCCTACCTCGGCCTATTTACCCAGCTTAGCGAATTTGAGAGCCACTTTATCCACCCCAAGGCTCCCACAGGTATCCTAAAGTGAGGATGGTGATCATTTCTCTGACCCGCGAATTAAAAAAGATGATGTATGCACAATGCTCGGGACACCAGCACCAGGCCCTTGGGGAACAACCAGAGAAATGGGTAGAGCGTGGCAGTTAGGTATGTGGGCCCCCAGCTCCTGAGGGCCAGCTGTCTGCCCCGGAGGCCCTGTCTGCAGCTGAGAGATGGAAAGTCCACATCACCTTCTGGAAACTTAGGGCAAGGCGGGCGCTTTGTGAATAACTCACCTCCTCCCGGTTTCCGCTCAAAGCCCCAGTCTTGGCCTCAGGCCTCTGGCTTCTTCCCCAGAACCTTGGGGTGGGGGAAAGGGACGCCCCCGACATCTCTCTCCCTGTCCCATTGGCTTCCTTCCCCCATATGCTTCCCCTCCCTCAGCTGTCTCCCCTCCCCCATTTGTTTCCCCTGTCTTGGTTCTCCTCCCCAATTCTTTCCCCTCTTCCCCCCCTCTGTCTTTCCCTCCCCATCCCTGTCTTCTTCCTATCTCTGTCTCCCTCTGCCCCAGCTTTGTCTCTGCCATCAATGGTCTCTCATCGCCTTCAAGTTTTGATCTCTCCTGTCTCTGTCTCTGTCCCCATTTCTCTCTTCTCATCCCTTTTCCTGACTCCCCCTGTCTCTGTCCATCTCCCCCATGACTCTCCCCTCCTCTGTGTCTTGGACTCTCTCCCCCTTCTGTCAGTCCCTCTCTATGACTTATGAGGTTTCTTCTCTGCTGCCAATGGAAGAAGCTGGAGGGGGCTGCGGGTGGGGGGCCAAGGGGCCCAGTGTCGGGGCGGGGGGGACCAAGCCCAGGCCTGGAGCCCAGCCTGGCAGCCTCTCTCAGATCTGGGACGACCATTTCCTCTTTCAGCCCGGGAGTCCACTCGGGTTACGGTAGGAACTGGGTGAAGGAGACTGCTCCCTGAGAGTGTGTCTGCAGGTCGGTGAGGCCTTTATGCAGGTGGGAGACCCTAGTCCAGGCTCTGGGGGCCTCTGCGTGAGTCTCTTTGTACCTCTGAGAAATGACTGCATGGTTACTTCCGCCTGTTTTTGTCCCTGCATGATTTGGCCTGAGGATGTGACGCTGTGTGTTGGAGACAAATGGGAACATGTGCACTGTGGTGGGCAGGTGGGCGGGTGCCAGGGGCTCACTGTACACCTAGTTAGCACCTCTGTGCTTGCCAGTGTAAGACCCCGTGTGCCTGGGTGTGTATGTGTCTGACACGCAGAACAGATGTACTCCACCCACAGGGTATTTTCCTTTAAGTCGCGGTTGTGTGTGTGTGTGTAGCCATATTTTGAACACACATTTGCTGCCGGAATCTGTGCTGTGTTTCCAGTTGTGTCTTTATATGTGCCGGTGCCAGGCAAATCCGCAGACACACACACAGACTAGTCTCTCGGGGCCTGCAGCCTCCCACGCTCTGTGCTCTGCTGTGGGGGGAACGTCCGGAGCGCTGACCTGTGTTATCAGGCTCTAGTGGCCTGGGCAGGGGGATCTGGCAATTCTGTCTCAGTTCTCATGCGGGAAATGCTAAATATTTACAGTTGGAGCTCCTGGACTCAGCACACAGCTCTAGTCCCAGGCTCTGGGGGCACAGGGGTGGTTACCAAGCCTCCTCCCTCCGGCTCTCCCCCTGGCCTCTCCCCATACTCACTTAGAAGCTTCTGCTGGACCCTAAGCTCTTCCTGGGACTTCTTGTGCCTGCTTCGAGCCTTGCCAGACTCAGGGTCTTGGTCCTGAGAGGTGAGCGGGCAGGAGGGCAGGAGGGCAGGGGGAGGCTGATTTTGTCTGTTTGGAGACCTGGGCTTCCCCAGGCCTCCTTCTTACCCCAGGTTGAGATCCTGGAAGGCAGGGGATGTTGCACATATACAATGTGGCTCCAAGGGGTGTGGTCCATCCCTGTTGTGGGGGGCCTAGTGTCTTCAAGGAGGGGGCAAGGAGAGCTCCTGCTTGGTGTGGGAGTATGAGAGTGCTCATGCCTTTCTCCAGCTCAGACTCCTCTGGGGTTCCCACCTCATTCAGGGTAAAACCCAGGTCCTCTTGAGGCCCACGAAGCCCTGCCCATTTTGCTCTGTTCCCTCCTCGCCCTCACCTCCTCCTGCTCTCCCCCTTGCTCACTCTGTTCTAGTCTTACAGGCCTCCCTGGTGTTCCTTGGGCACATCAAGCAAGGTCCTAGCTCAGGGCCTTTGCATTTGCTGTTCCCTCTGCCTGGAATGCTCTTACCCTTCTCTCTTTCTTCAAGTCTTTGCTCAAGTGTCATCTTCTTAGTAAGTCCTGACCCGTCTGTTTAAAATGGCCCCTCATCCCGACTCCCACCCCCTTCCTCACTTGAGTGTTCTCCTAAACACTTATCACCCTCTGAACTACCCACCAGCTGCTTTCCCCACCTGAATGTTGGCTCCATGAGGGCAGGGATTTTTTTGTCTGTGTCAGTCATGGCTGTGTCCCCATTGCCTGGAACAGCTCTCGGCACACAACAGGCACTAAAGGAGTGCTTGCTGAATGTGTGAACAGGCAATGTGTGTGACAAGGAAGACCCCGGGGTACCCCTGTGTGGCCACCCAGGATGTCTGGCTTTGGACATAGTGGAACTTGGGGCCTATGGGGGTGATGTGTGGACACGTGAGACCTGTTCTGAGTGTGGGCAAGTGCATGTGAGAGGCATGTATGTCTTTGCCTGAGAGGCTGCAGGTGGACAAACCCCAAGAATGAAGGCAATGGGGGCCAGGGGTAGGTGGCCTCAGTACATGCCCTCAAGTGAAGATTCTTGTAGGAGCTCACCTATGTGAGCTGAGAACACTTGGGAGGGTGTAGCCGACCTGGGGCATGTAGGTGTTGAGGGGTGTGTGAGTGGCACCAGGCACTGAACAAAACCCAGACTCAGTCTCTGAAAAACTGATGTTTTGGTGGAGGAATTCAGATAATAAACAATGGCAAACAAATGAGGCAATTTCAGAGTGACAAATGCTAAAATGAAAAAGTTTGGATTGTGATAGGGAGTGCCCAGGAGGAGCAACACTAAATGGGGTTGTCAGGGAGGGCTTCTGAAGAGGGGACATGTGAGCTAAGACCTGAATAAGGAGAGAGGGGGAGCCACGTTAAAAATCTGGGAAGAATGTTCTCGGGTGAGGAAACAGCAAGTGCAAAGGACCTGAGGCAGGACGGTCCCTGGTGTTTGAGGAGCAGCAAGGAGGTCAGTGTGCCTGGGACAGAATGAGTGAGCGGGAGGGAGAAGAAGGCAGGGAGGGGACGGGAAGAGGGTGCAGGGCCTTGTGGGGCACAGGAAAACTTGGGGTTTTGCTCTGAGTGAGCTGGGGGCCATGAGGGGTTCTAGGAAGGGGAGAGACATGGCTTGACTCTGGCAGCTGTGGGATAAACAGACCAGAGGTTGATGACGGACAACTGGAGGCCTGGGGGGCAGCTGCTGTAAGGAAATCCAGATGGTGTCTTGAGCTGGGATCATGTTGGTGGATGATGACTGTGAGGGATATGGAGAAATTCAGGGTCTAAACAGAAGGGCTGACAGGCCTGGCTGATAGGTTGGCTCTGCTGTGAAAAGAGACAGGGATGATTCTGGGGTTTTGGTCTGAGGACGTGGGAGATGGGGTGTCTGCTACTAGACTGAGTTAGTGAGACTTACCTCTCACCCCACCTCACTTCTTCCCACCCATTCTCCCTCTGCTTCTGCTCCAGCCTCCCAGAAATACCTTTAATACACCAGGAACCGTCTAGCCTCAGGGCCTTTGCATTTGCTGTTCCCCCTGGCAGGGATGCTCTTCATCCTCAGACATCCTCATGACTTCCTCCCTCACCTTCTTCAGGTGTTTGTTCAAATGTCACCTCCTCCAGGACGTCTTCCCTCCTTTCAAATTGCAGGGGCCTGGGTCCCCACATCCCTCCGCTGTTTTACTGCTATCTCAGCACCGTCTAATACACTCTATTAATCCCTATAGTTTATTTACTTTTATTTTGCCCATCAGGGCAGGAATTTTTGTGTTTTGTTCCCTACTGTATTCCCTAGAACTGAGGCTGGCACCCAACAAGCACTCAGTGAACGTTTGTTTAATCAATGCACGACATGCTGTCCCGCAGGGCGCCTGAAACTCAATGGATAGGCCAGGGTGGGATCCCATTTGGGCACTTCCAGATTGGGCGGCGGAGGGGCTCGGGGGGGGGGGAGCCGAGCCTGTGTCGACCTGGAGCAACGCAGGTTCGGCCCAGCCTGAGAGCTGGGGGCCCAGGCTAGCCTCCCGGGGCTCCCCTCCTTCCCGTTCGTCCTCTGCCTGCAGGTCGGCCATGTCGGCGCCTCCGCTGCGCACGCTGCAGCTGCTGCTCCTGCTGGGTGCCACGTGGGCGCGGGCGGGCGCCCCTCGCTGCACCTACACCTTCGTGCTGCCCCAGCAGAAGTTCACGGGCGCCGTGTGCTGGAGCGGGCCGTCTGCCGCGCGCCCGGCCGCGGAGGCCGTGAACGCCAGCGAGGTGGCGGCGCTGCGCATGCGCGTGGGCCGCCACGAGGAGCTGCTGCGCGAACTTCAGCGGCTGGCGGCGACCGACGGCGCCGTGGCGGGAGAGGTGCGCGCGCTGCGCAAAGAGAGCCGCGGCCTGAGCGCGCGCCTGGGGCAGTTGCGCGCGCAGCTGCAGCACGAGGCGGGGCCGGGGGCGGGGCCAGGCCCGGGGGCGGAGCCCGCTGCGCTGCTGGCGCTGCTTGGGGAGCGCGTGCTCAACGTGTCAGCGGAGGCGCAGCGAGCCGCCTCCCGCTTCCACCAGCTGGATGTCAAGTTCCGGGAGCTGGCGCAGCTGGTCACCCAGCAGAGTGGCCTCATCGCCCGCCTGGAGCGCCTGTGCCCGGGGGGCACGGGCGGGCAGCAGCAGGTAACCTCTAAGCTCGCCGGGAATCGTAGTCACTTCCTGTGTGCAGCATTTGTAAGACGGGGCTCCTGCGACCCCACGCGCGATCTCTGATCCGCAGTTTTGAAATCCGAAAAGCTCCAAAACCCAGATTCCTACCTCTCCTCCCACAGCTCTTTGGGTCAGAACGCGACTGGTGGCTACCTAAAATCTTTACTTATCCACTTAATATAAACATTCGCAGAGCCTGTAATCAAGCATATTATTATGTAGAGACCAAAGACCCATGTTATGGGGGTGTTATGCGATATAAATATCTGCCCTGTGTTACTCTTTCTAACTGCTGCCATATCATCCTTAATTCTGGAACATGGCTGACCCTAATTTTGAATAAGATTGTTGCCCTGTGACAACCCACACCTTACAGGGCTGTTGGGAAGAATCTAATACTCATTGTTGGAGGCACTCTCATTATCCCTACCTTACAGAAAAGAAGCGTCAGAGGCACAGATCAGTTCAGCTGTGAACACCAGCGTGGGAATTTAGGCCCAGTTCTGCTCTCGGCAGTTAGAGTTAGGCTTTGGGGAGTATCAGTTATAGGGCTGGGACATGCCCCTGCCTGATCTCCCACCCATCTGGGTGTTGGGAAGAGTTAGGGGTCCAGTGTCTTTTCAGCTGAAGGCTAGTGCAATCACATCTGAGTCTCTTGGTCACCCCAGATCCTGCCACCACCCCTGGTGCCTGTGGTTCCTGTCAGTCTGGTGGGTGGCGTTAATGACACCAGCAGGAGGCTAGACCCAGCTCCAGAGCCCCAGAGGGACCAGACCCTGAGACAGCAGGGGCCTTTGGCCTCCCCCATGCCTGCAGGGCACCCTGCTGTCCCCACCAAGCCAACAGGTAGGATGACAGCAGGGCTGTTGAGGGTGTGAGGCGCTAGGGGCTTCCCAGTGCGTGTGGACAGAGGGAAATAGCCAGGATTTTAATGGCAGATTTCTCTCATGGTACGGAGACCGGGGGAAATGATGCTTTTATCCTGGTGATGGAACAAGGAGCTATGGCTCTCATTCTTATAAAGACCAGAATTCTTACTGGGGTATGAAAATGGGAAAGGAAGTACTTTTCCTTTGATGAGGGGCCAGGGAGTTTAGGACTGCTTATTGGTGAACATTTAAGCTAGTTCAGAGTATCATGTTCAGGATTTCTGTTCTGGTGAGATTGTAGAGCCAGGATTTAAGTACCCCAGGCTCCATATTTGCTGTAGTGAGAAAAGAATGAACTAGAATCTTAACTCAGGGAAGGAAGTGGATATTGGGGCTCTTATTTTGGTCAGGGAATGGGAGAGGCAGGACTGCTATTCTGGTGAGGGGATGAGATGAGAATCAGGACTCTTCTGAGTAAGGGGTTGGTTGGTCCAGGCTGTGCTTTCCCCCTATCTCTGTACCCACAGGTCCATGGCAGGATTGTGCAGAGGCCCACCAGGCGGGCCATAGGCAGAGCGGCGTGTATGAGCTGCGACTGGGCCGGCACATAGGGTCAGTGTGGTGTGAGCAACAGCTGGAGGGTGGAGGCTGGACTGTGATCCAAAGGCGGCAAGATGGCTCTGTCAACTTCTTCACCACCTGGCAGCACTACAAGGTGGGCGTGGATGGGTGGGGCAAGGCTGGGCAGAGGGTGGGGGACCTGCTTCTGACCTTCTGACTTCCCTGTCCTGCCAGGTGGGCTTCGGGCAGCCTGATGGGGAATACTGGCTGGGCCTGGAACCTGTGCATCAGCTGACCAGCCGTGGGGACCACGAGTTACTGGTGCTCCTGGAGGATTGGGGAGGGCGTGGGGCACGTGCCCGTTATGATGGTTTCTCCTTGGAGCCTGAGAGCGACCACTATCGCCTTCGGCTTGGCCAGTACCACGGAGATGCTGGAGACTCTCTTTCCTGGCACAATGACAAGCCTTTCAGCACCGTGGATAGGGACCGAGACTCGTATTCTGGTAAGGAGAACTTTTATTCTGGTAGGGAGTGGGGACAGGGGAGGTGGGACTCCTAGGGAGGGAAGGAAAAGAATGAAAAGGAGCCGGGTGAAACGTCCCTCTGGTGAGGATCAGGGTAAGCAAGAGAAGAGAGGAGAGGACTTTTATTCTGGTGAGGGGATGGAGAGCCTAGATTCCTAATAAGAGTGAAGATTTCTGGGGCGCCTGGGTGGCTCAGTTGGTTAAGCGACTGCCTTTGGCTCAAGTCATGATCCTGGAGTCCCGGGATCGAGTCCCGCATCGAGTCCCGCATCGAGTCGCGCATCGGGCTCCCTGCTTGGCAGGGAGTCTGCTTCTCCCTCTGCCCCCCCCCATGTGCTTTCTCTCTTTCTCTCTCTCAAATAAATAAAATCTTTAAAAAAAAAAAAGGTCAAGATTCCTGTTCTGGTAAAAGGCAGTGTGTGAGAACTAGGAGTCTTATTATTCTTTTTTTTTTAAGATTTTATTTATTTTTTGACAGAGAAAGGGAACACAAGCAGGGGGAGTGGGAGAGGGAGAAGCAGGCTTCCCGCGGAGCACGGAGCCCGATGCGGGGCTCGATCCCAGGACCCCGGGATCATGACCTGAGCCAAAGGCAGACGCTTAACGACTGAGCCACCCAGGTGCCCCTAGGAGTCGTCTTATTCTAGAAAGGAAGTAGGTAACATTCCCCTCCCTCCCAAAAAAGGTAGCGCTCCTGGTTTTCAGAAAGGGTGGGAAAGATGTACTTTGGTAGGATGATAAGGAAGGAATTAAAGCTATTACTCTAAAAAAGAAAACGGGGCCAGGGTTCTTACTCTGGAGAGAGGGAGGATCCAGGTTATATTCAGTAAGAGTGAGAAGGGCCAGGGGATGCCTGACAAAAGCCTTGCACTAGTGAGGTAGTGGTAGAGGCTTTTATTTTGGTGACAGGATATGGGTTTTCTCTCCCCTCAGGTAACTGTGCCTTGTACCAGCGGGGAGGCTGGTGGTACCACGCCTGTGCCCACTCGAACCTCAACGGCGTGTGGCACCGCGGTGGCCATTACCGCAGCCGCTACCAAGATGGTGTCTACTGGGCTGAGTTTCGTGGCGGGGCTTACTCTCTCAAGAAGGCCGCCATGCTGATCCGGCCCCTGAGGCTGTGACCATCCGTCCATCTGTCCCTCAGGTCGCAGGGGACATTTGTCAGCAGGAGCCCAAGTTGTCCTGGCCACACCTGCTTTGTGACTTAGCGGGGGCCACCTCCCACAGTCTGTCCTGTTGTGGATCTGCTCCCCTGAAAACGGGACCCAGGAACCCCCCCTGCTGGTTTCTTAGACCCAAATGGCTCCAGAAGGGCGTTTAGATCGCAGTTTGAGCTCATATTTTATAACAACACAGAATCTCCACAGAGCGTGTCTGGTTTGCCTCTGCCCCTGCCAGGGGTCACTCCCTGTGCCCACCCCCCTCCTCCTCCTCCTCTTCCTCCAATTCCTCCTTTAGGTCCTCCAGGATGAGGTTGTCCAGGTCTTCCAGGAGGCCCCCCTGGCTCAGGCAGGTGGCCACAGTGGAGCCACTGCTGATGTGGGGGTTGCTGGGGTGCAGGACTTGGGGCAGGTGGTTCTGCTTTCGGCTCTTGGGGTGTGCACAGGACGTCCCAGGCATGTGGGGCTCTGGGGAGGGAGAGGTTCTGAGGCTACGGAGCTTGAGGCCACCTAAGACTCTGGGGGCAAAGGGGCTGCAGCCACAGGGTGTTCTGGAGAGGGGAGGGGCCTGGGCCAGAGCTACAGGAAACTCAGAGATGAAAAGTCACAGGTGTTGAAGCCATGACAGACCCAGGGACATGGGCAACGCCTGAAACTACAGGACGTAAAACAGGAACCGAGAAGAGACCACGGGGCAGAGGCCGAGGCCATGGAACATTGGGGTGAAACCACTGAGCCTCAGGGGCAAGACCACAGAATATGGCTGATGGGTATTTAGGTGGGTATTAGGAGGGGCAAGGTCTTGGGTGGCCTGGTGTTGGGAGGCCACGGAGACTGGGGGCGGCCATAGAAGATGCGAAAGGAGGGGCTGATGCCATGGGATGAGCTAAGTGGCTCTGGGCACCGAGGCCTTAGGAGGCATGTGGGAGAAGCAGGCAGGGACCTTGGTACAGAAGGCCCCAGAGGCGGAAGTCCCAAGAGTCAAGCTCAAGTAGACTGCCCCAAATTGGGGGGAGGTCATGGGGGACATGCCAGGCCCTCACCTCGCCGGTTGTAGCAATCGGCAGCCGAGCAGGAGTGGGTGTGAGTGCTGCGGCGGTCGGTGTCCCGGTCCCAGCGTGGAGGGAGGATCCGTGTTGGATACACAGGGAAGCCGCACCCGTAGCAGGGGGATGAGGACCCCATCTGTGCCCAGCCCCTGGGGGGCGGGCAGGGCCGTGAGGGTCCAAAGGTAAGGCCTGGGCCAGGGTGGGGCCAGGGCAGGACAGGGCGGGGCGGGGCGGGGTGGGGTGGGGCAGGGGTCAGCACCCTCACCGGAAGTTGTGCCGACACCTCGGGCAGTGGAACTCAGCCACACCCCACATCTTGTCACACGGCACGGGCTCATAGCGCTTTCGGCATTTCCTGCAGCGGGACACCTGGGTGTGTAGAGTGGGGAGCAGGCTTGCTGTCAGAGGGGCGCCCCAGGAGCTCGAATACTGGCCGCAGTGGGAAGAGGTACCCCCCGGAAATTGGCAAATACTACAAATCTGGGGTTCTCGCACCACCTCCCTGCACTAGCTGGGCTACTAAGCATTTGCCAGAAGCACACCACTGATCAGGGGGTTCCAAATCCAGACCTGGGATTGTGGTTTTGGGGTCAGGTTTGATTTGTGGGGCAGCTGTCAAACTGTGGAGTCAGAGGTCGGGCTCTGGGGATAAGGGTGGAGCTGGAGGGTCAGATGGATGGGGTCCCAGATGGAGACTGAGCTCTGAGACTACAGGCCAGGGGTTGGGCTCTTGGGGGTTGATATTCTCAGGTCAGAGGTGCGGATACTGAAGGGGGGGGTCAGGTTATCACCTCCTTCCTCTGGGGTACGCGCCGCCACCAGACATGGTCACAGGAGGAACAAGCAAATTGCCGATCCACGGCGGGAATGAGGTCTTCCTGGGCGCGTTGGAACATGCGGAGGTTGGCTTCTGTCAGGGGCAGGAGGGAGGTCGCCACATCCTGCACGATGGGGACAAGAGGGTGGTCACACCTCCTCCACGAACACAAACACGTCAGCCTCTTCCCTCTACATACATGTCTCCTCTGCTCATCCATGGACGCCCTCCACTTTCCCCCATGGATGCCCTCCTCACTCCACCTGCCCCTATCCCATACCTTGGACTCACCTGGATGTCCTGGTCCTGCTTCATATCCTCTGGCGGGTCCTGGGTGGAGACATCAGGGGCAGAAACTGGGGATGCCGCTCAGACCTCTTCTTACCGTTATTCGTTGGGGCAGGGCTCCTGGACGAGGAGGCTGGGTCCTGACCCCATATGAGTAGGGAGTCCCTAGCTCAGGAGCAGCTTATGGAGGGCAAGGTGCATGACCTCAGTTATCCTCACAGTCGTCTTGAGTCGGGGTACACCTATCATCCCCACTGCTCAGATAAACAGGCTCTGAGCAGGGAGTGGGGTTGCCTGCGATCACCCTGAGTGAGCATGGCCGAACAGGCCTGGACCCCATGCTTCCCTTCCTGCTGGTAAATGCCACACACTTGGTGGCATTGTGACGGGTCGCCTCTTTGAGTCCATGCTGCTTTAGGCTAAGTGCTTGGGCTCTGGATTCAGATAGATGCAGGTTCCAATCCGAACCACTCCCCCTGCATCCCTAATGAGGGGTATCTCAGAGCAGCACCACGGTTGAAACCCCAGCTGCTTCTTCACTCTCCATCTCAGTTCCCTTGTGTGTAAAATGGACATGATAAATAATAGGACCTGTCTCAATGGATCAGTATGGGGATGAAATTCAAGGAAACCCTACTGCAAGGGGAGGGCTCACTTTCCTATTATTTTTTTCTTTATTTTAAGTAGGCTCCACACTTGATATGGGGCTTGAACTCATGACCCTGAGAAAGAGTCGCATGCTCCCCCCCAACTAAGCCAGCCAGGCGCCCCTCCCATATTTATCATACCCTTTACATGTGTAAACGTAAAGAATACAACACATACCTTATATTCTTTAACAACTACGGGGTGGGGGGTTGCTTTCAGGCAGGTGAAATCCATAGTGCGCTGGCCACCAAAGTCATTTAAGGGGTAAAGTAGCCATGTTGTACCTGTGCCTCAAAGCCTTTCATTCATTCATTCATCACATGAGCTCCCTCCCCCTCTCTCCTCCCCCATTTCCCGTTTATCCTAGCCTGTTTGCGTGTTCCTTTGCTCACTCTGGTCCCTCTTCCAGGAAGACCCTTCCCAACCCTCTCCTCCCCCCTACCCCTTCCCTGGATTACTTCTCAGCCTTAAAGAGTCGGCACCACCCCTTCCAGGAAGGCTTTCCTGACCTCTCAGGGTCCTCTATAAGGACACTAATCCTGATTTGTTTCACTGCCTAGTTTCATGTCTCTCTCTCCCACTTAATATCACCCACAAGTAACGACCAGTGCCTACAGTTTGCAGTCTCCCTGGTCGGACACATGACTGAAAGGTGAGTAAGTCAATGTGGATCATGAATTGGGGATTGGTGGTGCATAGAAGGGGCTCATCATGGATCTGCCAGGTCCCTTCTGTTCCCCCTCCCCAGCTACCCCATCCTTTGACGGGGGGGGGGGGGGCGGGGGGGGAGGCAGTTTACCTGGGCATCCAGGTCATTACTCAGTTCCTGTCCATCTTGCTGCTTTACCCCTGGTGGCAAGAGTAAGTGTAAGAACAAGGTCCTTGAAGGATCTTGTGGGAGTTTCAGGGTCCCCCAGAGCCCCTGTATAGACCCTCCTCAGGAGATGATCTCAGCGTCTCTTCCTACCCTCAACGCAGACCACACCTCCTCTGCGCGCTTCCCGCTCTCAACCCCTACCAGGGCCGGGACCCCAGCCGGCTCACCGTACACGATAGAGCGCCCCACTCCCGTGTGGTCGCTGCCAAATTTCCTCATCAGAGTCCCCGCCTTCTTGGAGGATACCTTCCCATGAAACTTCTCCCGGAGGCGCCGGACGCTTTTCTCCAGCTTGGGTGGGCAAAGGAGGGTTCCGATCGGGTAAGGAGGGGAGCGACTGCCCCTCCTCCATCTCCAGGCATCCTTCTCCCAACCTGAACTTGACCCTTGGTTTTGGCCTCCCCCCCATCCCTCTACGGCATTTCCTGGAAAAAGCCAAAGTCCCCACAGGGCATTGGGGGAGGGAGCGGACAGGGGCGAGCGTCCTAGGCTAAGGGAAGAGGCCGGCCGGTAACCCCTGGCCTCTGACCCTTGACCCTGCAGCCCCCGCTTTTCCTCGAGGAGGCTGCATCTCAATCTGGGAGATGTGGCGGTCATTCTCCTTCGGGGGGGCGGGGGCGAGTGCCAGCCAGGGGGAAGGTCTGGGCTTCGGATGGGGTCCCCAGAAACTGCGAAGCCCCCTCCGCGCCCCCGGCCCCTCCCCGGCGCCTCTCGCGAGCCCCCCGGCCCAGCCGTAGCCATCTCCTACCTCCACACCTTCTTGAGACATGGTGGCGGCGGCGCAGGTTCCCGCGAGGGTCCGCACTGCGCGCTCGGAGCCCCCTTACCTGGGCGCGCCCGCGGGTCCAGCAGCCGCGCAGGGCAGGGGGCGGGGCCTCCGGCGGCCCCGCCCTTCCTTCCCGGCCCCCTCTTTCGCTTTCGATTGCCGGGGGTGACGGGTGGACGGGGCGCTCTGGCTCCGCCCGGGCTCCGCCTCTGCTCTGGCGCCCCAGAGCCGGGCGGGCGCCAGGGGTCTGCACCCTGCGGCGGAGCGCGCGGACCTCGGGCGGTGGAGGCGGCGCGGCCTCTGCAGTCGGTCACATGTCCCCACGCTGCGCGGGGTCCGCGTCTTCACGTCCCTCGTGGGGGCGGGGCCGCATCGGAAGGCCGCCGCGAATCTCCGTGTCCCTCTCAGCTCGCGCTCCCCCACTTCATCGCTCTCCCTCCTCCCCTCCCTCAGGAAATGGGCACAAATTAGGACCTGGGCCCCCTGCTCGCTCTGAGTCTCTTACGCGACTGTGTCGCCTTTCTCAACCTCAGTTTACTCCTCTGTAAAATGGGGATGATACCGTGGCTACATTTTGGTTATGTGTGTCTGCCAGGATTCGAGACCTGGGGTAGAGCACGTACTAGCACCTGGCATGGGGTAGGCTAAGTAGTCACAGGGCCAACCTACTGCGTGCCACAGCCAAAGGAGCAGGTAGTTGGGCGAAGGGGAAGATGCTTGTTAAAAAATAGAAGTTACTGGTCCCTAGCAGTCTGGCAGCAGCCTGTAGTCTAGGGGTTCCTGGGAATCTGCACTGTAAATCGGAAGGTTGAGAATCCTCTTGGCTAGCACAATTTTTTATATTTTTTCTAAAGTAGGCTCCACACCCAAGGTGGGGCTTGAACTCGTGACCCTGAGATCCAGAGTCACATGCTCCGCCCACTGAGCCAGCCATGGGCCCCTATTACATAAAGATATTCTTTAACAAACACACCAAAAAATGGAGATTAAAAAATATAGGTGTTCTAATATTTTCTATTCGACCTCCAGAACTTTGTCTGTGGGTCAGTGCACCTCCTTTGGAGCCTATTAGTGAATATAAACAGTTCACAGTTCTTCCTGACTTAATGTGGAATTTCAAGCAGGGAGGGGTGTGGGTAGGCGGCATAGAGTACCTGGGATTTTATCCTGAAGGAAGTGGGGAGGTGTGGAGGGGCTCTCTTGTTATACATATATACAGTATATATAATATATGGTATATAATTACTACTTACCCAGTGGAGAGGGAGGTTGCTGCCAGGGTGGGTGGCAAGCAGGCAGGAAACAGGTGGGAGACCCATCCACCTCCAACATGAACAAGATCTTCTAGATTCTCTTTTTTTTTTTTTTTGAGAGAGAGAGAGAGAGAGAGAGGTAGGGGGCGGGGGTGGTGGTGGTGAGCAGAGGGAGAGGGAGAGAGAGAATCTTAAGCAAGTTCCCTGCCCAGCATGAGTCCGACGCAGGGCTCGATCTCACAATCCCGAGATCATGTCCTGAGAGGAAACCAAGAGTTGGGACGCTTAACTCACTGAGCCACCCGGGCGCCCCCAGATCTGCTAGATTCTCATAATAATGGGCATCATATCGAGCTCTTACTCTGCACTAGGCACTGTTCCAGGCACGGAGCATCAAACTGTCTCGTATAGTTTTTGTGCATCAGGAATTTAGAAATGATTTTGCTGGACTTTCTGGCCCAGGGTTTCTCATAAATATTGTAGTCAAGATCTTGGCCAGGTCTGCAGTCTCCTGAATGTTTGACGGGGGCTGGAGGGTCCATTCGACATGGCTGGCTGGCAGGTGCTGGTTGTCGGTGGGACAGCCCAATTCTTCCCTCCCTGGGCTGCTTGAGTATACCCCCAACTTGGCAGCTGGCCTCTCCAGGGCAGGGGATCCAATAAGAGAAGAAAAGCCAGGTGGGAGTTGCATCTTCTACGACCTAGCATCACACAGCATCACTTCTACTGCCACCTTTTGTATGTTAAAATCGAGTCACTAGATCCGGCTAGTGTTCTGGAGAGGGGAAGCAAGACCCCTCCTTCTGCTGCCTGCCATCCTCCCGTCTCCTGCTGGAGCCTCGCATTGGCTGCACCAGAAGGCAGGGAGAGCAAGGGAGCCAGCCATGCTGTTAGCCTCTCAGGGCAGTTGATTCGGAAGGACAAACAGAAGATATAACCAGAGTATTGAATTTTGGCAATTGTGGACGGACAGAGAAACAAACATTTCCAGCGATCACGTGGGGGTGCTGCCTACCCACCAGCAGTTTTCGGAGCTTTGTGGCCATCTTGGCTTGTTTGTGCGGTAGTAGGAGCATTACTGCATTTTATCTTCTGTCTTTATAGAAAGGTGTGGATGGGGAGAAAATGGATGTGCTGATAACAGTGATAAGAAGTAGCCCCTGGGCTTCAGGGTCGTTCAGTCAGTTAAGCGTCCCACTCTTGACTTCGGCTCAGTTTGCTGAGATAAAGCCCCAAGGCAGGCTCTGCGCCCAGCGGGAAGTCTGCTTGATATTCTCTCTCTCCTTCTCCCTCTGCCCCTCCCCTCAGTCTCTCTCTCAAATAAATAATCTTAAAAAGAAAAAAGAAGTGTAGCCTCTGACATGTTGGTATAATTGAGTCAAAGACAGCCCTTACTGATCCATCCATTTGATGTAGTTTTGGAATGTTGATGAGGTTCGGTGGGGTGAGGTCTGGAGCCAATGGCCAAGAAAGAATTCTTGAGACATCTTTGGTGCAAAATGTGGTTTTATTAAACATAGGAACAGGACCTGTGGGCAGAAAGAGCGGCATTGGAAGGTGAGGAGCAAATGATGATATACTGTGGGGATGAGGGCGGTAAGGACAAGGGGAGGTGTCCAAAAGGACTTTCATATGCTAAAGAAGATCCTCAGGATCCTGGAGGCCATGTTATTATCAAGCTAAGTCTGTTTTTTCCTCTGGCAAAGCATTAACATTAAGATAAATTGGAAGTTTCCTGGAAGACTGTCACACACATTCCACCAAGAGGGGGAAGGTTGTGGGGTTGTCAGCTTGTGCTTTGTCTCCACTAGACTTCCGCTCCCTCATCACATCATTAATTTGATAGACATGCATCAAGTGCCTCCCCTGGTGGCAAGCATGGTGCTGGGCACTATTTCTGCCCTTCCAGAGCTCATGGTCTTAATGGTAAAGAGAAACACAAAGCAGATGATATCACAAGTAATTATTATATTGGAAGGTAGGTAAGAACCTTAGGATTCGAAGCCAAGGGCCAAGAAAGAATTCTTGAGACGTCTTTGGTGCAAAAAGGTGGTTTTATTCAAGCCCGGGGACAGGACCCTTGGGCAGAAAGAGCGGCACTGGGTTCGTGAGGAGTGGCCTGTTGCATACTTTCAAGTTGGGAGGGGGTTAGGGATAGAGCGTAATTGTCTAAAGCAATTTTGGAGGCAAGGTTTCCAGGACCCTGAGGGGGCTAGCTCTCGTTGGGAAAAGGTCATTTATTACCGTCTAATAAAACCTTAGTCATGAGACCCTTCGGATGTATATCGGTGGGCCACATGCTTGGGGGAATGACTGCCAACATGTATCTTGGGGGGTTTAGAGATAAACAAAGCTTCCAAAAGAATTTTTATATTTTAAAGGAGCCTTACAGGATGGGGTGGGGGGGGTGGGGGGGTGGATCGGGCTAGGATTGCCTTTTGCCCTTAGCAAAGTGTCAACATCGAAGCAGTTGAGTGCCTAGAGGAATGTCACTTTGCTTGTTTCAAGGACTCGTTAATGGGTTTTAGGTTGTAAGGAAATTTAATTATTTTTCTTCTGCCTTTGTTTCCCACATTGTATTTATGATATATACCAAAAAAGAGTCATTGAGGGGTCCATGACCTGACCTGGGCAAGTTGGTCAGGGAGGACTTCCTGGAGGAGGTGCCCCTTGAGCTGAAATCCTAACACTGTGAAACACTGTGCCAAGTGTTTGAAACTATGTATTTCATATGATCTTCATAGCACCTCCAGGAAGGGGATGAGATTATTACAAATGGGAAAACAGGTTCAGGAACTTACTCTAGGTCTCTTTGAAGGGTGAGTAATAGTTTTCTAGTTGAAGAAGCACAGACTGTGCACATGAGGTGGGAAGCAGTTTGGTCCATTATAGGAAGCTAAAGGCCACTGGGGTTGAGGGCAAGTGGAGGGAAGGGAAGCTCATGTCAAAAGAAACAAATCTTTCAGATGGACCCTTGAGGCTTAAGCTGGGTGACCAGTTTAATTATGGAGGCAATGGACACAATTGGAGCATGTGTGTGCTTTTCATAATCTAGTCCCCAATTTCCCCTCAATTTAACCAAATGAAGAAACTTGGGAATGCCCAGAGTTGGAGGCATGGGGAAACAGGAAATTTCTAAACTGTTAGCAAGGGCATCTCTTGGTAGAACCTTTGGGGAGGGCAACTTGGCAAAACCTACTAAGGCAATATACATGCTGTTTTAACCATTTCTTTCATGTTCTGTATTCTGATGCTTTGACATCTTGGCGGGACGGCCCCTCCCTGGGCACACACACCAACCATTTGTGTGTGTTTCTTTTTTTTTTTTTTTGAAGATTTTATTTATTTGAGAGAATGAGATAGAGAGAGAGCATGAGAAGGGGGAGGGTCAGAGGGAGAAGCAGACTCCCCACTGAGCAGGGAGCCCGACGTGGGACTCGATCCTGGGACTCCAGGATCATGACCTGAGCCAAAGGCAGTCGCTTAACCAACTGAGCCACCCAGGGGCCCCATTTGTGTGTGTTTCTGCATGCAATCTCCACACTACTTTTACTTTCCGCATTGCATATTTCTCTAACAATTGAATTTTTTGTTGCAACAAGCACCCATCACTTGTAAGCAGGACCAAACTATACACAATAAGATAAATCCAATTACTTTTAAAAATAACCTGTATGAAATCCTGGAAATACATCTTGGACAATGACATCTAAGAGATGAAAAGTAGTTTGGGATTTCATACTTGGCGTAGTCCTTAGTAAATGGGATGTTCTTTACAGCACAGAAATCTATTGTTTGAGTTTTGCGAAATCAGCTTCAAACACGTTTCCAGGAATGCATTATGTGCAAAGGTTGGGTAACATGGTTGGGGCTCTGCTCAAATGAATTCAGTAAGTGGAAAAATTACAGTGGCTAAAATACCTGGAGTGTATCCAGGGCTCGCTGGGTGCCCGGCTCTCTGTGGCGTGTCCTCAGGACTATGGGTCATTCATTCATTCCTCTGCCTTCTGGCTTCTGTGTCACTGTCTCTTTTTCAGATGATGAATCTGAGTTTCAGAGTGATTAAGCGAAGTATGCAGGACACCCAGCTTATAAGCAACATAGTCAGGACTTGAATGCGGGCCTGCTGATCACAACACTTCTTCAAGCTAGAATGGAGGACAAGAAGTCAAGGGGGGTACACTTCGGAACCCTTCTGGGTTTGAGTCAATTGCTAACTCTTTTTTTTTTTTTTTGAAAGATTTTATTTATTTGACACAGACACAGCGAGAGAGGGAATACAGGCAGGGGGAGTGGGAGAGGGAGAAGCACGCTTCCCGCCGAGCAGGGAGCCCAATGTGGGGCTCAATCCCAGGACCCTGAGATCATGACCTGAGCTAAAGGCAGACGTTTAACTGACGGAGCCACCCAAGCACCCTGTCAGTGGCTAACTCTTACTTAACCTTTCTGAGCCTCAGTTTCCCCATCTCTGAAATGGGAATAGAGTTGTGCAGTTTCTGTGAGTTCATAGAGATAAGCCATGTCAACCTGCGCTGTCTGACGGGGTAGCCAGCCACTGGCCACATGTGGCGTGAGAGCTCTTGAAATGTGGCAGATCCTAATTCAGATGTGCTGTCAGTTTCAAACACACACTGATTTAGAAGATTTAGGTAAAATAACACATCACTGGCTATTTTATGTTATTACATGTTGAAATGATAATATTTTGGATGTACTGGGTTAAATAGAATTATCATGATTAATTTCACTGGTTTCTTTCTTTCTTTCTTTTTTAATTTGAGACAGAGAGAGACAGAGAGCAGGGGGAGGGAAGAGAGGGGCAGAGGGAGAGGGAGAAGCAGATGCCCTGCCGAGTGCAGAGCCCGATGCTGGGCTTGATCCCAGGACCCTGAGATCCTGACCTGAGTGGAAACCAGAGGCTTAACCCACTGAGCCACCCAGGCACCTCTCACTGGTTTGTTTGTTTGTTTGTTTCTTTCTTTCTTTCTAGATTTTATTTGTTTATTTGTCAGAGAGAGAAAGAGAGCACAACCAGGGGGAGCGGCAGGCAGAGGGAGAAGCAGGCTCCCCACTGAGCAGGGAGCCCGATGTGGGGCTCCATCCCAGGACCCTGGGATCATGACCTGAGCTGAAGACAGACGCTTAACCAACTGAACCACCCAGGCGCCCCCACTGGTTTCTTTTTGCCTTGTTAATGTATGACTAGAAAATATAAAATTTCATATGCAGTTTGTCTTATAATTTTATGGGATTGTGCTGACTTAGAGGATATAAAGCAAATCGTAACCTTCCAAGGAGCATTTAGCTATTTTTATTATATCACCTTGGTTTATGTTGCTTTTCGTAACGTGTGGCTCTGTGGGGAGACAGTCCTCTATTCCAGTCCTGGGCAGGGTGGCCCTATCTGTGTTCTGGCAGCAGAAATATGTTGTTAATCATTGACTCCATGTTCCAGAAAACTCACAGGCAAAGTTTTGGGAAAGTGCATATGAGGTGTGTGCACCAGATCCTGAGCTCTGGGCCATCCCAGGTGACCTCATCTCTTTATGTTTTGCATTCTGAAATTTCGGAAGACAGTGGATGGCTCTCTGCCCCAGAACAGAACACTGCCCTTTCTTTTTCTGATTACAAAACTATAGTGTGCTTGTACTAAAAAAAAAAAAAAAAAAAAAAAAAAAAGTTAAACATTAACAAACGTTTGATTTAGAAAGAGGAAGTCTGTCTACACAAGAAAACAAAACCTTAGGTTATGGTTTTGTCTGTGACCACTGGCGTATCCACAAACATGGGGGAAAGGGGACAGGGGACATGCAAGCAAACTGTGGATAGTTCTGGTTCCTGGGGAGGGGAAGCGGGTGGGGGCTTGAGATGGGGGGCATCACGTTTTGTTTTCTATATGTCTGCTTTTTGGGGGAATCTGTTTGCTGGGGTGTCTTCATGTATCATTCAAAATAATAATAATACCCAAAGGGACAGCAACTCCTCATTGCCCTTGCGCCTGGGATAAGCCCCATTAAATATGAGTATTTTTTTCAGATCTTTGTCCTTTGCTTATTTTATTTATTCTATTCTATTCTATTCTATTCTATTCTATTCTATTCTATTATTTATTTTTTAAGTAGGCTTGGCGCCCAGCATGGTGCCCAATGCAGGGCTTCAACTCACAACTGGAGATCAACCCAGGTGCCCTTTGAGATCTTTGTCCTTTGAACTACCTCTTTTTTTTAAAAAGATTTTTATTTATTTATTTGAGAGAGAGCGAGAGAGAGCGAGAGAGAGAGAGAGAGAGAGAGAGAGAGAGAGCATGGACACAGGTGGGGGGAGGGGCAGAGAGAGACGCAGACTCCCCACTGAGCAGGGAGTCCTACCCGGGACTTGATCCTAGGACCCCGGGATCATGACCTGAGCTGAAGGCAGACACCCAACCAACTGAGCTACCCAGGTGTCCCTCCCTCCCTCTTTTTTTTTTTTAAGTTTTTATTTAAATTCCAGTTAGTTAGGGGCACCTGGGTGGCTCAGTCTGTTAAGCATCTGCCTTCAGCTCAGGTCATGATCCCGGGGTCCTGGGATTGAGTCCTGCATCAGGCTCCCTGCTCAGCGGGGAGTCTACTTCTCCCTCTCCCTCTCCCTCTCTCTCTTAAATAAATAAATAAAATCTTAAAAAAAATTTTGTTTGTCAAGAAAACTTAAAAAATAAAATAAAATAAAAGCTCCTTCCCCAAGGGCAGAGACTATATCTAAAAAAATAAAAATAAAAATTCCAGTTCGTTAACATACAGTGTCATATTAGTTTCAGGTGCAGAATAGAGTGATTCATCATCTCCATACAACACCCAGTGTTCATCACAACAAATAACTACTTTAAAAACATTAAAAAAAAAATTTTTTTTTTTAAGATTTTATTTATTTATTTGACAGAGAGAGACACAGCGAGAGAGGGAACACAAACAGGGGGAGTGGGAGAGAGAGAAGCAGGCCTCCTGCGGAGCAGGGAGCCCGATGCGGGGCTCGATCCCAGGACCCTGGGATCATAACCTGAGCCGAAGGCAGACGCTTAACGACTGAGCCACCCAGGCGCCCCTAAAAAAATTTTTTTAAAGATTTTATTTATTTGACAGAGAGAGAGAGAGAGAGAGAGCACAAGCAGAGGGAGAGGGAGAAGCAGGCTCTCCACAGAGCAAGGAGCCCGAAGTGGGGCTCGATCCCAGGACTCTGGGATCATGACCTGAGCTGAAGGCAGATGCTTAACCGACTGAGCCACCCAGGTGTCCCTACCTTTTTTTTTTTTTAAGATTTTATTTATTTATTTGTCACAGAGAGAGAGCACAAGCAGGGGCAGCGGCAGCCAGAGGGAGAGGGAGAAGCAGACTCCCCGCTGAGCAAGGAGCCCCAAAGTGGAGCTTGCTCTCAGGACCTTGGGATCATGACCTGAGCCAAAGGCAGACGCTTAACTGACTGAGCCACCCAGGCGCCCCGAGAACTACTTATTTTTCTATCTGACTTCATGATGGTGACATTCAAAGAAAAACAGGAACTTAAAATACATGTCCAGATTTCTGAACAAACAGGGTTTGGGATCAAAAGAGGAACTTTGTTACCAGGGACTCCAGGAAGATATGTACACTTCAGCACCTCTGTCCTCTCACTTACAAAATGGGAAGAAAAAAGTCTCCATCTCAAAGAGTTGCTGTGAGAAGGAAAGGCATTGATGAGTGTGCAGTGCTTAGACCAGAGCCTGCCCGCAACAGGTGTTCAGTATTTGTTTTGACTCTTGTTACATGATGCAGTCTCAGACCAGAGTCCAGGAACTCTCTCGTGCACTTACCCATGGAGGACCCTGAACCCATGACTGAACCTACTGAAGCCCTTTGTTTGTTCATCCAAGAAATGGGAACATAGCATTTGTGCCTATTGTAGGGTTAAAAGAGAAGAATGAGACACACTGGAGATACCCGCTCTGCCTTCAAAGGGTCTCTAGGGGCTTCAAGAAACAACCATAATGTTCCATATGTACATCCAGGCTGGCGGAGGCAGGGACGTCTGGCTGGTGTTCCAGAAGGAGGTGGTATGTGGGATGCAAGAAGCTGCAGGCATGGAATTGGGTGGGAGAAGGAGGAAGTGCTGAATTAGGAGTTCTCAAACTTCCCGGAGCAGCAGAGCCTCACTTGTTAAAAGGCAACTTTCCAGGGCCCACTCTGGATCTATTGGAGATGCTCCCGCACTTCGTGGGGTCTTGTCTACCCAACAGATGCTGACTGCCAGGTTTTGCTCTGGCAGTGAGGAAAACCAACAGAAATCTCTGCCCTGAAGGAGCTGTAGGCTTGTATCTTTTGCCCCTTGGGGGAGTTTTCAGCCATTACTTCTTCAAACATTTTTTTCTGCACTACAGTTCTTTCTCCTCTTTTTCTGGGACTCTGATGACGGGAATATTGGACCTTTTCATATTATCCCACAGCTCTGTTGTTGAGATTGGATAATTTCTCTTGCTCTCACCTCAAGTTCATTGCCTCTTTCCTTTTTGATCTCCATTCTGCTACTTAGCCTATCCAGTGAATTATCAGTTTTGGTTATTGTATTTTTCAGTTCCAAAACTTCCATGTGGTTCTTTTTTTTTTTTTTTAAGATTTTATTTAGTTATTTGAGAGAGTATGTGAAAGAGAGCATGAGCAGGAGGTGGGGGGCAGAGGGAGAGGGAGAAGCAGAGCTGAGCAGGAAGCCTGACTCAGGGCTCAGATCCCAGAACCCCAGGATCACAACCTGAGCTGAAGGTAGGTGCTTAACTGACTGAGCCACCCAGGTGCCCCATGTATGGTTCTTTTTCTAAACAACTCTATTTCTCTATTGAGGCTTTCTCCATTTCCATTAATTCAAGAGTGTTTGCCCTTCCTTCTTGGGCACAGTTATAATACCTGCTTTAAAGTATTTGATAATTCTGGGGCACCTGGTTAGCTCAGTTGGTTGAGAGTCTGCCTTTGGCTTGGGTCATGATCTTGGGGTCCTGGGATTGAGCCCCGCATCGGGCTCTCCGCTCAGTGGGGAGTCTGCTTCTCCCTCCTACTCTACCTCTATGCTCTCTCTCTCTCTCTCTCTCTCTCAAATAAATAAATAAATAAATAAATAAATAAATAAATAAATAATAAAATCTTTAAAAAAAAGTATTTGATAATTCTAACATTCTCATTATGTTAGGGTTTGTGTATGATGATTTTCTTTTTCTTTGTGAGTGGTTGGGAATGTCCTACTTCATATGTTGAGTAATTTTGGATTGTATTCTTGAAAATTTGAATATTCTATATAACACAATGTTAAATTACGATATGCTGGGTTTTGTTTATTTTTTATTTTTTATTATTTTATTTTATTTTTAAAAAGTTTTCCTGGGGCGCCTGGGTGGGCTCAGTCGTTAAGCGTTTGCTTTCGGCTCAGATCATGGTCCCAGGGTCCTGGGATCGAGCCCCACATCGGGCTCCCTGCTCCGCGGGAAGCCTGCTTCTCCCTCTCCCACTCCCCCTGCTTGTGTTCCCTCTCTCGCTGTGTCTCTCTCTGTCAAATAAATAAAATCTTAAAAAAAAAGTTTTTCTTTATTTATTTGAGAGAGAGAATGAGTGAGAGCACGAGCTAGGGGAGGGGCAGAGAAGCGGACTCCCCGCGGAGCAGGGAGCCCCCCATAGAGGGCTCCATCCCAGGACCCTGAGATCATGACCTGAGCCGAAGACAGCCTTGCTCAACTGACTGAACCACCCAGGCACCCTGGATTTTGTTCTAATCCTATGGAGAATGTTGATGTCTTGTTTTGGCGTGCAGCCAGGCAATTAACTCAGGTTCAGGTTGCAAGTCGCAACCCACTTTCTCCAGGACATGGTTCCAGTATCAGTTCAGTTTTCCAAGACGTTGCAGTGCTATTTGGATCTATCCTGGGTGTACCACCCGCTCTCTATGACCCATACATCCTCCTTTCCTGCTCTTCAGACCAGTTTTTTTTTTTTTTTTTTAAGAGTTCTTTTTGTCTTCACCTAGTGAGTAGTTCTGAGTTTTGGGCTGCCTTTTAAGTCTAGGCTGGGAAATACCAGAGGAAAAATAATGACAAAGTCATTGCTGGTTTGGTGACAAGTTGAGTTACGGTTTCCTTCCTCAACTAGATTGCTACCATTTACTTAAAAAAAAAAAAAGAAGAAGAAGAAGACTTGGGGCCCCTGGGTGGCTCAGTTGGTTAAGCGCCTGACTCTTGATTTTGGCTCAGGTCATGATCTCAGGGTTGTGAGATGGAGCCGCTTGTCTGGCTCCACGCTAGGCAGGAGTCTGCTTGAGATTCTCTCTCTCCCTCACCCTCTGCCCCTCCCCACGTCTCTAAAATAAATAAGTAAATCCTAATTTAAAAATAGATTTCATTTTTTTAAGGATTTTTATTCATTTATTTTGAGAGAGAGAGAGAGAGCATGAGCAGAGGGGAGGAGCAGAGAGAGAAGCAGGCTCCCCGCTGAGCAAGAAGCCCAATGCAGGACTCGATCCCTGGACCCTGGGATCATGACCTGAGCCAAGGGCAGACATTTAACCAGATGAGCCACCCAGGAGCCCAGATTTCATTTTTTTTAGAGCATTTATACGTTTACAGAAAAATTGGGCCTCTTAGAGGCTTCCCATATCCCCTGCCCCTACTCCACTTTCTCCTATTATCAACATCTTGCATTTTTATGGTACATTTGTTATAATTGATGAACCAACATGGATGCATTATTATTAAGTAAGGTAAATTAAGTATTATTAAGTAAAATAAAGTTTAATTAGGGTTCATGCATTATTTGTGTTGTACAGTTCTGTGGGTTTTTCCAAATGTATAATGTCATGTATCCACCCCTACAGGATCATGCAGATTAGTTTCCCTGTCCTCAAAATTCCCTGTGCCCCACCTAGGTATTCCTCTTCCTCTACCCTCACCAACCCCTGGCAACTGATCTTTTCACTGTCTCTATAGTTTAGTCTTTTGCAGAAGGTCACCTAGTTAGAATTACACAGTATATAACCTTTTCATGTGACTTCTTCCACTTGACAATATATATTTGTTTCCTCCATGTCTTTTTGGAGCTTGTTAGCTCATTTCTTTTTATTGCTGTACAATATTCCATTGTATGGATGTCCCACAGTTTGTTTTTCAATTCACCTATTGAAAGACACCTTGATTGCTTCTGGTTTTTAGAAATTAGAAATAGGGGTGCCTGGGTGGCTCAGTTGGTTAAGCAGCTTTTGATCTTGGTTCAGGTGTTGATCTCAGGGTGGTGAGATTGACCCCAGCCCTTCACTGGGCTCCACACTCTGTAGGGAGCCTGCTTCTCTCCTTCTGCCTCCCCCCCCCCAACCCTGCTGGTGCTCTCTCTCTCTCTCTAAAATAAATAAATACATCTTTTTTTTTTTTAAGATTTTATTTATTTGACAGAGAGAGACACAGCAAGAGAGGGAACACAAGCAGGGGGAGTGGGAGACGGAGAAGCAGGCTTCCCGCTGAGCAGGGAGCCTGATGCGGGGCTCGATCCCAGGACCCTGGGATCATGACCTGAGCCGAAGGCAGACGCTTAACGACTGAGCCACCCAGTCACCCCAAATAAATAGATCTTTTTAAAAAAAGGAATAAAACTGCTATAAACATTTGTGTGCAGTTGGACATAATTTTTCAACTTACTCGTGTAAATACTTAGTGCAATTGCTAGATTGTATGGTAAGACTATGTTTGGCTCTGTAGGAAACTGCCAAACTGTCTTCCAAAGCGATTATATCATCTGAATTCCCAAATCCCAATGAATGAGAGTTTCTATTGTGCCACAGCCTTGCCAGAATTTGATACTGTCTCTGTGTTTTGTTTTTTTTTTTTTTTAAGATTTTATTTATTTAATTGAGAGAGAGAGAGAGAGAGAGAGAACTCAAGCAGGGAGGAGGGGCAGAGGGCGAGGGACAATCAGCTCTCCCACCCCCCACTGAGCAGGGAGCCCGATGTGGGGCTCCATCTCAGGACCCTGGGATCATGAACTGAGCCGGAGGCAGACGTTTAACCGATTGAGCCACCCAGGCGCCCCCATAAAATCTTTTTAAAAGGTCTTTGATCATTTTCAAATCTGGTTGTTTTTTCATCATTGGAGTTTAAGAATTCTTTGATTCTTTGTATATTTTGGATACAAGTCCTTTATCGGATTTGTGTTTTGCAAATATTTTCTCCCATTTGTGGCTTGTCTTTATATTCTCTTAATCCATTTACTTTTCAGAGTCCTCAGATAGCTGCTCCGTGCATTTCTGGGAGACACAGGATGGAATGTGCTTGTTCTATCTTGATAAGAACCAGAACCTCCGGGTGGGAATATTTTATTTTATTTATTTTTTTTAAAGATTTTGTTTATTTATTTGAGAGAGAGAATGAGAGAGAGAGAAAGCACATGAGAGGGGGGGAGGGTCAGAGGGAGAAGCAGACTCCCCGCTGAGCAGGGAGCCCGATGCGGGACTCGATCCCGGGACTCCAGGATCATGACCTGAGCGGAAGGCAGTCGCTTAACCAACTGAGCCACCCAGGCGCCCTATTTTATTTATTTCATTATTTTATTTTTAAAAATATTTTATTTTTAAAATAAATAAAATAATAATAAATAATAAAATAATAATAAAATAAATAATACACAATAATATTTATTTTATTATTTTATTTTTAAAAATATTTTATTTTAAAATAAATAAAATAATAATAAAGAATAAAATAATAATAAAATAATAAAATAATAATAAAAATAATAAAATAATAAGGGAAGGGGAGAGAGAATCTCAAGCAGACCCTAAGTGGATTGCAACCCCTCGTGGGGTGGGATCCCAGACCCCTGAGCTGAGTGGGAACCAGGAGTCAGACGCTTAACCGACTGCACCATCGAGATGCCCCCACTCCTAAGTATTCCTAAATAAACCTTACTGGTTAAATTAGCCAGAGTTGGTTGGTTTCTGTGATTAAGCTAATAACCTTTACTAATTTTTAAATTTTCTATTTTGTTCATGCACGACTGACGTGATTTAAGAGTGAAACAAATGTGTAGAAAAGTAGGATTGGAACATCATGCAGCCTCAGAGAGAGGAATTATATATTTATGTGTACACACATGTAGATCTGTGTATTGTATCTATTTTATACCTGTATGTATAACATTATGTATACATGTATAACATGTATAACATGTCCTGCTTTCCATCTCCTTGGCCCACCTGGATTTCAGTTGCACCTGCTGTGGACAGTTCCATGCAATGCAAATCCTACCTCAAGAAGGCATACGCATTTTTCTATTTTCTTCTTCAGGGTCTTCTTAGTTCTCAGCATGCACAGCTGTTAATGCCCTTTGGGGCAACCCTCAACCAGCAGCTGGTAGGTAACCAGGAGAACAGGAGCTAGTGGGTAAATAACACTAGCAAACTGAATCTGACAGCACGTTAAATAGATTGTCCACCATGGCCAAGTGGGATTCATCTCAGGATATTTTCAGGGGAGACTCAAACAGGTATTTGCACACTGATGTTCACAGCAGCCTTATTTACAATAGTCAAAAGGTGGAAATGACCCAAATGTCTAAGGACAGATGAATGGATAAACAAAATATGGTGTATCCACACAATGGAATATTATTCAGCCATAAAAGAAACAGAGAACAAAGAACATGCTACAACTTTGATGAATCTTGAAAACATGTCAAGTGAAAGAAGCTAGAAATAAAAGGTCACATATTGCCTGATTCTTTTTTTTTAAGATTTTATTTATTTATTTATTTGAGAGAGAGGGCGATCTCAAGTGGGGGGAGGGGCAGAGGGAGAGAGAGAATCTCAAGAGGACTCTGGGCTGAGTACGGAGCCCATCTGGGGCTCAATCTCACGACACTGAGATCATGACCTGAGCTGAAATCAAGAGTTGGAGGCTCAACTGACTGAGCCACCCAGGCGCCCCATTGCCTGATTTCTTTTTATGATATATCCAGAATAGGCAAATCCATAAAGACAGAAAGCACATTAGTGGTTACCAGGGGCTGGGAGGTAGAGGGAAGTGGGGACTGATTACTTAATGGAGACAGAGTGTTTTTCTGGAGCGATGAAAAAATTTTGAAACTCGAGAGACGTGATTGCATAATATTTTAAATATATTAAGTGCCAATGAATTGTACACTTTAAAGTGATTAATTGTATGTTATGTGAATTTCACCTCAATAAAAAATAAAAACGTCAATGTATGGTGCAGTGAAAATATAAACTTCCAACTCTATTAGGCTCTAATTTAGTAGTACATGTGAAAGTTTAAGTTTACCTACAAGGAGCCAACTGAAAGAGCTCCCGATGGCCAAAAGAGAATGATTTGAAGCAAGAAAATCAAGTAATATTGGGCTACACTCCAATTAATACAATTGATGATTGAATAGATTAATAAATGGGGGAGAAGAGACTAGTGTCCTATGCAGAAGAATTCCAAATAATTTATGAAAATATTCTGCCCGGGTGCCTGGGTGGCTCAGCTGGTTAAGCGACTGCCTTCGACTCAGGTCATGATCCTGGAGTCCCGGGATCGAGTCCCACATCGGGCTCCCTGCTCAGCAGGGAGTCGGCTTCTCCCTCTGACCCTCTCCCCTCTCATGCTCTCTATCTCATTCTCTCTCTCAAATAAATAAATAAAAAATCTTTAAAAAAAACTTATTTATTAAAAAAAAAGAAAAAAAGAAAATATTCTGCCCTGAAGGGAGGGGAGCATAACTTCCCCTAGGTATGAACTGTGCAGAGAGGCTTCTTTCCAAAGAGTGCACTATGAAAAAGGGAGCAGGGGTAGTAACTCTATAGTGGGGAAACCTGACAAACACTACTTCAGCCAGTTGATCAAGGTCACCGTCAATAGTCATGAATCCTGTTGATTTACATACCCTTGATATAATATGGAAATGTCATCTTACTTCTGTGGCATCCTTCCTCTAAACCCATAACCCCACAAGTCTAATCATGATAGAACTGATATCAGATAAATCCCAGTAAATGGTCATCCTGCAATATCCCTCAAAAGGGTTCCAGGATTCCTCAAAACTGTTAGAGACATAAAAAACAAGGAGAAGTCTGGGAAATTGTCACAGACTAAATGTAATATGGTGTTCTGGATGCGATCATGGAACAGAAAAAGGGCATTGGGTGAAAACTAAGGAAATCTAAAGTATGGATTTCAGGGAACAAAATGTATCAGTATTGGTTTGCTACTTTATAACAAATGCATCATGGTAATGTAAGATGTTAATAATAGGGAAATTGCAGAGGTATATGGAAACTCTGTACTGTCTTCTCACTGTTTCTGTAAATTTATTTTTTATTTTTATTTTATTTTTTTAAAGATTTTGTTTATTTATTCATGAGAGACAGAGAGAGAGAGAGAGAAGCAGAGGGAGCTTCTCCCAAGGAGCAGGGAGCCCGATGTGGGACTCGAACCCAGGACGCTGGGATCATGACCTGAGCCAAAGGCAGACGCTTAACCATCTGAGCCACCCAGGTGCCCTGTTTCTGTAAATTTAAAACTTATCTAAAAAATGAAGTCTGTTTTACAAATGTGCTCACCCTTTGCCACTGAGAGACATCTGTACATGGTGGTGAGTGCATAGACTCTGGAGCGAGGTTGCTTGGGTTCAGATCCCAAACTCTGCCACTAACTGTGGTTGGTAGCCTTCAAGATGGCCTCCAGGGACCCCTGCCTCCTGACAGTCATGCCCTGTGTAGTCCTGGTCCTCACTGAATCATGCTGGCTCATGTGACTCACAGAGTGTTGTGGAAATGATGCTATGTGATTTCTGAGTCTAGCTCTTAAAAGGCACTATGGTTTCCTCCTTGCTTTTTCTCTTCGATCACTCACTTTGGGGAAAGCCAGCTGCCATATCATGAGGACACTCAAGGAACGCTGTGGAGAGGTCCACGCAGCAGGGAATTGAATCCTCCCACTAACCACCACCAGCTTGCCAGCCATGTGAGGGAGCTACCTTGGAGGTGGCTCCTCCAGCCTCAGCCGAGCTTTCAGATGACAGCTGCCCCATCTGACATTTTAACTGTAATCTTATGAGAGACCCCTGAGCCCAAACCATGAAACTCAGCTGCTCCCCGTGGATTCCCAACCCACTGAAACTGCAAATGATAATACTTACTGCTTTAAGCCTCCAAGTTTTGGGGTAATTTGTTTCATAGCAATTGATAACTAAAGCACTAATTCAGGGATAGGCACTCCCCCCCCCCCACCCAAAGGACAAGATAATAAATATTTTAGGCTTTTCAGGTCATATACAGTCTCTGTTACATAATCTTCTTTTTTTCAAACTCTTTTAAAATGTAAAAAAACATTCTTAGCTTGAGAGCTGTACAGAAACGAGCCATGAGCCTGTCTTCCCCTTTGCTTGCTGGCTTCTTTGCTTCTCCTTTCCATTATCCTCCCTCTTTCCCCTCTCCCTTTCTTCTCTTTCATTTATTCAGTCTTTAATTCAGCAAAATGAACACCTACTGTGTGTGCCAGGCCCCGTGTGGGCTGCTGCCGTTATATCTGTGACTAAGACGCCTCTCTGCTCTCCTGGGGCTCCCAGCAGTGTGGGAGACAGACAGCAAAGCTGTAAGTAAAGAACCCAGCATATCATCATGCACTGTAGCATCTACTCTGAAGGAAACAAGCAGATTGCAGGGAGAGATAGGGTCCAAAACATCTAGCCAGGGTGGTTGGAGAAGGAGTCTTTGAGCGGAGACTGGAAGGATGAAGAGAAAGCAGTCACAGGAAAAGTGTTCTGGGCAGAGGGAACAGCTTATGCAACAGCCCAGAGGCAAGAAGGAGCTAGGAGTTTGTGGGAACCGTGGAGAAGGACAGTGTGGCTGGAGTGAGTGAGGTGGAGACTGGGGGGCCATGGGGTCAGGCTGGTGACAGGGCCATGGTACGGCGCCTTGAGGGCTGTGGTGTCAGAGCAATAGGAGCTTGGGAGGGCTTTGAGCAGGGGTTGCTTGACCTGATTTTTTTCTCTGACCTGTGGATTCTAGCAGCTCCACTCTCTCCCATGGCCTCTTATCTTCCTCATCGAAAGGCCCGTGAGAATTTATTGAATATTTACTATATGCTGACACTCACAATTACTCTCCGAGGGAAGTAATGTTAAAGATGCGGAAACCAAAGCACAGAGAGGTGAGTAACCGGCTAAGGTCACACAGCCCCAGGAAGAGGTGGAGGCAGAATTTGAACTCAGGCAGTTGCCACCATGCTAGCCGATGGCCCCACAGCTCCAGCCTCCTCCCCAGGTTTCTAGCCATCAACTCAGTTCTCATCCATCAACCTCAGCTGGGCCTTCTACCTCAGGGCTGGTCAGTTCCTCTCCTGCTCAAACGTCTTCCATGGCTCCCTACTACCCTTGATAATGACTAAATCCTTTAGCCTGGTATTCAAAACCTTTTATGAAGTCAGCCCACCCAGCAGCCTCCCTGCCCCATCTTTCTCTTTCTCCCCCTTATGTCAGTCCCTCATTGACACCCCAAGATCAAGCCATCCTGGATGCCTTGCAGTCCCTTAGCACTTGGGGGTCCCTGGAGACACATGAGCTGCTGCCTTGGCTGGGCAGGTCTCCCATTCCCATCCCAGGCCACATGATGAAACTCATTCACTTTTCCTTGCCCCTTGTTTCAGCCCCCCACTTGCCTGGGGCTCCCCATCAAATCTTCCATCAGGACCAGGTACAGGGTAGGCACCAAATTCATTCATAACTCATTCATTAATTCAACAGTCATTTCCTGAGCACCTATTATGTACCAGCCCTTGCTGTATGAACTGAGAATACTGCAGTGAACAAGACAGACATGGCCCCTGGTTTTAAGGAGCTGACATTGTAAGGCAGGAGAAATGCCCATTTATTTATTTATTTATTTATTTATTTATTTTTAAAGATTTTATTTATTTTATAGAGAAAGACACAGCGAGAGAGGGAACACAAGCAGGGGGAGTGGGAGAGGGAGAAGCAGGCTTTCTGCCGAGCAGGGAGCCCGATGTGGGGCTCGGTCCCAGGACCCTGGGATCATGACCTGAGCCGAAGGCAGATGCTCAACGACTGAGCCACCCAGGCACCCAGCAACATTTTTAAAAAGATTTTAAAAGATTTTATTTATTCATTTATTTGAGAGAAAGAGAAAGAAACAGCAGAGGGAGAGGGAGAAGCAGGCTCCCAGCTGAGCAGAGAGCCTGATGCGGGGCTTGATCCCAGGACTCTGGGATCATGACCTGAGCTGAAGGCAGATGCTTAACCAGCTGAGCTACCCAGGCACCTCTGAGGAAGCAACATTTAAACATTTAAACTCTGGACTATTATTCAGGCATGAGAAAGAAGAAAGTCCAAATAAGGGAAGTGTTCAATACATTCAGATATCTGGAAGAAGGGTGTACTTGGTAGAGGGAACAGTGAGTGCAAAGGCCCTGAGGTAGGAATCAACTTGGGTGTTGGAAGGACACAGAGAAGGCCGGTGTAATTGAAATGGTGTAGGAGGGAGAGGGAGGAGGCAGGTCCCTGCAGTGTTGGGGCTGGTTGTGCAGGGTCCTTGATGAATGTTGGAGCAGGGACAAATGTATGGACTTTGGGTATGATACTCCATGCTCTTTATTTGGAGTTAAGGCCAGTGGCCTGTGCCTGCTTGGAAACAACCTCCTGAGGGCAGTAGAGACCTCAGAGTCTCAGAACTCACAGCCATGAGTGCTCATATAGTCTGAAAATCCCGTCAGGTGGTCCAGCAATTCCTTCTTGCCCACATCCCCATCGGCCGGCCACTGCATGAAGAATGTCTTCCTGCCCAGGACATAGATGTAACTGTGGGGGAGAGACGGCAAGGAGGGTGAGGAGAGCCCCGTGCCCTGGAGGCATGGAGCCCTCCCTGCTGTGCTTCTCTTCCCTGATAGGCAGCCTCCCAGGGCCAAGGCCTGTCATGCCCACTCCACAGGGCCATCTTGGGGCCCCCAGCCTGTAGCCCACATGGCTGGGGATTAAAAAAAAGGTCTCCTCTTCCTCTGATTCTTTACCTCCCTCTATTGGAAAACTGAATCTTTGTCTACATCTACAGCATCTACATGCAAATAGAGTCCCCCCTCTTCCCCCCCTCCCCGTTGGAATTGTGCAGTGCATGGTCAGTACCTCCCTTCAGGGCAGCCCTGAAACCTAGGGTTTCTGGCGCTGATAGGGACTGGGCTGGGGTAGGGAAGGGGGCCTACACCTGAGTCCTGGGACAGCAGGAGCCCCCACGCACTCAGATTTGACTTTCCACATGTCTGAAATTTGGCCCATGATGAGGTATGTCTCCTGTTCTTGTAGCCCCAGGGAGTCATGGCAGGTGGCGTGAGAGATGAATTTCTTCATGGTGAGGGACACAGCAGAGTCTGTGCCTGGAGAAGAGGAGACCCAATGTGTGAGCGTACACAGACCTGGCCCATTGGGATCCCCAAGGTAGAACCTCACACTGCCTCTTCTGCCCCCTTGGACATACCCCCCTTGATGATGTCCTCGAGTTTCATGTTGTAATAGATGTAGGGACTGGAGGTGGAGGACTTCACAGATTCAGCCTGACCTTGTACACTGGGAAAGCAGGGGCAGGAGGGTGTCCTGTTGGCATCTGGCCTGCAGGTGGACCTCCTCCTGCCTGCCGCCACTTCCCGCACTCACCGAAGTCCACGCCTGTCTCACAGGCTGCTGCCTGGAGCTCCTCCTGCCTCAGTCGGGTGCTGTCCTTCCTCGGAGATGGGCACTGTTCTGGGGGTTCAGGAGGGCAGCTGCTCTGGCTGTGCTGAGGGAGGGGGCCTCCTCCCATCTGACCCCCATCTGGACCCAGGCCAGCCACCTCTAGGTCTCTGGGTCAAGGTTCTCTCTCTTTTTCTCTATGTCTCTTTTCGGTCTCCTTCTCCCATCTGAGTCTCTTTACGTCTCCCTCCGTTTCTGGCTGTGCCCAGCTGTGTGTGTCAGTCTGTCTCTGGGTCTCCTTTTCTCTGTCTCTCTTTGCCTCTGTTTTCCCGTCTCAATATCTCTCTCTGTCTAAACTCCGTCCAGACGACAGCCAGGAGGTGATAAATGGCTCCTGGATCCCCAGCCTGGCAGCCCCCGCCTCAGGGTCCCCAGGACCTCACCCTCCGCACATCTGCAGACATCTTTGTGACAGATCTTCCGCAGGGAAGACTGCTCTGTGGGCAGGTTGTAGACGGAGCTGCACCTCCGGGCTGAGAGAGGGGCGTGTGCCTGGGGTCGGCTTGGGCCAGCGTTCCTGGGGACCCCTGGCTCCGCCCTCGAAGCCCCCCAGCCCCTCACCCCACCCGGCCCTGCCCAGTCACTCCCTCCGCAGGCCCCTCCCCCTTGAAGACTGCTCTTCTTGCCCAGCGGGGCCGAGCCCAGTCACTTCTCCGTCCCATCCCCTTCCAGACTCCCCACAGCTTTGACCAGCCAGGAAGGCCACGCCCCTTATCACCACACCCCTGTCGGTCCCTTTCAGCACCCTTCTCCGTACCCTCCCCCCCATGCCCAGGCCCCTCTCAGCCACGCCCCAAGCCCCCTTCCCGGCCCTGCCCCTCATCCCTCCCTCCTGACCCAGCCCTTCGCAGTCCCCTAGCGGGATACCCCTCCACCCCCCAACCCCTACCCGTGCTTACAAGGCTCATAGTAGTCATATATGGTGACCTGAGCGGCCTGCAGGAACTCCACCTGCAGCATCCTGTGGACCCGGAAGCCCAGCACTGTGTCTTCCTTGTGGGAAAGCTGGGGGTCGGGGTCGGGGACGGGAAGGGAATCCTGTCTGAGCTGACCAGGCCACTGATCATGGGGCATTGACCACAGGGCCTTGACCAAAGCACTGACAACGTGGCCTTGCAGCCTGGGGAGCTGACCTCGGGCACTATGATTCTCTGGTAACACTGCCCAAGGCGCTGACCATGGATTCTGTGCTCACCAGGCTGCCCATAGGCCTCTGGAGGGGGCCACCCAGGCTTCCTTACCTTCTCCAGGTAGAGGACAACAGTGTTATCACTGGAATTCATCTTGGTCTCATACTGGAAGGCATACATCTCCACATCACCATCACAAAGCTGGGGCAAAGGGTGAGGACTGCAGGTTGGCACAGACCCCCTGAGGTCCCCAGCTCTAGGAACTCTAGTCAGTGTGAAGTAACTCTCAAGCTTCCAGCCCTTGTCCTACCAACACCAGTGTCGGGGAAACTGAGGCACAATCAGGGCAAGGATTTGTCCAAGGTCATGGAGGGAGGCAATCAGAGGTGATCATGGCTACAGAACACGGGGCATTAACCTGGGGACCTTGACCCCTGTGCTCACACGGGGAGTGTGGGATGTTGCTAGGGCAGCCCCTCCCTGCTCAGGAGTAGGCAGGTGGGACCTCCATTACCTGTTTGAGGTCATTCTGGTTGGGGTAGAAGCCGGTGAGCAGGGAGACCTCTATGATGCTCATTGTGGCCTCTCGATTTCCCTGGGACCTGGGGATTTCACAGCTCCAGTATCTCTTCCCACTCTCCTCCTGCCTCTGCCCAGTGCTCCTACCGCCATCATTGTTCTCATGCCTGGATGAAGGCAGTCAGCAGCCTCCTCCTGGATCTCCCCATTACTCCTCTGCCCTCAGCAAGCTTACAGATTTAGCAACTGGGAGTCTGATGGGTTGCTTCCCTGCTTAACAACATTTACCAGGCGTCTTGTCTCACCCTTCCGCTTCACCTCCTCTCAGCCCAGCCTTCATGTGATTGCTTCTCAGTGTCTCTCTCCTGCACTGGACCTTGGCACATGCTGTGACTCTCTGCCTGGAGTCCTCACTCCTTTTTCTATCCTGAAACATCCTTGCATCTTTGCAATTCCCACTGATCCATCACTCCCTCTGGGAAGCCTTCTCCAGCCTATGCACCGAATCATTCTCTAATTTGCTCTCCCGTAGCTCCTTGGATCTCTCCTTTGCCATATTTAGTCACAGTTGTCATTTTACATTGATTCTGGATGACTTTTGTTATTGTCTATCTCCCCTGAGATACGCTATGAGCTCCACCAGGCAGAGGAGCTGCCTTGTTCACACTGTACCCTCGGTTCCTAGAACAGAGCCTGGCATTCAGCAGATGCTCAACACATGTTTTTATCTGGGGCAGACCTGGGTGAGGGCATCTGGGAGACAGGGCAGAACTGGGGTGAGGGCTGGGATGTCTCGAGAAGATGAGGACGGAGAGAGCTGTGGGCTTAGAACCAGTTCTGGGCATCTGGGACATAGAGCATGTCTGCCGTGATGGAGCCCACCATCCCAGGACATGGCAGGTTGAGGGACAGGACTGGGGAGCAGGTTGGTAGACAAGCATGGGCGGGCAGGGTGGGAGGCAGGCAGGGGAATGGGCAGGGGAGGGCAGGATGGGTGGTAGGATGCGGGAAGCATGGAGAAGGAAGCGTGGCTGGTTCCCACCCTCCATTCAACACGTAAGGAGTCTGGATACCAGGAAGTGAGGCCTTCCTCCTGCCCAGTCCAAGATCCTGGTGCCCTAACCTTGTCTCTATCTGGAGCTGGAAGGTCTCTTCCCCTTTTTTATTATCTGCAGAGAGAAGGCAGGAGTTTAGAGGATGGGTAACACAGCTTCCTGGGTTCAAATCCTGGCTCTGTTGTGTGACTTTGAGCAAGTTGCTTAAACTCTCTGTGCTTTAGTTACCTGATCTGTAAATGGGGAGCATAATATTCTCAACCCAGCAGAGTTGTAGGATTAAATGAGTTAATACAAGTAAAGCACTTAACACAGTGCCTTATTAGTGCTTTATAACCGTCAGTTATTGTTACCACCATTACTATTACTGCTACTGTTATTATTATTATTATTATTATTAAGAAATGCAACCCGAGCCAAAGCCTTGGTCACATTTAGTCCCTTAAAGTCCTGGGGCTGTTGAGGGTTATTCCTCTCATCCCTACGGTGAGCTCCCAATGGCAGAGTCTTGTCTCTTCCTCCTTGGTACCCCAGACTAGGAACTCTAGAATCCCATTTTGATCATCTCCACAGCCCCCTACCCCAGTTCAGCACCCATCATCTCCTGCAAGACCAGTGCAGTCATCTCCTCCCTGGTCTCCCAGCTTCTGCCCCTTGCCCTCTACAGTCTGTGCCAGAAGGAGCCTGTGCAAACCTGTGCTCCATCATATCCCTCCTCTGCTCAGAACCTTCTATAGCTCCCACTTCACTCTGAGCAAAAACCAAAGTTCTCACTGTGGCCCATGAGTCCCTACACCATCTGCCCCCATCACCTCTCCAACTCTTTTTCCTAAAACTCTACCCCTTGCTCTTCTGTGGCCACAATGGCTTCTTCAAACCAGGTGAGCTCATTCTTGTCTCTAGGCCTTTGCACCTGCTGTTCTGCCTGCCTGGAATGCTATTCCCTCAGATCCTTCCTGGCTCATTCTCTCATTTCTTTCATGTCTGAGCTCAAATGCCATCTCCTCAGAGTGCTTCCCCTGGATCCCCTCCAAGTGTGTATCACCTTTTCCTGCTTTATTTTGTATGGTAGTTATCATCACCTGTTAGTGTGCTATATATTTATTTTTTATAATGCAGATTGTTATAAATAAATAGCAGTAGGAGTATAATTTATTTATTGTTGTATTATTGTTTGTCTCCCCCTACTAGATTGTGGGCTCCAGGAGAAGAAGGGCTATTTTTCTTGTTCATGCCTGTGTTCCCAGAGTCCAGAAACAAGGCATGACACATAGTAAATGCTCAATAAATATTTGTTGAAGAGTTGAATAAGGCAACACATGTGCTTACTGAATGAAAACTAAAATAAAATAATAAAAAAGAAGGTCTGGGAATCCCTGGGTCTATGCTCACCTTCCAAGGTACTATGGAGAGTCACATTCAGGTGGTACAGGTTGCAGGTGCCCTCCCCAGACTCTGGGAACCTTGTGGTACATGGTCAGGATCTGCCAGGGCAGGGAAGGTGTCAGAGATCATTCCCACCCACTCCCTTCCTTCTCACTCCAGTCCTCGCCTATCCAGGTTCTGCCCCTGTGGGTAAGTCACAGCAAAGTCTGTGCCCCCCAAATTTCTGGATGCAGTGACCAGAACACTCTTTAGAGTCTAGACCACCTCTGTGTAGTAGGACTTTCTGCAGTAATTGAAATAGTCTCTACCTGTCCATATGGTAGCCACTAGCCCCATGTAGCCATTGAGCACTTGAAATGTGGCTAGTGCAACCGAGGAACTGAATTTTTAATTTCACTTAATTTAAATTTAACGGAGGCTCATGGAGGAGTTGGACATGCCCAAAGTCACACAACAAAGGCAGAGATTCCACTGTGACTCCATTGCCAGAAATATGAAAACAGGCTGTTCAAATTTAGTGAACAAGAGGTCTGTCCTCCCGGGCCACAGGGCATGGCACCAGAAGATATAATGGAGCCCCTAGATGTTGGGGGAAAGGGTGGAGTCATTCTCTGGGCATTGGAAGGCATGCTGGAGGGAGAATCTTCCTTTGGGGAGGTGAAGAAAGAGACACCCCTTCAGGGACTCAGCATGACAGGTCTAAAAACCTCTGGCCTCTACCTCTCCTGACTCTTGACTCATAATAAGTGAAGACTTTTCTGAGTCTCTATTTCCCCACCTGTTAAATAGAGTCCATATTTTTACCAACTTTCTAGGGGCAGGTTTCGAGGTGTCCTTAACAAATAGTAGTGCCCTAAATGGTAGCTGGAAATATTGCTGATTTCAATCTTGTCTTACAATAGACTGTCTCTATTCCCACCAGCAAGGGTGGTGGTGGTGGTGGTGCTGGGCTCCAGTTAAGGACCTCATGGTGGGACACCAGACCTACCGAGATTATGCCTCTCCCACTGCCACTGGCTTTGATCTCTAGGTCATCCTGGGCAGAGAACTGAAAGGAAGCAAGAAGAGGATTTGAGCACAAAGGAAGCAGCAAAACATGGCTCAAATGCAATGGGGTCGGGGAGGAAAGCAAGTATGGGCAGTGAGGCCTCAGTAATTTCCCTAACTTGGGGTCTAGTGACTCACTGCCCCCTCTCCCCACATAGATGGTTTTACTTTTTCTTTTTGATAGAGCGTTTGTGGTATCTACACTGTCACAGATCAACTACAACTGCCAACTCAGGCTCTGTCCTAATGTACACCAGTTCAATCTGTTCAAGTGTCTACAGAGTTCCTTGCACATGGAGCCACCACAAGATTCTTCTCCCTCGCATCTCCGCATCTACTCTTGTTTCCATCATACATTGTTCCTTATCAGCCAGAAAAAATTTTTTACAAATTCACATCCGTTCTCATCACCCCTGCTTAAACCCCATTGCTATTCTTGGGATACTTCTGCCTCAGGGTCTTTGCTCCTGCTGTTTCCTCTGCTTAGATAGCCACAAAGCTCACTCCTTCCTTTCCTTAAGGTCTTTGCTCAAATGTTACCATCTTGGTGAGAACTTCCCTGCCCCTCCTATCTAAAATTGCAACTCCTTGATGTGCCCCCCCTTTCTGCTTAAGTTTTAGCTATAACACTTGCCACCATGTAACACACAACATCTGCTACTTACTCACATCTCTTTATTGTCTGTCTCACCCATTGAAATATAAAGTTCTACAGGGAAAGTGATTTTTTAATGTCTCATTCATGGCTGTATTCCCATCACCTAGAATAGCGCCTGGCATACAATGAGTGCTCAATAAAGTTGGGTCAAAGGATTGAAAGTAAATATCACTTCCTCCATGGAGTAAGGCCATGGAGATTATCTTCTTCCTCACATCCAGGATATTTTCCCCTTTACACACATTTATTTTCCCTATGTCCAGAAAGCTTAAAATACTTTTTGTCTTAGTTTCTTTCTACACTGTAAGTTTCATGTGAGCAGAGGCCACAGATCTTTCATAATGCATCCCCGTTGCCCAGGAGAATGACTGGCACACAATAGGTGCTCAAGATATGGTGGAATAAATGAGTGAATACATTGACAGTAGAGACACTGTTTGTGAGATAGTCTTGGAGAGGGAGATTGGCAGGGACATGACTCTTGGCCTCATCCCCAATGCCGCCTCTGTATGGCCTTCCTGTCTGCCCCTCAGTGCCCTACCTTTGCTGACCGCTGCTGGTAGGCATTGTTCTGATTGATGATCCACTCCAAGTCCAAGGCTTTCTTGGGGACGCTTATCTGGACCCGGAGATCCTGGACACCATCGAAAGGGACAGCTTCGCGGAAGTGGGTGAGGGCTTCAAGGGCCACCACAGTAGTCTAGGTGTTGGGATGGGGCCGCGGATCAGCACCACTGACCCAACGCCCCGGGAACCCGGACCGTGGCAAATCAGCACCACGGGTAGCTCCTTCCGGTGGGCTGGCCTTGTCAGCACCTCGGCTAGCGCCCCTCCCCCCCAACCCCCTCTTTCCGAGGCTCGGGTCACCTGGGTGGACTTGAAGCCTCCGCCTAGCTCCCGCTTCTCCAGTAGCCACTTGGCAATGGCGTGCGTCTCATTGTGCCGACCCAACACCACCTTCTGCATCAGCGCATAGGCCGTGGCCTCAATGGTGTACAGGGGGTTCTTGTCCAGGGGGCTCTTGGGCCAGTGGGTTTTATCTAGGGGATGGATGACCACTTTGTCTCCCCAAACTGGGCCCATCTACCGAAACCTGTTCTCGCCTTCTGTCATCTGGCCCAAATTTCTCATCCACTATTTTATTGAGCACTTACTTTATATGAAACTCTTTGAGGAGGCATATGGACATTTTATTTTTGGAACAGGTATGTCCTAGATGTCTAGGAGACAGGGACTCTAACTATTTAGAGATGGGGAAACTAAGGTTCGGAGAAGCCCCTCCAAGTCCCAGCAGTTTTCCTAACTCCATTCCTCTTGACTTGGAGGAGGATGGGATAAGGCTCATTGGGCAGGCCATCGGTTAACCACATTTTATGACCTTTTTTCCATCTTTGACCACCATGTCAAGCACTTTCCCAATTCAGGGCATTTGCACATGCCATTCTCTTAGCTTGGAATGTCCTTGGCCTTTCACACGGGTGGGTCTTCTTATCTTTTATTCCAGCTGAGGCATTCCCTTTTCACAGAGGCCTTCCCAGTTCCCAATCCATTCTCCTCTTCCCACATCATCTCTCCCACCCATCTTCTATGTTATCATCTCAGTGCTTGTCTCAATTTGTAGTTGATCTGTTTGTTTTTTGCCTGCTTCCCCCAGGGATGGTGGGACCTTTGAGAGCAAGGACCATATCAGTGTTGTTGACCTTGGTTTTTCAGAGTCTGAGCTCAAGAGTTGGCACACCATAGATGCTCAATAAGCGCTAAGGTGATGAGTCACACATTGCTGAATTTGAAATCATACAATCCCCCTCCCCATGCCCCCCATGACTGTGGTAAACACAGAGTTAACACAAAGAAGTGGCCCACACTCACCATGGCTGGCAAAGCTGTCCAGGCGGTCATTGGCTCGGGGGCTATTGGTGAGGGCCAGAGCATAGGAGACTATGGCTATGGCAAAGGTTGTATTAATTTGGGGAAGGCGTTCCTCCAGAAAGCTACGGGCTTGCTCCATGCTGGCAGGCAAATTCTAGAAAGTCAGAGAGAGCAAACTAGAGGGGGGCAATTAGAGGAAAGGGGTCTAGGAGTTAGAAGAGAGGGATGCATGGGGAGGGACATGAAGATGGGGGAACTTCTGTGGGCAGAGGATCTAGAGGGCTCTGCAGAGCCTGCCCTCCTCTTGGAGACTTACCGGTATCTCCTGGCTGCACAAGTACCTCCCCTCATCCAGGGCAATCAGGACAAGAGCTGTGAGGGATATGTCTGCTTCAGAGCCTCGGCAGCCACCCTGTGGATGCAGGATCACACCCATGATCCCCCTAGTGTCTTGGAGAGACTTTTCCCAACCTCTCCTGTGTGCCCTTGAAAAGCTCCCACGTGCTCGGCTGTGGGCTGGGGGATGCTGAAAGCAGGATGGGGAGAGAGAGGAGGAGAAGGAATCACCTCAAGATTTGCCTGTGTGGGGTCAGCATTGCCAACCTAAGCCAACAGCCATGGAGGGTGATGTGTTATACTCTACACTATCTCAAAGCATTCTTTCAGCAACTCCATTTCCCTGATGAGGAAAGTTGTGGTCAGAGAAGTGGTCACCTCATTGCTGGTAAATGACTGATTTAGGGTTTAAGTTCCTCTTTAGTCTTCTAATTCCACCTTCAGCCTTTGTACTGGGTTGAATAGTGTCCCCCTTCAAAAAAATTCATGTCCACTCAGAACCTCAGAATTGATCTCACTTGGAAATAGGGTCTTTGCAGATGTAATTAGTTAAATTAATAGGAGGTCATACTGATTAGAGTGGACCCCATCCAGTGACTAGTGTCCTAAAAGAAGACCATAAGAAGACCCACAGAAGGAAGGAGGGCAAATGAGGATGGGGACAGAGGTTGGAGTGGAGCAGCTAGAAGTCAAGGAATGCCAAGGACTGCCCAGAGGCCATCGAGCTAGAAGAGACAAGAAAGGATTCTCCCCCTAGGGCCTTCAGAAGGAGCATGGCCCTGCTGACACCTTGATCTGGGACTACTAGCTTCCAGAACTGTGATAAAATAAATACACTTCTGTTGTTTTGAGCCATCCAGTTTGTGGTACTTTTTACAAGAGCCCCAAGGAATTAATTCCCACCCCACCATCTCTTCTTCCCATGGTGGCCAATGAAGCTTGTGAACTCTTGAATCAAGTTGTATCCCTCCTGGGTTCAAAACCCTCCATGGCTCCCATCTCACTCAGAGGAAAAGCTCAAGTTCTCCCTGCAGCGCCAAAGGCCCTGCACCATCTCTCCCACTCCCTCCCTCAGCTCTCCCCCTCACCCTCTCCTCCAGGGTTGCTCACTCTGTTCCAGCCTCCTCACTCTTCCTCAGACATACTGGGCACTTCCAGTCTCAGGGCCTTTGCACATGTTGTTTCCTCTGCTTGGAACACTCTTTCCCTGATTATCCACATGACTTGCTCCCTCACCTCCTCAGGTCTGTACAAACGTCATCTCTTCACGAAGCCTCCAAAATAACACCCCATCACCTTGATTCCCCCTTCCCTGCATCTTTCCCCATGTCACTTCTGCCATGCATGCCACATCACTTAGGTCTCTATCTCGTGCTCATCGCCTGTCCTTCCTCCATGAGAGTGTCCACCCATGAGAGAAGAGATTTTTATTTTTGTCTATTTTGTTTGCCCAGGGTCCTCAGTGCTTAAAGCAGTGCCTGGCACATTGTAGATGCCTGGTAAGTGTTTGTTGGTAGAAAGAAACTCCTTTCTGTGAGCCTGTGAAACCTGTTTGTAACCCCTCTCTGTACCACCTCTCTGTACAGCATCTGGCTCCTGCTCACACAGGCTTCCCAACTCCCTAACTGCTCTCTTTATCTGGGGTTGCAATCTGTCTTTTCTGGGTTCATGCATTCATCCAGAGTTTTATTCAGCAAATATTGGCCAACTATGATGAATCAGACGTGCTTCCCCCCACTGGAAGGACTCGCAGTGCAGGGAAAGCAAACCTTGAACAGACTATTTCAAGTCCTCATTGAAGCCACCAAGGCCCTGCAGGTTTCAGGGCCTGGCATCTCTCCTACCCTCTCAGGCCTCAGGATGGACTACCCCCTTTCCCATCTTTGGGCTCTGGTCTCTTCCTTTTCCTCAAACATGCCAGAGCCTCAGGGCCTTTGCATGTGCTGCTCCCTTTGCCTGGAGCTCTCTTTCCCATTCTTTCCCCACCAACTCTATTCCTTCTTTAGGTTGCTGCTTTGTTGTCCCTTCCTTTTGCAGGTTCCCTGACCAGGCATGGCCCCTATTAAATACTCTCTCCTGGTATTTCTTTCCCATGGAACTTAGCACAGTTTTGATTTAAACAATCACTAGTTATAACCATTTGGCTAACTTCCATCTTCCTCCCACACCCCAGCTTGTGAGTACTACAAGGCAGGGGTAAATGTGTAAATGTCGTGCTTACTGCTATGCTTCCCTTCTGTCTAGTACAAGGCCTGGTACACAGCAGTTGCTGGACAGATGTCTGTTGAATGACTGAATGGCATCCCTACTGTCATGGGTGCAATAATAGAGATACAGGGCTGGTATTCAGGGGAGGCCCCTGGAGGAGGTTAAATCTAAAGAGAAAACACAATTTGGCCAGCCAAGGAAAAGAAAAAGTGATGGGGGCGTGGCTGTTCCATGCGGAAAGAGCAGCAAAGGCACAGTGAGTTGGAGGGACCTGTGATCAGGGAGTAGTGAGGGGTAAGGCTTGTGGGGAGATACAGAAAAGAGGGATATAATAGAGAGATACCATCATAGACAACTGTGAGCTACAGAAGGTGTTTGAACAGGGGAGAGACATCCCAGACTGTTTGAAAGCTATTTCTGGAGGTAGATGTGGAGGAGTATTTGGTAGGGATGGCTGTGTTGGCTGGGAGGTTGAAAAGACTCAGCCCAGAGGAAGGAGAGCCAGGACTGGAGACACTCAAAGTGAAGTGGGCACATCACGGGGTCCCAGATGTGCGCAGCCTCTCTGACATTGTAACAGAGTCCAGCGAGGTCCAGAGCAGAGGGATGTGATGCTGGGTGCCGGGCCCTGGCTTTTGCCTGTTCTCATTTTACCTGCAAACAAGTCAGGGGCCCGAGATTCACCCCATCAATGCGCAGAGCCCTGGATTTGAACAGCCCAGGAGCGGGGAGGGTAGTGGGCACCTGCATTGATGCCATGATCACAGGGCCATTCTCCAAGAAGTGCCCATCCTCTGCCTGCCTCTTGGTGATGATCCAGTTGGCAGTGGCACAGAGAGAATGCAGATCAAACGTGCTAGTTGTCATGATAGAGTAGGCCAGGGCAAAGACCGGGAACACGTAGCTCGTGAGCCTGTCGGGGGGGAGATGGGGTGGGTGATGACTGGGAATAGCAGCCAAGGGGATTCGAAGACAGGGGCTTCTACACTAGGGGGAGTCTACACCTGCTGTTCCAGACTGACCCTTCATTTGCTGCTCTCCAGATCTAGCAGCATGGACACTAACCCCTCCCTCCGACATTCAGACAGAAGCTCTCTATTCAGGTGCTCTCAGGAATAACCCCTGTGTAACCCCCAGACACTATCACCCCCAAAGTTACCCCCAAACCCTAAACTCCCAGGTAACCCTCAGGTAAAACCCAAGTAGCAATACTTCTGGCCCAGAAGCTGCCTGCCCCAAGCCCCTGCTGCACGGGTGTTCCTAGGGTCATTAAGCCCCAGGCTGGCCCTTGGGCTTCATTCAGGGTGGTTGTGGCAGGACTGCCAACATCCCCGTCCTTACCAGGTGCTTCCCGGGTGTCCGTTGCTGATGTGGTAGGTGCCGTGTGCACTCCGGTGGGTCAGTATGTGGGTGTAACCTGGGGAAATGGGTGGAGGAGAACTTTCAGGGTTGATTTGGCATTTGGGTGTGGCTATGAAGGGGAGTCAGTTATCAGGCATAATCTGGGGGTAAGATGTGGGTGTGACTTGGGGGTGCATCAAATCTAGGTCTAACTGTAGGAGGGAACTTGTCTAGGTGTATCAGGAGGTGGCCGCAGGGCCCAGGTGTGACTGTGGGAGCCAGTGTCCAATGTCATCTGGGAGTAACCTGGGAAATCAAAGGGTGTGACTGGGAATTTCTGCTCAGAGGGATTGTGGAAGGTGGAACCCAGGAAAGGGGTACTCTGGGGGCCACTACCTGGGAGTTTCCTTGACGGTTGTTCCTTGGCTATAAATTAGGGGTATCACTGTGTCTGTGCAGTTTAGGGGAGGCTACTCCTGGGTGTAATCTCGGAGGCATACCTCTCAGGTGTATTTTTTTTTTTTTTTAAGATTTTACTTATTTGACAGAGAGAGAGACAGCGAGAGCAGGAACACAAGCAGGGGAGAGGGTCAGAGGGAGAAGCAGGCCTCCCGCCGAGCAGGGAGCCCGATGTGGGACTCGATCCCAGGACCCTGCGATCATGACCTGAGCCGAAGGCAGACACTTAACGACTGAGCCACCCAGGCGCCCTCTCAGGTATATTCTAAGTGTTGCTACTTAAGTATTACCTGAAGGTTGCCTGGGAGCTTACTGTTTGGGAGTAACTTTGGGGGTGATAGTGTCGAGGTGTTACCTGAGGGTTATTGTTGAGAGCACCTGGATGGAGAGTTGGTGTCTGAGTGTAATCGGGAAGAGGGGTCAGTGCCCAGATTAACTGGAGGGTCTCTGTCTGGGTATAACCAGGAGTGTGCATCTCTGGTTGTTACCTGGGAGGTGTGGATATAACCTGGAAAGGGGTAATGGGGAGGCCACCACCTGGGATTATTCTGGAGTTTTCTGCTTGGGGTTTCTCTAGGGGTATAACCCAAGGCATGTCATTGACTGGGTGTAACCTAGGACAGTGTGTGAATATAACAAAACCTGAGTGCTGCTGCTTTGGGGGTAAACCAGGGTGTCTGTTGTCAGACTGTAGTCTGGGAGAGGGGTCCAGATGAAGGAGCACCTGGGGGACATGGTACCAGGTTGTAACCTGGGAGATGAGTCAGGGTATGAATGTTGTCAGGGAGAGTCCCCTGGGGGCCACACCCAACCCTGACGGTACCCCAGCCACCCTTCCAGAGAGTCCCGGAAACCCTCATTGAGGTCCCAGGAGGGAACCCCTCTTACCTCTGACGATGTTCTGTATCACCTGCTCCCTGAGTTCCACTCCAACCTTGCCTCACTGGCCAGCAGCCTCCAAATAGCGGGTCATGATGATCACAGGTGCCAATTTGCTCAGCGTCTGCTCAGGGCAACCAGTCGGGACCCTCAGCAGCTGCCATTTTTCTCCAGGTGTCAGGGTGCCCAGGATTGTCTCGCCAAGGATGTCACCTATCAGATGAGCAGAATCATCTCGGGAATGGCCTAATCCATCATGGCTCTCTGATCAGCCCACATGGGCACCCCAGCCCCTCCTGCCCCTGTGCCCAGGCAGGTGTGGGAGGAGCCAGCTCCCCAGTCTCCCAATCCCTCCCCCCAGGAGTCATCTCTGTTCTAAGCACCTTGGACACTGACAAACACTTCTGCCTCTGTATTGGGCACCATGTTCAAAAAGTTCTGTCTTGGCACCACTTCCATCTGGGTTTGACCTAGGTTGAGCAGGCACAACCCTCTGTGACAAGCAGATTCTGAGGCTGGGGAGGTCAGGGTGTGCAGAGCTGGGAGGAGCTCAGACTGCCCACCTGGCTGGACCCCCTCATTTCAGCTCCTCCCTCCATCCTGATGTGGCCCTAGGATCCCACATGCTCCCTGCAAACCCCACAAACCTTGGGAGTTCAGGAGGATGCTATGGGATATTTGCTGTATCTGCCCTCCTGCCTGTGAGATGTAATGATGAAGCAAGTTAAAAACAACAGCAATAATACTAATAATGACAATCACAATGACAGTAGGAGGAGGTATTGGTTAACTATAAAGAGCACAGACTCTGGATCCCAAGTATCTGGGTTCAAATCCCAATTCTTCTATGTTCTAGCTGTGCGACCTTGGGCAAATTACTTAACCTCTCTGTGCCTCCGTTTTCTCAGCCATAAAAGGCTCCTACTTCATATGGTTGTTCTGATGGCTCAATGAGTTACTGTTCTTAAAGTGTTTATATCATAAGTGCTGAACATGTGTTTATTAAGTAAATAAATCAAGTAAATAAGAGAAGTAAATAAAGTATTATTAATGGGTTGTGCACAACCAATATAAGATATAATTTTCACAGCTCTCTGATTATTATTCACAGGTCTGGGTGTGATGATGGTCACACCTTGCAAATAAGGAAACAAAGGCTCAGAAAAGTTAAGTAAATTGTCCAAGGCCACACAGCAGAGACAAGGCTTGAACCCACCCTGACAACAAAGTCCCATAGGGGGAGCTCTGTGACTGAACTTTCAAATCCATTCTCTTGCACCTCACTCCCATCTGAGAGACCTGTTTGTCGATCCCAGGCATACCCGTCCATCCTGCGATCACACCCTGGGAGCCCCGGGGAAGCCCCACTCTCTGCACCAGTAACAGAAGGTGGGGGCACCCATTACCTTGAGCAGAAGGGTCTTCCTTATGTGGTCCTCAACCTCAGTTGTTCTAATCCTGACCTCCACATCCACTTTGCCTATCTCAAGTGGGAGAAGCACAAAGGGCACCATCTTGGAGGAGGTGGGGGGCACGACCACCACCCGGCGGGAAGGGGCTTCTGGCTTTGATGCGCTGCACAGCGCCTCCTTGTGGGGGAACTCCACACGGACCTGGGGCAAGGTGGGCAGTTGGGTGGTCTAGGACCCTAGTCACAATTCCCTCCCTCTCCCCACCCTGAAAATCCCAAGTAAGTGACAGCACAGCATAGTGGTTGAGAGCAAAGACTTTGCCTGACACTTATAGTGTTGTGTGACCTCAGGAAAGCCCCTTCACCTCTTTGTGCCTCAATTTCCTCACTTCTACACCAAAAGCCATAATAGCAGCCATCTGCTGGGATTATTGTACATCTTAAGTGAGAAAATACCCCAGAAGCTTTTTAAAAGAGCAACCACTTCACTGGCCCACTCCAACCCCTTTATAACACACACCGATGGATGGTTTGAGAGGAGGGGAGGGCTCAGGCTTCACCTTGACCTGCTCCATCCTGAAATTGTACAGCACAGCTTGGATCTGGACCTGCTCATTCCTGACCACGGAGGAAGGCAACTTGAGATCCACAAAGAATGATTTCCTAACTGTCAGCTCAAAGGGGTCTGAGATGCAGAGCCCTAGAGCCAGGGGAGTATGTTGGCATTAAGCAGAGGCCAGCTGTCCCAGGGCTGGGCAGGACCACCATTCTCCCAACTCCTCAGCCCTGGGCTTGTGGGGTCACCTTGTCCAGGCTTGAGGCTGACAGCCACCAGCTGCCATGTGGTGATGGAATCTGGCACATTCACAGGAGTGCTGTAGTGGGAGATGTCTCTGGCGGGGAAGGGGGGCATTAGTGACTTTGTGCTCAGAGCCTCTGCACTGGGGGTCACTGTCCAGGGGTTAGTGGGTCACTAGAGGGTCGTCCTTTTGGGGGAACCACTGGGATTTGTATGCCCCTCCAGGGCAGTTATACTGACTATACCGAGAGCTCAGTGTCACCAGTGGGGGCACTGGCTATGATTGACATCCACTGATGCCTGGGAGGGCCAGGGACCAGATGCTGCTGTGGGGGCTGTGGTCCTACCCTGATGTACTTTTCGGCAGTTTAAACTTCATCCAGAGCCAACTCTCAGGGAACAAGGTTCGGATAGGCTGGTCCTCCAGGAAGATGTCATTTCCAAGTCCTCATCTTCATCCGCTTCAGGGAGAGGATGTGGGGCAGTGTCCCTTCACATCTCTCCCATGGTCCTCCCACCCCATCCCCTTGTGGCCCATATCTCCCCTTGACTTGTCCCATGGCACTTCGCACCCCTTGGGCAAGCCCCAACCGCCCCCCCACCGCCGCCGCCTCCTGCCATGGCCTCCTCACATGTCCCCAAAAGCAGCTGCTCCTCCCGGGCCTCCCGAGTCAGGGCCTCAGTCAGACGGCAACAGCTCAGGAAAGCAGCAAGACGGGTTGGTCCATGGCGGACATGCCGGGTCCTCTCTTCACACGACAGCCCCACCGGGCTCTCCCGGAGCCCAGCCTCACAGCACTTTTGCTCCAGCTCTGTCTTGAACTTGTTCACCGTGGGCCAGAGTTAGAGGGACTGAGTGGGGGCTGAGCGGGACCGGAGGAAGCTGGGACCCATCTACCTCAATGCCACATACACCTGGTCTTTCTGTATCCATAACTCTGGCAGTTGTTGGTCCTAGCACTTTACCTGTATCTTCCTCCTGAAGCCTCACATTGAACCCATGTGGCGGGTTCTGCTGAGGAAGCTAAACAACAGAGAGGTTAACTCACTGGCCCATGGTCACACAGCTCCCAAGGGGCAGAGCTGGGACTAGAATCCATGCTGCTGCTTCTCTTTTTCCTCCTCCTCCTCCCCTCCCTCCTTGGCAGGGATTGGTAATGCCATGTTTTCATATTAGAGATACCATTTCAACTTCTTTTTTTTTTTTTAAAAATTTTATTTATTTGAGAGAGAGAGAGAGAGTGCACACAAGCAGGGGGAGGAGCAGAGGGAGAGGGAAAAGCAGGCTCCCCACTGAGCAAGGAGCCCGACATGGGACTCGACCCCAGGACTCTAGGATCATGACCTGAGCCGAAGGCAGATGCTTAACTGATGGAGCCACCCAGGCGCCCCATCATTTCAACTTCTGAGTTTCATCATGTGTTTTTAAAAAATCAAAACATAAAAGTTGTTGTAAAGCATAATGTCAAGTTGAATGCTTCTAAGTTAGCAAACTGAAGGCATACACTTAAAGATAAAAATATAGCAATTCAGGGGCACCTGGGGGGCTGAGTTGGTTAAGCGTCTGACTCCCGGTTTCAGCTCAGGTCATGATCTCAGGGTCGTAAGGCTGAGCACTCAGCATGGAGTCTGCTTGAGAGTCTCTTCCTCTCCCTCTCCCTCTGCTCCTCCCCCTGCTCACACACACACTCTCTCTCTCTTTAAAATAAATAAATAGATAACTTAAAATATATAGCAATTAAAAAATCTTATTGTTTACCACTGACATAATTATAGTTAAATGATACAACTTAACATTACCATAAACAAAACAACGGCTTATATTATAAACTTTTCCCAGGGGGTTAGCATAATTTTCTTTAATACGAAAATTAGAGTTAAGGTTTTGTCTCAATTTCTATTAGGTTTCACTTACTTTCTCTTTATTTAGATCCACAAAGTCATTAGCACTGTTCAAAGAGACTGAAAAATCGAAGATTCGTAGAACCCATGCTTCCAACACCACTCAGTGCTGCCTCCCATCTTCCCTGAACTCCAGGCTCACATCTTATTCTGGTCCACACCCTGGCCTTGGGGATGGTAGGTTTGCTATTATCCACTGGTACCCAGCATCCATCTCTCCTTTTGTCTACATTCACTCTTGTATCACAAAGTCTAGACATCTAGAAGCTGCATTTCCCAGACTCTCTTGCTGCTAGGGTTCTGGATGGGATAAGATTCTGCCACAGAGACACTCTTGTGTAAGATTTGGAGGGTGGAAGAAGTGGAAGCCATTTTTCCTGTGGCAGTGGTAGCTGACAGGTGAACCCCAGTCACAGGTGAACTCTGTGTGTTTTTGTAATAGGCACTGTTTCTGCACTTTGTTATCTACCCACCAGCATCGCAAGAGATATTGGCAGAAGTTTCCCGAGATTTCACACATTGCAAAACTGCAGTGAGGTGATCTTGAGTACCAGCAAGCAGCCTTTTGATGTCCACTCCTACAGACCATCTAATGATTTTGAAAGCACCAGACTCCCATCACCACATCCCTCCCTCTCTGCTTGAAGTACATGGAGTGGTTTCAGTTTTTCTCTTCTAAGCTCTGATGAATACAGTAGTTTAGGGAGCCAGGAGGGACATGTCCAGCTTTAGCTCTGACCTGCATTCCTCTTGGTCTCCAGCCATTTCAAGGAGCGGCGGTGACGGCTGGCAGGGGGGCTCTGAGGACACTGCCAGTCTGAGGGTCAGAGAGAAGAATGAGAGGGCCATTGTCAAGATCATTATCAACATCCTTGATATTTATTAGGTGCTTACAGAATGCCCAGTGCTTTCTAAGCATCATTGCATTTAATCCTGCAGCCTCCTCATATTCATGATTCACCACTTAAAAATCTGTGCCATCTTCATTATGCACAGACAATGAATCATGGAACACTACATCAAAAAAAAAAAAATCTGTGCAATCTTCAGGGAGTCACTTAAACTCTCTGGGCATTAATTTCTCCAGCTATGTAAATTGGTACAATCATAGTTCTAGCAATGAGATCATGCATATAAAAGTACTTAGTACAGTGTCCAGCTCATAGTAAATAGAAACTATTATTGTTGTCATTATTTATAGCTGAGAGAAGACACTCCTAGTTGTGCCTAGTATCCACTGCCCCCTTCATCCCGGGCAACTAAACCTCCCTCTTTTGCATATCACTCGGAATGAAGACTACATTTCCCAGCCTCCCTTGCAACTAGGTAGGGCTACATGACTGAGTTCTGGCAAATGAGATTTGAGAAAGTGTCTCCCCTTCCCACTTCCCTTCATACTCTTGCCTGGCATGAGGTCCTGATGAGATGCCGTCTTGGAATATAGCAGAACAACAAGCTAGAAGGAGTTTGAGTCCCAGAATGACATCAGAACTGTTACTGAGTGAGAAATAAACTTCTCCCTTGTTTAAGCTACTGTTTGTATCTCTGACACCCATGGCCAAACCTGTATCTTAACTAAGAGGTAGTGAGTCACTTCTATTAGTATCCCCATTTTATGGACAGAGAAATGGAGCCTCAGAGAGGAAATGTAACTGACTCATGGTAAGTAGGAGGGTCCTAGATTTTAGCCTGTCTGACACCAAACCTCATGTTCTTTTTTTTTTTTTAAGATTTTATTTATTTATTTGAGAGAGAGAGAGAGAGCACATGAGAGGGGGAAGGGTCAGAGGGCGAAGCAGACTCCCTGCCGAGCAGGGAGCCTGATGAGGGACTCGATCCAGGGACTCCAGTATCATGACCTGAGCCGAAGGCAGTCGCTCAACCAACTGAGCCACCCAGGCGCCCACCAAACCTCATGTTCTTAACCACTAGACAACACTGCCCACCCACCCTACCCCCAGCACGTCCCTTCCTGTACCTGAGCTTGCTGGGGTGTGCATCCCCGTGCTCATCTTCAGGTCCAATCCAGCATCCTTGAACACAGCAAGTCCGTCTTTCCCACTGCCCGCCGTACAGCCGATGTCATCTTCTTCCACCACATCCCAGACCTGGGGGTTAAGATAGGAACCTGGCTTTGGAGCTTGTATGACCTTTTCAGGGAAGGAGAAATGGTGCACTGAAATAGCTGGCTCAAATAATAATTCTCACACCACCTCCCATTTATTGAGCTCTTAGCACCTTCCAATCTCTAGCTGTGCGTTAGCTCCTTGAATCCTTGCAACCATCAATGTTGCCCATTTTACAGCTGAAGAAGCCGAGGCCCCAGTTATTATTATTATTATTATATCCAGGCAACCTCCTGCCCCAAAGCCCACATATTCTCACCTTCTTCTGTGTGAGCTTGTGTTTGCTGTTTAAGACATAGACAGCCTTGTCCACGGCCACCAACCCCACTGTGGCCTCTTCATCACCTGTCACCTTCACTTCCACTTGGCTGTTGGGCTTCAAAGTCTGGAAGGGTCTTTCTTTCTTCAAACCAACCTTCAGCTGAGCCAGGAAAAACAGAAATGTCAGGAAAAGGGGCTCATATGCTACCAAGGGACTTACCCAAGTCTACTTTCAAGTTTGTGCTCCTTATAGCTCTGATGGAGCATCCAGGAACTTCACCAGGCCAATCCCAACTCCACACATTTACCTGCATATTCTCTATGCCCCAGGGTGAGCTTTTAAGGGCACATTCCTCTTCCCCACCCTGCCCCCAGACTTGGAGCCCTTCAACTTGGACAGACTTTCTGCCCATGCAAGCTTTATGATGGTAATGTGCAACTTCAAGGAATTTGGCTCACCGTCCCCATGCATCTGTCATTCACACCAACCCATACGGAGTCGGCCACCAGTTCAGGATCCTGACCTGTTCCCCTAGGCAGTAAATAAAAAGCCAGGATGCAGAAGGAGGGCAGCATTTCTGAAGTCACATCAATAGTGGTTATTGTGTGGTCACTTTTTGACTGATGTTTGGCATGCACAATCCGGCCCTTACTCAGGACCTTGGAGACAAGGGAGGACAAGAATGAGAAGGGTAAGGTCAACCTTTTCTTGAGGCCATCTCAGCTCACAAGGGAGACCCACAGTTCCTTTGCTTCAGCCCCTTAGTCTGAGGCCACCCCAAATGGTTCCCACCTTCACACCACTGTTCAGTTTCTCCAAACCAGCTAGCCAGGGATGTTCCAGTGAAATAATTCTTTGGCTTAGGTTTTAGTCCTAGCCACTCACCAGGATGGTGAAGTGAGTGATCCATTTCTTGGTTTCAGAATTCTGATGTCCTGTGACAAGTTTCAGGTAGATGCTGCTGCCAACCTTTGTGACTGTCTTCACCTCAATGTGCAAGACGTTCCCTGACCCACCCTGAGTCGAGTAAGGCCAAGCTGTCATATTGGCTGAAGCCTGCTCTTCTGGCCGGAGAAGCTCATCAGTTTCTACCTGGGGAGAGTGATGGGCAAGTAAACTTTCAGCTCTTCTAGCTCACACAGCTCCACTATCCCTGCCCCATTAGGTTGGTACCAGGATAGGGAGCTTCTCTCGATTTTTTGCATTTGTGTTGATGGTCAAAATGGCCACTCCATTGGCTGACGTGCGGTCTCGTTTGTCTTGGCATCGGACAAGGACTCTAGAGGCTGGGGACCCATCAGGATTTGAGACGAAGACCTGAGGTAGAATCAGGTGTGAGATGATAGGCTTGGTGGTGGCCTGGCATGAGAAGTGGGTACTGGGAATCTGATCTGGACAGGACTGCCTTGTGTAGCTGTACAGGTTGTCCACTGAACAACACTGGGGACACCATTCATGTTGGAGTCTTTATGAATGGCACCCCCTCAAGTTTTGCAGTGTGCAATCATATGTGATGGCCCTGGGTGTTGGTGTGCTGGTGGGTGGAGGTGGAGGGAATTGGAGTGGAGAGATGTGGAGGGCTTGGGGAAATCTTTAGTAGGACTGGCACCAAAGGATGTTTCTAGTTTTCTTAATGTCCATCAGACATCTCAAAGTCACCCAAAATGAATGCATATAAAAACAGCATGTTTGCTGTGCAAAAGTAGCCTCAAGATAACCCCCTGAGCACCACCTTCTAGCTTGAATGTGACCACTAAGCCTCCCACAGAGAAATTATGGAGTCATCACAGTGCTTTGGGGGGACCCGGGTTGAGATTTGAGAGAGACTTGGGACTGGTCTGGGAGGCATGATGGATTCATTTCTCTAACAGATAAGTTGTGGGGGACAGGTGAGTCCAGTGTGGGTTTTTGTCTCCTGAGAGGGGCCTATTAGGGGAAGGGAGCCCCAAGACCCTGGGTGGAATGAAGTCAGACTCTGAACTTAACGTGGAAGGGCATCCCAGGCTTGAAATACTGGGGTGTCCTGATGAACTTGATGCTGTATGTCCTCCGGACGATCTTCACCCCAGAGGTCTCAGCCTGGACCATCTCACCCCCTGGAGAGACAGGGGACTGTGAGGTCTGTGGAGGAGGTCCAGTTTCTTGGGGGAGTGGCAGGGTTGCTCGTATGGGAAGCCTGTCTTGGTGAAGATAAGGAAAGACAGTAACACAATCTCAGCTCCTTCCAGCCTTTCTGGCATTTTCGCATTTCTCTGATGAGGAAATGGGCTGGGAGGTGGCCCGTGGTCACATGGGTGGAATGTCTAGGTTGGGTAAGAACACTGTCCTGACCTCAGCCAGGAGCTTGGGTGAGGGTGGCACCTGAAGAGAACACGGTGACGTTGACAAAGATTGAGGCCCCAATGAAGTCCTCTTCTGGGCCTTGGAATGTGGACATCAGTGTGTCCTTCTGGAGGGAGACGTGGCCCAGACCTTCAGAGATCTGCTCTCAGGGTGAGAGAGAGAAGAGGAGATGGTTTCTTGGGGAGTAGAGGAGGGTTGATAGAGGGGGAAATTGGTGGGGGGAGAGGTCAAGACTCAGTCACCTCCACTCTCTGCAGGGAACTCTGGATGGGCATCCGGTGGGAATGCAACTTCACCCCGAAGATGGCCAGAGCATGTCCATCCACTGGCTCTTTGAAAACATACCTGGGGGTGGGTGGAGGGTCATTCCACTGGCTCTGAAGCACCCACACAACTTCGTGTGGTTGCAGAGATGTCCTGTATGACCTCATGAGGCTGCAGGGATGGTGGTAAATCTCTGGGAGGGGCAGAGTGACCCCTGGAAACTTAGATGGTTTCATTGCTGACCTACACAACCCTGGGAAGTGATAAATGTGTTCCATAAAGCTTCGTGTTGGGTTGCAGATATAGCCTGTGCAACCTCACAAGATGGTGGAGGTAGCCCATAAACCTCATCAGGCAGCCTAGGCGGCATGCATAGGAATGGTCTGCATAGTGTTGAGAAGCGGCAGATATGGCCCTTACAACCTTAGGTGGACAAATGGTCTGTACAACATCATAGTGCTGTGGAGATGGTCTGGACAATTTCGTAAGATGGCAAATGTGCCTGTGCTACCTTGTGGACCTTCAGAGATGGTCCGAGGCATGGGACATGGCATGACTTCATTAGGTGGGTGAGGTGTCCTATACAACCCCAGAGACCTGAAGGGATGGTCTGTACTATCTACACATGGCAGACATGGTCTGGACAACCTCATAAAACAATGTAGATGGCTAAGGATATCTCATGGGTGGCAAGGAGTACCTCTACCATACCTTAAGTGCCACAGAAGTGGCCTGCTTCTCTAACCATTCAGGTTCTTGGCATTCCTGGTCCTCTGGCCAGGCTGGGGAGAAGGGGACTCACCAAGCCTCGATGTCCACACCCAGAGCCTCATCGTTGAGGTAGAAGAAAGTCTTGTTTGGCTTCAGCTGGACCTCAAATGATGGGAGCACTGGGTGGAGTAAAGGCAGTGGGCACCCTCAGTATTTTGCTGTCCCCCCATCCCCTCCCTGTTCAGTCTTTCCTCAGTGACTCTTGCAACCCCCAAGGATTGGAACACACATTCCTGTTCACCAGCACCCAGCTTAGGATCTAGCACACAGTAGGTGCACCACGAGACCTCTTTTCCACTTCCAACTCTGTTCCTTGCATGTCCCACCTTGCCCTGCCCATCACAGCCTGCTCACCATAATCCCTGACATCAAAGGCTGCCTTGAACTTCTGCTTGGCTGCACTTTGGTAACTGGCTTCGATGCTCCAGGTCCCAAAACTGAGACACAGAGAATTTGGAGAGATGGAAACTGAGAAGGAGAGCCTCCATCCCTCCATCCACAGGGCTCCCAGCAGGGCACCTGACAATCTGTGGGAGTTCAAAGGATCTTGTGAAGAAACCATCCTCGGCTAGCAGATTCCGGCTGATCATAGTGATCCCCTCCGGGTTCTGTGGGGACAGGGGGTGGGTGTTTCATGCCCCAGGCCTTCAGCACATGATATAACCTCAGTGTCTGGGATCCACCCTCCCATCAGGAGAGGCCACCTTGATGTCCAGAGTGAATATCCTGGTCACAGGAACCATCTTGTGGTCCACAACAAACACCTGGTATTGAACTGGAGGGAGAGGGAAGACTCTGAGTTCTGGATAGAACCTGAAGAGGGAAGTAGTCGTTAGGATCTTGGGTATTAGGATATAGGGGTCTTTGGACAGAGGGTGACCTTGGGAGGTGGAATATGACAGGCACTGGGGGAGACTGGGAATGAGAGTCAGCATCTGCCCTAGGCCAAGTGCCTGGGGGCTGTACCCAATTGCTCAGGGGTGTAGATAGGCTTGTCTGTCTGGATGAAGATGTAGCCAGCATGGGGAGCCACCGGCACTATCTTCTCCATGAATGAAGTGGTTGAGATGGGTGCCCAGGTTGCCCGGATGATGACATACTGCTGCCCTGGTTGTGGGGGGTATATCAGGCTCTCGGGAATCTGGGGAGAGAATCCCACACTCCTCAGGCGCTGCTGAGGTCACCATCCCTGGGAACAAAGCCCTGAGCCAGATCTTGGGAGAAACAATTGAGTGAGGGCCCTCTGGCTCTGTGGTTGGGAGCAAGGTTGCCTTGCAGGTTGCTCCTGCACAAGGACATCCAGCCAAAGTGGGAATGCAATCCAGTCCACGGTCAGCTTCCCAAGCCACCAGCAGAGGGCGCCTTTTATTAATTCCCACAGAGACATCATCTGGGCTAGTCACTGCCCTTGTTGGAGCCCAGACTCAGAGGACTTTGGATTTCTAACAGGACGGGACATAAGAGGAGGAGTAAGTATATTCAAACCCTGCATCTATTCTCCAGTGTCCCTCGTGGGAAGGACCTCTAGAGTCTGCCCCTCTCCATCCTTGCTGCTGACCCAGAGCCTCCCTCTGTGGCCACCTTTCTTGGCCTGTCACCTACCGTCATGGAGGCCTGTTTCATAAAGTCGTTTTCTTCTGAGAGAATGAGGTGGCTCTTAGCCATCACTGCCTTCTTCATCGGGAAGTCCCGTATGGTAAGGTTCACTTCGAGGGTCCCTTTGAGGGACTGCTGGGAGTCTGAGTGAGCCTGTACATGGATGGTCTCAGGGCTGCCAACCCGCAGGGCTCAGGGGGTCACCAGGACGTACCTGCCAGTAGACAAACACAGGAGCGTGGCGGGGGAGGGGAACTCAAGTGGGGGAAGCCGCAGCAGAGAGGCAGGCTCACATGCAGGGAATCATGCAGGCAGCAGCTGAGTGCCCTCCATTTCCCAGACTCACAGTGGCTCAGCATGGGCAAGAGGTGTCTCCAAGAGGAGTAGAATCAACCCCACGAGCCAGGGCACATCCATGGCGGTAGGGGGCTGATGTGCAACCACAGGCCACAGACGCCCGTTCTCTTGTCTGCTCTGTTTGCCTTGGCCTGCCCCGGCTGAGTTAATATCTAAACAGAAGTGGGGAGGGAATCCCCATAAATCCAATGGGGGAAGAGGGGGCTGCTCCTCCCTTCTCAGCCCATCCTCCACGGGAGGCTGGGGACAGCTGCACTAGGAAGTATTCCAGTCCGCCCTTGGAGGCCAAGCTCTCTGGGCTCCTTTTCCAGAAGGCAAATTATACATATGAAACCAGGGACAAAAACACATCATGCTTGAGGCATTCCTGGAAGAAGGCTTTCTCTGTCCTGAAATAATTTTCACTGCCTGTTTAATATGCCCTTTAAAGATGTTGGACCAACTTTGTGGCGTCTGCCTCTTAGAAGCAGACGGGTTGAAGACAAGTTTATCTGGTTCTTCTTCTTCTTTTTCTTTTTTCAGTGAAGCCAATACTGCTAGCTTGGAGAGTCTTGCTTATTGGAAAGACCCAGATCTCCCCGAAACAATGATAATATACATCTATCCCGCAAAGATTCATTAAGTATTGGCTATGAGCCCAGCCCTCCTTAGCATGCCGGGAACACAGCAGTGACCACAATGGACGAAATCCCTGCCCCTGTGGAGTGGACATTTAAGGAGGACTTGCTAAGGGCTTAAGGTGCATTTCCTCCTTAAACCTCACAGCCTCTTGTTAATCAGGATCAAACTGTGCCCTCTTTCCAGACTCTACCTTTGTAGAGAGCTGGAAAACCAAGTGTGTTAGAAACAAAAGGGGAAGGCGGGATCTAGTCATTCATTCCTCAGGCATTTACTGAGCACCTACTCTTTGCCAGATGCTGTTCTACCCGCTCTATGTGCATTGACAGAAGAGCCATAAATGTCTCACATTTATGCTGAAGTAAGAGTTCCCACCTATTGTATGGATAAGGAAACAGGCCTGCTGAGTGAAGGCAACTTGCCCTGGGTCAGGCAGGGAGCCGTGAGGCTCCGGGTGATGCTCTTGAGTCCATGTTGAGTCCAACAATCTCTTGTGAAGCAAAGAATCAACAGAATCAAATTAAGAGCTGGATCAGGGAAGCAGATGAGACCTAATTTGGAAGGTTCTAGAACATCGGTGCCCTCTTTGATGTTTCAGCTCTGTCCCCCTGCTCTGTGGGGTGCTCCGCTGGTGCTGTTTAGCCCTCCCTTAGCTGGGGGTGGGCTCCCCCCTTCACATCTTTGTCCCCACACCAGGTGTCCACATCCCCCTCTCTGTCCCAGGGGCTTCCAGGTGTCCAGAACAAGGCATTGTCCAAAAGTGTGGGATGGCAGGGGTTCTCAGTCCCTCCCACCTTCTGTCCAGTCTGGGCTCCCTCTCGCCATGCCAGGGTCTCTCTGTCTCCCCAGTGGGAATCCTGGTCAGGTAAGCACATCTGGGGCTTTTGAAACCTGCTCAAGCCTGCAGCTTCTTTGAGTTTCAGTTTTGTCTTGGGGGTGGGCCCAGGAAAAGGGAAAAACAGAGGAGGTAGGACACACTTTGAAAACAAGGTGATATAGCTTCATCATCCGATGAACAAATGGATGGAGGCGAAAACGGGGGCTGGGTGAATGAGTGACAGGAGCTCACATCTCGTACATCTGTCTCCTCCTCCCCACCCCAGCCTCAGCTCCCCTAAATGAAGAATAAGCATATGTTCAGTAACTAATATATAAAATAAGTTTGAGCACCAGCTGCATGTCTGGCTTTGTTGTAGGTGCTGGGGGCACAGAAGTGAACAGGACAGAAACCCCTCCCCCTGGGGAGTGGGTGTTTACTGTAGCTGCCTTCACCTGGACTCTTTTCACCCTCTCAGGGTTCTAATGACCCACTGACCCACTTTGCCAATGGAAAAACCTAGGCCCTAGAAGGTAAAGCGTACTGCCCAAAACTGTGCAGCTAGGAAACTGAGACACAGGGAGGTTAAGGGACTTGCCTAAGATCACACAACAAGTTAAGTGAACCTGTGTTTGAGAGGGAGGAGGAGTAGGGGGTCGCAGACCACCTGTGGGATCCCCCCAGGTCCCCTACACCAGTTAATGGTCAAGTTCAGCCTTTCGCCCTTGGCCGCGAGAGGGCGCCAGCGAGCCTCCAGCCAGACTGAGGAGCGCTCGGCCTCCTCCCACAGGAATGCGGGTGGTGGAGGGAGGGGACGTTGGCCGCACGCCCAGAGCAGCTGCTACTGCCGCTCAGATCCCGCCCGCCTTCCCCTCCCTGGGACCTCGGGTTTGCAGCAAGCAAGCCAGGGCAGGAGGGACGGCTTTGCAGGGATGTGTGGCCTCTGTTTTCGCTCCCTCCTCCTCCCGGCTTCCAGCCCAAAGCTTCCCGGGAAAGGCCGGACAGGATCCAGGAGGTTAGGAGTCATACCCACAGCAACATTTCAGTGAATGGCTGTCATATACGAAACACCTAAGCCCCGGCACTTAGTAGGGACTTTCTCGTCAGCAACCCTTCCATTGTACAGGTGAGGAAACCGGAGCTCAGAAAGGTGAAGTTTCTTGCGTCTTAGCGTGCACGTGGACGAAACCGCCAGGATGTGCCCTGCTTGGTCACTTGCTGTCTGAGCCCAGGCTCCTCCGGTCATTTCTTGGTCCCTGAGGGCGTCTGATCACGCACTTGTTTTCCCCAAGGCTTCAGGAACTGCCCTTGCTGGTCCCTAAGGGCATCCATCACGCGCCTCCCCTCCTGGTCCAAGGAGGTCTGGTGCGCAGTGAGAATTTTCAGGGGAAGCTTGTTGCTTGCTATGGGGGGAGGGAGAAGAATTCAGCAGTCACGTTTGGGGGTGATTATTGGGTCTGAAAGCGGTGTGATATGCGCTCCAACAGAACTGACAGCCTGATCAGGGAAAACTACCCCAAAGTAAGCAGCTATGAGGGCCCAGAGAAACCTCCTAACCCATCCAGGCTGGGGAGTCAAAGAAGGCATCCTGGAGGAAGCGGTATTTAGGCTGAGACCTGAAAGTCTTAGGAAAGTATGGGTAATCCAGGGCAAGGATTAGGGGTGGGAGAGAGCAAAATGGTTTTGTTTCAGGGGGAGGGAACAGCCCATGCAAAGACCTGGAAGGGAGGTGGAGCATGGTGATTTGGGGAGGAGTAAGAAAAGGGTCTTGAAATCCTTCTTCTTAGGCCACAGAGACTCTCATTTCGATGCATTAATTTACCCACTCATTCTTTCATTTGTCAGATATTTGGATATCTACCTCGTGCCACATACTCTTGTAGGTGCTGGGGATGTAGTTGAGCACACAACAGTCTTCTCCCCATGGAGCTGACATTCTAGTAGGGGGAGAAAAGCAAAAACCAAATAACTAGTATATGTCAGGTGGTGAGAAATAAAGCAGGTTCAGGGGACAGAGTGACAGGGTACTATCTTGTGGCCTCTCCGAAAAGGTGAACTGAAGAAAGGAGCCATGTGGCTATCTGGGAAAATTGTTCTAGCAGATGGAGCAGCAAATACAAAGGCCCTGAAGTAGGAATGTGCATGGAGTATTTAAGAAATAGTAAGGCGGTTAGTGTCCCTAGAAGGAAGTGGGTGAAACAGAGAGAGTGGGAGATAATTTGAGATTAATATTCAAGGATCAGATCACGTAGGAGGCCTCATAGTTGTGGATTTGAATCTAAGTAAGAGGAGAACCACTGGAGAATTTTGAAAAGATAAGTGACATTATTTTTCTGTTTTAACAGAATCAGTCTGGGTAGGTCCTTTGTTACTCTGATTTGAAATCCAAAGGTAGCAACAATACAAAGGGTGAATAATTCCATGACATAAATAAGGCAAAATGACACCACAGGAATGTTGAAAAAAATAGGGGAGAAGTGCACTTCAAATTACAGTCTCCCTAATCTCCATAATATGTAAAGAGTTTCTAGGAATTAATAATAAAAATATAAACAATCCAATAGAAAAACTTCAGCAAAATGTGTGGTCAGAATGTTCACAAAAAATGAAATACAAAAGGTTCTCTGACATATGAAAAGAAAGTCAACTTCACTCATAATAAGAGAAATGCAAGTTAAAATAAGAGAAATATGAGATAGTAATTTTTACCCATTAGAATGGCCAAAATGTAGAAGACTAATAATGTGCAGTGTGGTGAGGCTGTGGGGAAGTGACCATGCTAACATATGGACATCAGCCCTTCCCAATAGAGATGAATTTGATAATGTTCATAAAAATGACAAATACATAGTTTCTTTGGCCAAGTAATCCCATGACAGAAATACTTGCACATGTGTGAAATGATGTACGCAAACAAGGTTATTCATATATAATAGGAAAGGATTGGAGAGAGCCCAAAGATTCATCAGTACAGGACCAGTTGCATGAATTATTGTCCATCTACGCAATGGAATATATTGCAGCTGTGCAAAAGAATGAGGATGTCTGCTTGGGCTGATATGGAAATGCTTCTAAGACATATTATTCAAGGAAAGAACTAAAGTTTGCATTTAAGTGTATAGTATGCATCTTTTTGTGAAAAGTTAAATAAATAAATATATGTATATACACATGTGTCGATTCATACATATTCTGTTTTTCCATTAAAATACTCCATATTTATTTTTTTAAATTGTGGTAAAATCTGAACACCATAAAACTTACCATTTTAACCACTTTCAAGTGTGCAGTTGAATGCTATCAAGCACATTCACATCACTGTGCAACCATCCCCACCATCCATCTCTAGAGTGTCCCATCTTCCCAAACTGAAACTCTGTCCCCATAAAACACTAACTGCCCATTTCCACACACCCCCCCAAGCCTCTGATAACCGTTGTTTTACTTTTTGTCTACAAATTTGCATGTTCTATGTACCTTACATAAATGGAATCATACAATGTATTTGTCCTTTTGTGTCTGGCTTATATCACTTGGCATAATGCCTTCAAGGTTCATCCGTGTTGTAGCATGTGCCAGAATTTCCTTCCTTTTGAAGGTTGAATAACATTCCTTTGTATGTATATACTACAGTTTGCTTATCCATTTATCAGTTTTTTTTTTTCTGGTATAATCAGAAAGAAAATCTGGATAGATAACTCGAGGTGGAGAGTCAGGAATTAGGCAGTTGAGGGAAAGAGGAGGCTGGGAGAATTGCTTTTAAAATATTCTTTTATACATACATATACACATATATATTGATTTTTAAAAACACTGAGCATTTTATCAATTCAAAAGCTGTTTTTAAAGGATCTTCTGGGCTGTGGTGTGGAGAATGGATTGTAGGGGGCAGCAAGAGCAGAAGGTGGGAGCCGGGGGGGGGGGACTGGTGCAATACTCCAGCTGAAAAACGCTGGTGGTTAGATTAGTGTGAGGACCCAGAAGGTGTTGTGAAATGGTTGGGTTCTGAATATATTTTGCAGGTCAAGCGAACAAGATCTGATTAGTTGTGAGGTATGAGAGAGAGGAAGTAGAGATGACTCCAAGATTTTTGGCATGACCAGACTTATCTTTGCTAAGATGGGGAAGATAGAGGGGCGAGGGGGAGTGTAGAAATCAAGAACAAGGGTTAGCGCGTCTTCAGCACCTTCTGAACATTGGCCGATTTCTGTTGGTCAGCAATAGCATCCAGCTAGAATATAATAACAGCCCCCCCTCCTCCATTTGCTTTTGTGTTGCCATCTGGATTGGTGGTGATTCTTCCTTATATGCAACAGAAGTTGACTCAGGGTGATTTAAGCTGCAAAGGAATTCATCGGGTGGATATATTGGTGGCTAATGAAATCACCAGCCTTTGAAGATGAAAAGGGACAAAGTAAGAGTGCAGGCCAGCAGCTAAGGCCACAGCTTAAATCATTCTCCTGAAACCAGCCGGCACCTCTGGCTTTTGCTGACAACCCTGGGCGCTTGCAATGCCTCTGTCCCTTCTGCTCCCTCCCTTTCCTGATCCCTCCTCCTTTGGGTGGTGGGTCCTCAAATCTAAATCTGTACATCTGCTGAGTGGAATTGGGGTCACTTGCTTGCTCCTTAGCTGCAAAGGAATCTGAGGGAGATGGCCTGGTATTTTCCTCACATGGAGAGTGTCTGTGAGTATGGGGTTTGGAATATTGTATGCCCCACCCGTAAATAAGTGAGTTTGGCTTCACTTATGGTGTCTATGATGGCTTTTCCTTCTTGGCAAGAAGGTAATTAGTCTTTTTTTTTTTTTTTAAGATTTTATTTGTTCAGGGGTGCCTGGGTGGCTCAGTTGGTTAAGCATCTGCCTTTGGCTCAGGTTGTGTTCCCAGGGTCCTGGGATCGAGTCCCACATCGGGCTCCTAGTTCAGTGGGGAGCCTGCTTCTCCCTCTCCCTCTGCCTGATGCTCCCCCTGCTTGTGCTCTCTCTCTTTCACTCACTCTCTCTGACAAATAAATAATATTTAAAAAACTTAAAAAAAGATTTTATTTATTTATTTGAGAGAGAGTGAGTGAGAGAGAGAGCATGAGCAGGAGGAGGGACAGAGGGAGAAGCAGACTCCCCACTGAGCAGTGAGCCCAATGATGATGCCCCAAGGGGCTGGATCCCAGGACCCTGGGATCATGACTTGAGCAAAAGGCAGATGCTTGACTGACTGAGCCACCCAGGCACCCCAAATTTGTCTTTTGAAATAATTTATTTAAGGGAGTTTCTTGAAAAACAAGAGAATGTTGGACATAGAAATCAGGATGGTGGAGAGCTTTGGGGTAAGGCAGTCAGCAAATATCAATAACGTTCTAATGGTGGAGTCTGATGGTGGGGTACTGTGTGTGCATTTTGCTCCCCTGCTCTTTCACACACATACATTACATCAGTCAGAGTCCTGGATGGAAAGAGATAGTACACTCAAAGTGGGTAATTTGGGGATCAATGAAGACAGGGACAATTATAAAGGTGAAGACAGAAGGTGCGTAGCCCTACTGTGGATAGTGCAGTGTCATCCTGCGGGCAATTGTGGGGCCCCATCACCATCTTTAGCTGAAAGGGGCAAAGGGAAGGAGTGGTTCTCAGAAACTGGAGCTGGGGTCTCCTATGGATGGAGAGATGCTGCTAATGCACAGTGACCCCCATGGAGGGAGCTTGTGGGAGAAATACTCTGGTCTTTCTCCTCCCAGACTCTCATCTCCTGCTGATGCCTCCTACTGGCAATCCAAAGACTTCTTGCATATGTGTGCTTCATATATTCTTTTTTTTAAAAAAGATTTTATTTATTTATTTGACAGAGAGAGACACAGCGAGAGAGGGAATACAAGCAGGGGGAGTGGGAGAGGGAGAAACAGTCTTCCTGCCGAGCAGGGAGCCCGATGCGGGGCTCGATCCCAGGACCTGGAATCATGACCTGAGCCGAAGGCAGACGCTTAACGACTGAGCCACCCAGGCGCCCCCATATATTATTTTTAAAACATGTATTTAATTTTTACATCGAGATATAATTCATATACCATAAAATTTACCGTTTTAAAGCGCATACTTCAGTGGTTTTAATATAGTTACAAGACTGTGCAACCATCATCATGATCTATGTTCAAATATTCTTTTGCAGATATTCCAATATTGCTTCAAAAATCCAATGTCAGGGAGGGAAAAGAAGGGGTTCATTTGACCAAAAATATTAAGTAGCCCCATTATCTCTGCACTGACTCAAAGAGACCTCTTTTGCAGACCCTGGACTCAGTTTCTCTCTCCCTAGAAGAGGTTACTAGAGACCCCTGAGGACCAGCATAGACTTTGAGTTGGACAGACCTAGGCTTGATTCCTGCCCCTCCCCTCTGCTCTGGACAACCTTGGTTTCCTCATTTTATGAACTGGGCAGGTTCTGAGTACCTCTATCTAACAAGGTTGCAAGAGCAAACATTAATTAAAACACTTTCACCTGGAGCCTAGCATTCCAAGGTGGTAGCTAAACACGAACCACACCAAAAGCTCCAAGTGAAATGGAAAAACAGTGCAGGGTGCTTTTCCTATCATTTCAGTGTTGTTATTGTTAGCTCTGCTTTCTGGAAGATGACACCAGGAAGTTACCTGCCCAGGGTCACCCAGTGAACAAGAAGCAGGGTCAACACTTATACCCAGAGTCCATTTGTTTCCAAACTCTCCACACGAGGGCCAGGAAACTTGGACCCCTATTGCTTTTTAAATATTTTTAATTGTGATGAAATATACACAACACAAAATTTACCATCTTAGCCATTTTTAAGTGTACAGTTCATTAGTATAAGTCCATTCACACTGCCGTGCAACCATGACACCATCCATCCACAGAACTCTTTATCCTGCAAAATTGCAACTCTCTCCCCACTAAACATTGACTCCCCACCCCACCCCGCCTGGCTCTCACCATCTACTTCCTGTCTCTGTGGATTTGACTCCTCTAGGGACTTCATCTTAGTGGGATCAGACATTATTTGTCTTTTTTCTGTCTGGTTTATTTCACTGAGCATAATGTCCTCAAGGTTTATTCATGTTGCATCAGGTGTTGGAATTTACTTCCTTTTTAAGCCTGAGTAATATTCCATCGTATGGTTATACCTCATTTGGTTTATCCAGTCTTCTGTTGATGGACACAGGGATGAGTTTGCTTCCACCTTTCAGCCGTTGTGAGTAATACTGCTATGAACACGGGTGTGCAAATATCTCTTTGAGACCTTGCTTTCAATTCTTCTGGTTAATACCCAGAAATGGGATTGCTGGGTCACATGATAATTCTGTTTCATTTTTTGAGGAACTACTATACTATTTTCCATAGTGACTACACCATTTTACATTCTCACCAGCAGTGCCCAAGTTCCAATTTCTCTACGTCCTCACCAACAGTTGTTATTTTCAAGAATTTTTGTTGTTTGCTTGGTTTACTTATAGTTGCCATTCTAATGTGTGTGAAGTGGACCTTATTGTTTTTTAATTTTTTATTTAGACATAAGAAATTGAGCTTCATTAAATATTTAATACAGTGATTGCTAGTGGTTACAAATATATATTTTATGAAAAAATATACATGCACTGCTGCTGAGTGCACAAACATTTTGCTGAGGGAGTGTGTGGCCAGAAAAATCTGAAGACCCCTTAGTCAACTCAGTTCTATGTGGAGGGGGTTTTAGATCATCCTTGTATTCCCAGGTCCAAGATAATAAAGTCCAGAGGTTGAATGAGGCAATCTATCTCATCTTTCAAGGTCCAGCCCCAATGTCCCCTCCTCCAGGATGCCTCCCTTGCCTTCCCAGATAGCTCCAGCTCCTTACTCTGGGCTCCTCAGCCCAGGGTCCAAGGGTCCCTCTCTCTGCCCCAGCCTTGACCATGGAAGGGTGTGTGTGTGGATGCTGAGGAATTTCTGGGGTCCCAGCAATGTCCAGGCACAGAATGGGTTAGGCAGAGTTTGCTGAAGGAAGGAAGGAAGGAAGATAGGAAGGAAGGAAGAAAGATAGGAAGGAAGGAAGGAGGGAAGGGTCTGTACTGGCCTCTGAGATGGGTGTACACTGAAGAGGCCTGGCTGCGCAGAGGTGGGGAGGGTTGGTTGAGGCTCTGCTCACCGGGGCCATATTCGGAAGCGGAGGCAGCCGCAGGCCAGACATCGAAGGCCAAGGTTGAGAAGGCGTGTCCAGCGGAAGAGTAGGCAGTGGGTGGCGCGCACGTACAGGCTGCCTGAGGGGTCCACAACCTTGAGTGCAGCCAGCGGGGTGTAGCGGGCATTGGTCTGTCGGCGCAGGGGTGGTCTGGTTGAGCCGATGACCTTGACAATGACCTATGGGGTGGAGCCCTGAGTTCTTGGATTCAGAGTGGGGGGCTTGCAGGGTGGGGCACCCTCACATACCTGAGCCGTGTCTTGGGGCTCTGCGTTCCCCACTCACCTGGGCCACATCCTGTGGGCTCTGTCCTATAGAGTGAAAGAGCTCCCTGGAGGTGGGCAGGTAGAAATCCCGGAAGTAGTGCAGGGTGTCAGGGTCAGTGTCTGGGAACTCGGCTGTGGAAAACTGCTCCAGGAGCTTCCCCTCAAATTCAGTGACCACCGGGCCAGGTTCCACCAGGGTGATGCTGGGGACATCGGCAGGGGCAGGGGGGTCTGGTATCCCAACCCACTCGCTGCCCCATTACTGTCCCTCTCCTCCTCTCTCCCCCCATCTCTCATCATTACTGCATCCTTCCTGGTTCCCCCAGTCCTTCCACTATCCAACCCCTCTTCCAATAACTCCATTTCCCTCATTCCTGATTCCACTTTCTCACCACGGCCTTGTTTCCCCACCATCACTGCCTTCCCCGTCTGCTTCCCCTCACCGCCTGCCCTTTCCTCGTCTTTCTCCACCACCTTCTCCCATGCCCCTCCTTCACTACCCAAACGCCCGCCTCACAAGATGTTGAACTGCAGCAGCTGGACAGCCAGACTTTCGAAGAATCCCTCCAGGGCGAACTTGGAGGCTGCATAAGCTTCATTGAACACGACACCTGAGAGGATTGGAGGAGGTTGGGCCCTTTGGTGTCTGGGCGATGGGCTTGTGGGTCCAGAGGGACATGGGGTCTTCAGGAGACAGAGTGAAGAGGGTTTGAACATCAGAATGGGGAGTATCTAGGGCCAGCATGATGAGTGTATGTGTGAAAGGAGCATATGCTGAAGGATGAGCCCCCATGCTCAGGATGAGGCTCTTGGGGTGACGTACACTATGTCTTCCCAGTGCTCCATTTGCCTTAGCCCTTGAAAATTCTACTTCCCTCCATCCTCTAAACCTCTGGGTCACTTGAGCATAGGATTGCTAGGGTCCCTGAGGGCAAGTTCGATTCAGCACAGTTCTTATCTGTCCTTATTGAGAGTGAATGTGGCCCCTGAGGTCGGGAGGTGCAGCTGGAAGAGGGGCCAAAGGGTTGGGACTGAGTCGTAGTTACAGGTTCCCCATGGTGGGGCAACAAATAAGGTGGGTTCGTAAACAAACAAACAAACAAACAAAATAAGATGGATTCTTCAGGGGGCTGCTGAGGAGGTGGGGGCAGATCCCAGGGAAGTTCCAGGGGGAGGAAGGGAGTCTAGACGGATTCAAGGAGGAAAGACCCAGGAGCATGGATGGCAAATAGGTGGCCTCCATAGTAGGGCCAATAGCAGACATCACTAAACGATTACTGCTCTCTTTTTCTGAAGAACCTCAGAGCCCCAAAGCTATCTCTGGGGCTTGGTTAGAGAAACATCAAAGAAAGGAGTTTGTCAAGAAAATGTCACAGGAAAGGGATTCTGGGGCACCTGGGTGGCTCAGTCTGTTAAGCGTCCAACTCTTGATCTCAGCTTAAGTCTTGATCTCAGGGTCGTGAGTTCAAGCCTTGAGTTGGGCTCCACACCTGTGGAGCCTACTTAAAAAAAAAAAAAAGGAGTTCGTCTGATGGTTCCTTTGGTTTGGGGGAGATGTTTGGGAGAGGAGAGGGGGGAGGGTCAGAGGGAGAAGCAGACTCCCTGCTGAGCAGGGAGCCTGATGCAGGGCTCCATCCTGGGACTCCAGGATCATGACCCGAGCCAAAGGCAGCCGCTCCACCAACTGAGCCACCCAGGTGCCCCAAGGGAGAGATTTTTAGAGGTGTCCAGAAGTAAGGTTGATGCTGGATGTGGATGCCCACTGGCAGCATTTATAATACTACTGCCTATTCTTTCGGCACGGCAGACATAATCTAATCTAGAAATATGTCCTATAGAGCTTCAGAATCCTTCTCAACACAGGCTCATTTGGAATATGAACTAAAACCTATTTGCCATTCTTCCAGCCTGGGGAGGGTCAGATGCTAGGAGGATTCCCAGGGGTGGGTCCCCAGGGCTTACCCTGCAGCCCCATGACACTGCTGACCACCACAATGTGGCCCTTTCGCCTTCTCTTCATGCCAGGAAGGACAGCTCTGACCAGACGGACAGCCCCGAAAAAGTTGGTATCAAAGACGTTCTGCATGGCAGCTAGGCTGATCCCCTCCAGGGGCCCCACCAGGCCCACTCCAGCATTATTCACTAAGGAGGGGACTGAAGGTTACTTTGAGGTCCCCCCAACCCTTCTAGTGTCACTCCTCTAAGGACACTCCCTGAATTATCCCTCCCCCTCCTCCAAATTCGGGGCCAGTCCAGAGTATCTTGATGGACAAATGTGGTACCCTGATGATCTTTACATAGAGTTTAGCATTTGTTCTGGGGACCCTGAACCCTGGGTTGGAGGAAGGGCTGCTGGGAGCAGCCTCCCCTTAATGCAAGAGCAATTTTGCTCTGACCCCAGTTTGCATAAAAACAGCCACACCCACCTCCTTAGAAGGTCTTTGAGGGATCATGTGTTGCTTCTTCATCATGCTCCCTTCCCCAAATGACTCATCAAAGTAACTTTTCCAACTACATATGGTTTTCCCCAAACGTGAGATGTTCTATTCAATAAAATCCACTCCCAGGACTCAGTTTATTTCTTGTAACCCTGATAAACTGGTACCCTGGGCTTTTAGCCAGCTTGTCTATCTCTTCTGTCCAGAGCTAGCTGTTGCTGGTGAAGCAAGAAGGCTGGTGCTCAGACCCTGGAGAGGATTCACTGTAAGGAGGATCTGTGCTTAGGTCAGGGAAGGGGGGAGTGACCCCAGGGGCTGTTCAGTCTCACCCAGCACATCCACTTCCCCTCCCTGGATGCAGCTGAGACACTGGGCCACTGACTCGTCACTGCACACATCCAGCTGGGCCACGGTGAGGGTCTGCCCCAGAGCATCCCCAGCAGCTTCCTCCAGTGTCCCCTTCTTTCCCAGGTCCCTCATGGTGGCCACCACTGGGGACAGAAAAAAGAGTTGGGGCAAGCACTGGGTTCCTTTCCCCTGAGCATTCACTTACATATCTCCATGATCTTGCATGAGCAGTCACAGAGGGATGGAGAACCACAGGTTTACACACCTATGTTCACTACACAACCACAAATGCATATTGTGTACATACATTTACATGTACTTTCATCCATCCCTCCATCCCTCCATCCAACATTTACTGAGCATGTACTTAGTATACATTATGCCCTATTCTAGGTGCTGAGACTACTGCCTGAAATAAGATAGGCGAAGTCCCTGCCTTCATGGAATTTATAGTCCAGTGAGTAGGGCAATAAAGTAAATATAGAACATATTGCCTTGAGAAAAGAAATGCTTACATACTTAGGGTCAATATATGTGCATTGTGTGTACATGCAAATACAAATAGCCACATTTATATCAACCACAGAAATGTCAATTTATTGAATATCTACTATGTGCCAAGCACTGTGCTAAACACTTTTATAAGTACTGTCTCTAACCTCGCGAGAACCCTATGATTAGGCAACGGACTTATTTTCCAAAGGTGGCCACAACTTCTTTCATCAAATATGCTCTTTGAGAACTTTGCTGCTCCCCCTCAAGACATGAAATCTCATTTTCCTCTCTTTGAATCTTGAGACTAGCTGGGAATTAATAGAATATGGTGAAAGTAACATTGTGTGGCTTCTGGGATTAGGTCGGAAAAGATATTGTAGTTTTTGCCTTGTTTGCTGTAGCGTTCACTCTTTTTCTTTTTTTTTTAAGATTTTACTTATTTATTTGAGAGAGAGAGAGAGAGAACAGGAGTAGGGGGAGGGGCAGAGGGAGAGGGAGAGAGAGAATCCCAAGCTGACTCCACTCTGAGTGTGGGGCCTGATGTGGGCCTCAATCTCACGGCCCTGAGACCATGACGTGAGCCGAAATCAAGAGTCGGATGCTCAGCTGACTGAGCCACCCAGGCACCCCTGTAATGTTCACTCTTAAAATCCTCAACCACCTTGTAGCAGCCCAGCTATCCTGAAGCCACCATGCTGGGGGGAAGCCCAAGCTAGCCAGATAGAGGGACCACATGGAGACCTGAGATTATTAGAAGGAGGAGAGATGCCTGCCCAGGCCTCTGGCTAGCCCCCAACTCTTCTAGTTGTAGCCTTTGACTCTGAGTGAGAACTGTCTAGCTGTGCCCTTCCGAGTTTATGACTTTTGTTAACCATGAGAGATAAATGGTTGCCGTTGTTCTATTACACCAGAAATTTTGGAATGATTTGTTCTTTAGCAATAGTAGCCAGAATAAGTAGGTAAAGTTATTATCCGTATCATAGAGATTAACACATTGAGGCTAAGCAAAATGAAGTTCCTTGTCTGTCCCACCACTAGTAAGTGTTAGAACTGAGATTTGAACCTGGATTTGTTGGGAGTGCTGAGCTCAAACCCCTGTATACATGTTTGTACCCTTCATGCATGTACTCACAATCATACGTGCACAGCCCCGGGAGGCATGTTCATACAGTCTGTGGGCCTGTGTGATTCACGGGTGTTGCACAGATGAAGGGGACCACATGCATACATACATGTGACAAGTGTGGCCTCAGGGGCTGGGTTGCTTGGGTCCAAATCCAGGCTCTGCCACTTTCTGGTGGGGTGACTTTGGGCAAGGATCTTAGGCATTCTGTGCCTCCGTTTCCTCATTTCTAAGATGGGGCTAACGTTGGTGGCCACCTCATAGGGGTGATATGAGAATGAAAAGACTTACTAGATGCACAACACTTAGATCAGAACCTGGCACATTGTAAGCACACAATAAACATCCTTCAGCTTTATACACTCATCTGCCTGTCCACAGGGACACACACAGCACAATTGCTTCTCTGCACACTGGCACTCAGTCTGTCACATCTAAAGCTGTGTGTGTATCTAAGACAGAGGGCAGAGGGTTGGGAGAAGCAGCTCTGCCAACTGGGGCAATGCCCTTGCCCCCTGCAACGTCCTCTTAAGTAGCGGCCCTTTGCCCACTTCAGCTCCAGCTTGCTCTGGGTCAGAGGTTCCCATGAGTGGAGTGCAGACTGAGGCAATTTACTCGAGTCGCAGGAGGCTAAGTTCCTAGATTTAGAGGTCCCCCTTAAGCCCCCAAGGTCAAAGTCACTTAAGAGGTTTATCTTGGAGCAGTAATCTGGGGAGGGGTGGGGGGGAGTCCTAGGGAATGCCTAAGTGGAACCTTAGGGAAGCCCTTCCCACCAGCCCTTTAAAAAATATCACCTACCCCCCACCTCCTACCATACCCCATCCTTACTTTACTTTGCTTCTTAGCACTTATTAGCACTAGACATATTATACAATTTAAAAAAATCTGTTTATTGTCTGTCCTTGCTCCCCTCCCTCACTACACCACAGCTGAGGGCAGAGATTTTTGTCTGTTTTGTTCACAGCTGTGTTTCCAGCACCTAGAACAGTGCCTGGCACCCAGTAGGTGCACAAGAAATATTTGTTGGATGAGGGAATGATTCATGAGCAGAGGTGGGAAGGGGGCCTCCACGTGTCCTGGGTCCTCCTCAAGCCCACACATACAGCTGATGGGATGGGCTAGTGGAAATGGTGCCAAGAGGGCTGAAGGTCCTCAGAAGCCATGCCCACCCCTGCCCCTCCCGGCCCCACCCCGGGCCTCTAACCTTGGTAGCGCTGCCTGTGGTCATGAGCCAGCTGCACTGCGAGCTCCAGGCCAATTCCCGAGGAGCAGCCTGAAATCAGTACCGTCCGGGGTGCGTCGGCCATGTTGATCCCTCCCTGGATGGGTGACCTCTGCTGGCCAGCACCTGCCTCCCGCGACCCATCCTTGCCTCACCCCCCACCTCCTGGACACCCTCCCACCGATCCCTTGCAAGGTGAAGGGGCCCCAGAAGACACCAATTCTGAACTGACCCTAGGCAGGCAGCTGGGGGAGGGGGTAATCTTTTAACCTCAAAATAGCCTCTTTCCTTTATCTGTCAAAAATTTCTTCTCACGGCTACACTCACAACTAGGGTCTTTTTATTGTGACTGTAAATCATTCAGGGCTGGGGGAATTAGCAGGGGCATTCTCTCCCTGTCTGATCTGGGCAAAGAATCTCTGGTGGGAGGGAGGGAGTGAAAGAAAGTGACAGAGAGTGTGGTCCCGGAAGGGTCTTTCAAAGAGGAGAATGGGCATAGATATGTCAGATGATGGGGGTAGACTAGGAAGAACTTCCCAGCAAGGCAGGGCAGGGCACTCTTTTTATGAGAGTCTTTTAGCAGAAGTCTTAGCCTCTGAGGTCCCTGAGGAGGGAGGAGGAGCAGCTTGGGGAGATTCCCTCTCTTCTCCCCACCCCACAACCCCCATTTCACCCTCAGGCCAGATGGGGCCCCACCCCTTCTCCCCAGGGACACAGACACTCTTTGTCCGTGGAGCCAGAGGCTGGAAGGGCGACGCCGCCAGCTTCTCCCTCTTCCCCATGGTGGGGCAGTTCAGGGCCCAGGATACGCCCCTTAGGTTCCTCCCTGCAGAAGCTCCCTCAGATCCCGCAAGTCTGCGCTTGTTCAGTTGCACAGACAGCTCCTTGTGACCCCCTGGGGGGAGGGAGCTTCACAGTGGGGGGTCCCAGTAGGGTGAGGGGCAGCTCTACCTCACCCCAGGAATGGCATGGATCCACCTCTCCCTAAGGCAGTTCCCTGCTTTGATGTAGGGCCAGACTTCCCCATTTAATGGTGGGGCATATGTGAAGATTTGGAATTGGGGCTAGGGCATCCATTTGGGGACCTGAATGAGGGCTACGGATGGAAATGGGACCCTTTATTTGAAGATTAAGAGTTTAGGGGAAATTGAGAACTGTGTTTTGGAATCTGCGTCAAAGGTTCGGGGGTGAGGCCAGGACATCCAATTCCGGAATTTGGGTGGAGAAATGAGGGTTTGGGGTAAGGCTGGGAACGCCATTTTGTAATCTGGTGGGAGGCTGGAGGTGGGATGAGGGTTCTTTATTTAGAGACCCGAAGGGAAGGCCTGGGATGAAGCTGGTACCTTCCATTGTGTGGCTAAGCCACTGCGGTAAAGCAAGTGGGTGAAAATTTGGCATCCAGGCTGAGACCCCATCTGGGGGCCTGGGTGAGACAGAAAAGATTTGTATAAAGCTGTGTAAAGCCTTAATTCCAGGGCCTGGATGGAGGCTGAAGGTTTGAACGAGGCTAAGATCTCTTTTGAGGGAGGGTGTTAGGAGGAAAGGGTTTGGGGTAAGTCTGGGACCCCGAATTCTAAGGCTGAGTGGGAGTGACCCTTTTCCTCCACCGTGGGGTGGGGCGAGAAGGGCCCCGCTCCCGGCCCAGGGCTCCAGCCCTAGCCGGCCAATCAGCACTCAGCACAAACTTTCCCAACTCCCCCACCAGCTGTCAGCCACCCTCCACCCCCCCCTCCAGCGAGCCCCGCCCGGCCGGGCTCTGGAGCGCAGGGCGAGGCCAGGGCGGGGTCTCCCGCAGTCTCCTGCGGATCCCGAGTGAAGCCGGCCGCGGCGAGTGAGTGCACGGAGCCTGAGGAGTCGCCGCGCCCCGTAGACGCCCCGGCCGGTCCCCGCCTTGCGTGTTGGGCCCAGCCGGGATGGGGAGTCGCCAAGGCCTGGGCCAGCCGCGGGCCGGCCTCTGCCTGCTCCTGACTTTGCTGCAGCTTCTGCTCCGGACGCAGGCCGGTGAGCCGGAAAGGAGGAGATAGGCATAGGATCAGGAGTGCAGGATCTAGCGAGGTCCCCCAAAATGGGGTGGAGTCAGGAATGGGGGGCGTGCTAGGGGGGGCGTGAGTGTCGCGCGTGGCTGGGGTGCTGTGTTCCGGCGCGTATCCGACTCTGGGCGATTTGTGGGTGTGACAGCTGGGGGGAGGGGGGAAACGTGTGACCGGGTTTTACTGGTGGATGCGTTGGAATGAATGCAATTTATGTGTGTGTGTAGCAATGTGTGTGAGGCCATTTGAAGTGAATTTGTGTGTGGGAAATTGGGTGTGGGAGTTGACGATTATTGTATGAATATGTGTGATGGGTGATCCCTGGCCAAGTGTGTGATTGTGAGTTGTGGGTGTGTCTGTGTGGGGCTGACTTAGAGAATAATCGTGTGTTACGTGTGTGATTGTCTTTGGGTGACCCGAAGAGGGGTTCGGTTGTGATCTGGGGATGTAAATAAAGGCCCAGGAGGACGTGAGTGGATGTTTCTGGGGGTGATAGTGAGTGGATGTTTCTGGGGGTGATAGTGAGCGGGGACGAGTATGGGAGGGGGCTAATCGGGGATTGTTTCCTTCGCATGTCCCCTAATGGCTTCGTGCATTCTTCCTCTCCCTCCTCTGCCTCCAACTGGCGCTCCTCCACCTCCTCTGCCCCTGCTTCTCTCCCCTCCCCCCACCCCGCGCGCCCCCGAGCCGCGATCAGCACCATGGACAGGGCATCGGGAGGGCCGCGGTGAGGGGCGAGGCGGGGCGGGGCGCGGGGCGGGGCGGGGCGGAGCGCGGGCGGGGGCGGAAGTGGAAGTCGCTGCCCCCAGCCGAGCCAGCCGCGGGTGTTTTTCCTGAGGAATTTCTCAGGGGCCTCAAGGGGTCCCGGGGGCCGCCGGACGAGTGAGTCAGCGCTGACGCACGCCCAGCTGCGCGCTTCTGGCTGGACGCCGCGCTCCGCCCCGCAGGGTTCGGGGTTGGGGGCGCCCAGGGGTTTGGGAAGGTCCGTCCCTCAAGTGGCATCTCTGGTCTGAGAGAGGCTGGGCTAGGCCCTTCTGGAAATCCCTCCCTAATGTGAACTCAGGCCCCCAACACACACACACATACACACACGCAGACACCGTCCTACACTTTCTCACTTTCTCTGGAGTCCAGGGAGGTGCCTGCCTGCTCACGTGGATTATCCCAAATTGGCCCATGTCCCATTCCCATGCTCACACATCCACACAGTCGTGCAATCTCAGGCATCCATTCAGAATATAAGCCCTCTGGGACACCAGGAATGTTAAACACCGGTGCCCACGCCCCAGACAACCCCAGCAGCCACCCGCCATAGGGTCACAGCCTTTGTCACCCTCCTACGCCTTGCAGCTCCAGCGCATGCTTCCGCTGGTATCCACACAACCCTGTCAGCATTCACAACCAGTCACCTACTCGACGACTTGGCCATACTCTCACATATAACCACATTCCCCCATCTGGAATCTGATCTATTACAATCACAGACTCACCCGCATCACCTGCTCACTGCCAGGACCCAGGACCCCAACTCACAGGGACTCCCAGCCACACACCAAACAACAGCACCTAGTCCTCCATCGGAGTCCAAATACTTGGCACGCACTGACATACCCACAAATCACAAAGCTCGGCCATTCCCTGGTCCATATAGAGTCACACCCATGCTTGCACAATCTCATGCCCGTATACAACGGCACACACACACCTATGTTCTCCTGCCTTTCTGAGGAGATCCCAACCATGTTGCACCTAGTCCCCTGCCTGCCTCCCTTCATATCCTAGACCCCATCCAACATCTCCCTGGGGCCCTGACCAGCACAGGGGAGAGTGTGAGGGAAGGTCAGGCAGGGTCCCTGACAAACCCCCACCCTCTGGCCCTGCAGGCAGGACTCAATGCCTCTTGTGTGTCTCCTTGTCACAAAGCCAGCCATGAAAAGAAAGGGCAGTCAGTTTCTGAAAGGTCATTACAGAGGAGATGCAAGATTGAAGCAGGAGACATTTGGGTTAGGTGCTGAGAAGGACTTTTTCAATGTGAATGAGCAGCTGGTTGAGAGGACACCCCTTCCCCCAGCACAAAGACAGGGGTCTGGGTGAGGGGAGAGCCACACTGTATGGGGTCATGGAGCTCAGCCCTCCACTGGGCCCCAGCCTGGAGAGGGGGCAGCTGGGATGATCATTCCATGGGGGAGTGACCCTTGTGGTTGACAGAGCCTGGGAGCTCAGATCTTAGTCCCAGGGGACTGTAACCCAAATACCTCTTAATGACAGCCCAGCCAGAGAACAAGCAATTAGAGTGGGGGCTGGTGGCTGCGGCAGAATTGGGGGGCGTGGATGGAGGGAGTGAAAGGGGGAGGGGAGAGCAATCCACACAGATAGACATATGAAATACCAAAAGACAGAGAGAGAGAGCTAGGAAGTAAGAGAGAGAGAGACACTGATTCAGAGTTGGACGCAGAGAGGGACCTGGAAAGACCAGCACAAAAAGTGGGGCAGAGAGAGAGGACAGGGAGTGGGAGAGAAGAAAGAACGAACAGGAGTTGAGGGCATTCCAGCTGAGGCTGGAATAGGGGTCTGTAAGGTTTGGAGAATGAAGGATCTGACCCAGGGGGAGCCGGACGGGGGTCCCTCATCCAAGCCCCCTGTCGCCCCCAAGTCTGGCCCCCCACCCTGACTCCCACTGGTGAGGTCAGCAGAACCGCCCCCAGGGTGAGGTCATGGGCAGATTTGACAGAACTGTCTCCTGCCAAGAGGCTGGGTCAGGGGGTCAGTGGGACAGTCTGCTGGGGGGAAGGGAGAGCAGGCAGGGGCTTTGGGCCCAGGGGAAGCCCCCCCCCCCCTGCCCAAGCCATGTGGTTCCACTTAGCCCTGGCCTGCTGTATGGGGTGGGGCTGGAAGGTTGGCCTGGATTTGGATCTGGTTGGGCCAGACCAGTTCCTTCCTTTCCTGGCATGGGAGGGATAGGGTCCCAGGGAGGAGGTCGGGAGGTCATTAGAGAGAGGTGGTCACAAGGAGGAGGTCAGAGAGGGTGATAAAATGGGGAGGTCACAGGTCAGGTAGAGATGACTCGGATAGGCAGAGGGAGGAGGTCGTGGTGATGGTGATCAAGGAGGAGGTCAGAAGGAAGAAGTTAGGAGAGGCAGTGGAGAAAGGGAGAAGATCATGGGTGCTGATGGTCAGGGAGGAGGAGCTCAGAGGAAGTGGGGGTCAAAAGAGGAGGTCAGAGGGAGGTGGTAGAGGAAAAACACACACAAGGAGCCCCTCCTCTCCAAGCGGGTTTCCCCTGGCAGGGGGCTTCAGGCTGGGGAAGCAGCCCCAGGGAGTCAGTGCGGGGGAGTACAGAGAAGGGGACAGTCTGGCTCTGGGGCTCAGGCCAGGAAGCCTTGATTCATCCCAGAAGTAGGTCAGCTTTTTTTTCCCTCACCAAAAAACCAAGGGGGAAAAAAAAACACACACACAAAACAAAACAGGAGTCAACAGGCCAATGAAGCTGGAACAGCTGTGGGGTGGTGAGGTGGGTGCAGGTCCCAGGCCTGCTCCTTCTCCCTGACCCACAAACACAGCGGGAGGCCGAATTCCCCAAATCTGAGCTACTCACCTGGAGTCCTGGGTTTGTTTTAACTGCCCTGCACCCTGGCTTCTCTCTACAGCAGGCCCTGTGGATGTGCTGAAGGCCCTGGGCGTGCAAGGGGGCCAGGCTGGGGTCCTTGAGGGGCCTGGCCTCTGCCCCCAGAGGGCCCCAGAGGGTGACCGGGCATTCAGGGTTGGCAAGGCCAGCACACTTGGCATCCCCACATGGGAGCTCTTTCCAGGTGAGTCAGTGCAGGAGGGGTAGGAGGGGGTCATTCTGGGAGCATGGGTCACTGCTAAGCCATCTAAGCTGCCCCTTTCCCTCTGCCCCTTTAGATGGGCACTTCCCTGAGAACTTTTCCATGCTGATCACTCTGCGGGGCCAGCCAGCCAACCAGTCTGTCCTTCTATCCATTTATGATGAGGGTGGTGCTCGGCAGCTGGGCCTGGCTCTGGGGCCAGCTCTGGGCCTCCTAGGTGACTCCTTCAGCCCCCTCCCCCAGCAAGTCAACCTCATGGATGGCCGGTGAGTATAGGGAAAGTTGGGGTCTAGAGAGAAGTGGGGTGAGAAGCACCCCCCACTGAGACTGTCCCCTTGCAGGTGGCACCGTGTGGCAGTCAGTGTGGATGGCAGGAGGGTGACTCTGGTGGCTGACTGTGAGCCTCAGCCCCCCACGCTGGGCCATGGGCCTCGATTCATTAGCACAGCTGGACTCACTGTGTTGGGGACCCAGGACCTCGGGGAGGAGACTTTTGAGGTAGGGGTTCAGGGATAGGGTAAACCGAGATAGAGAATGGGAGGGAGTTTTGTCCACAGCCTGAATGTGGAGAAGAGATAGGAAGAGGGAGATGTCCAGCTTCAACCTTGCGCCAGGAAGCTGAGAAGAGGGAGCAGCATGCATCACTGTGCATCTTCATGGTGTGTGAGATTGTAGCGACACAAAACGAGAATGCATGATGGCACATACTTGACTTGTGGTGGAAGAATAAGCTGGTGACACGGGACTCCACTGGTTGTTATAGTGTGTAACCGTGTGCAGTGGTTGTGATGTTGGGTGCTGGCAAGGCATGGCATTGTGTGGCTAGTGACAGATGTGTTTTTGGTGTGGTGTCTGTGCTGTGTGTGGTTGTGATATGTGTCCCCTCCAGTGGGCCAGGGACATCCAGGGGGCCAGGCCCCTCCAGGGCCATCTTGTTCCCCTCCTTATCCCCGAAGCCTGGAAGGGCACCTGGCATGTTTTAGGTGTCACCATGTGCCTGAGAGCAAAGGAATAAATGTGCCTCCTGATGGGACAGATGTTGTGGGGTATGGTTTGTGGTTGTGATTTGGTGTGGCCATGATAGAATCTTCCTCCTCTCAATTTTGAGGGGCAGAGGGATTGCTGGGGCTGTGGTGGGGCCACCCCCTCCTCATACTTAGGGTGCTCTGGGTTGAGGGAGCCTTGGTGCTTGCGATGGGGTGTCAGAGTCAGCCTGTAGCTCCCGTCCCTGACCCCCATCCTCTCCCCAGGGAGATATTCAGGAGTTGCTGATAAGCCCAGATCCTCAGGCTGCCTTCCAGGCCTGTGAGCGATACCTTCCCGGCTGTGACAACCTGGACCCTATAACCACAGGGGTGAGTGAGGAGCTTGTCCTGAGGTCACAGGCTGAGTCATCTCTGGCTCCAGGTCTCAGGAATGAGTGAAGTCTGACCCTTATCCGCGGGTCAGTGACTTTGACCTAGGTCATATAACTGAGTGATTCCTAGCCCCAGATCATATGATTGACCCTAGGTCACAGGGCTGAGTGAGCCCTGGCTTCAAAACAGGACCAATGGGCCATGTGCCAGCATGGTCCCAGATGACTGAGTAATGGGGCCTCCATTGAGGGGCTCTGGACCTGATGGGGGTCCTCTTCCCAGGTGCCCCAGGGTGAGCCAGAAACTCCTCCCCCTCGACGGAAGGGGAAGGGAAAAGGGAAGAAAAAAGGGCGAGGTCGTAAGGGGAAGGGCAGGAAGAAGAAGAACAAGGGAACTTTGACCGCAAGCCCACCTCCTGGCTCCCTGGAGAACCAGGTAAGGGATCTGCGACCACTCACCTCTGCTCTTTGCCTGACCTCTGGTCTCTGATTCCCACTGATTGCTGGTGCCTCATCCAAGCTCTCTGCCTTTGGTCTCCAATCCCTGACTTTTGACTTTTCTCAGCTGACTGATAACTATGTGTGTGGGGGTGGGTGGGGGGCGGCTGGTACTGTCTTATGAGTTTTCCCATCTCTGCCCCCCAACATCCAGTTTTAGGGGCTGGAGGAAGGGGGCACACCCAGATGAGTACCTTATTATTAGAGGGTTCTTTTTTTTTTTAAAGATTTTTTATTTATTTATTTGAGAGAGAGAGAATGAGAGATAGAAAGCACGAGAGGGAAGAGGGTCAGAGGGAGAAGCAGACTCCCCGCTGAGCAGGAAGCCCGATGTGAGACTCGATCCCGGGACTCCAGGATCATGACCTGAGCCGAAGGCAGTCGCTTAACCAACTGAGCCACCCAGGCGCCCCTTATTAGAGGGTTCTTGATGAGGGCTACTAAGGACAGCCATTAGCTGGGGTGAATAATGGTTTCATTAGTTAAGAGTGTCAGTTTGAGGTTGACTCGTTGGGGTCATTGGTGAGGGTTATTCATTGGGGGAGTCTAATTTGGGGGCATTCTTTGGCTTCCCTGATTGAGGTCCATGTTTGGGAGGTTCCTAGTGGAGATCATTGTTGGAAGTCATTGATAGAGACCACTGTTGGTGTTACTGGTATCGCTGGTTTAGGGTAAATGGTGGGAGGTCATTGCTGGGGATCATCAGTTGAGAAGGTAGGTCATCAGTGGGGGACCACTGATTAAAAGGCATTAGTGGGGTCACCAACTGGAATCACCAGTTGAAGGAATGACTTTCAAGGGGTCATGGATGAGATAATTGGTTTGGGAATCCCTGATGGGTTATTAGTTGGGAAGTCATTGATGGGTCATTGGTTAGTGAAATCACTGTTTGGGGGTCATTGGTTGGGGAGAAGTAGTTAGGCTCACTCATGGGTGTTCATTGTTAGAGGATCACTGGTTAGGGGAATAATTGATTAAGGGGTCACTGGTGGGGCTTGTTAGTTGAGGGGCCACTAGCTAGTGCTTATTGTGGAGGAGGTCACTGGTTGGGGTCATTAGTTGGGGAGGTCACTGGATGGGAGAATAACTGGTTGGAGCCATTGCCTGGGGGACCACTGATGGGTCGCTGGTTATGGGGATAACTGCTGTGAGGCCAATGATGTGAGTTATTAGTGGAGGGGTCATTGGTTAGGTCCCTTAGTAGGGATCATTAGTCAGGGGTTATTGATGGGGGTCATTAATTGGAGTTACTGGAGTTAATGGTCACTCGTTGTAGGAATAATTGGAGGCCATTAATAGGGGATCATTAGTTGGTGGCTCACTGGGTAGGCATCCTTGGTGCGGGCCACTGGCTGAGGTCCCTGGTTGGGGGAGAGTCATTGGTTGCACTACATTTGTTCTCAGCATCAGTGGAGATAAAGAAAAGATCACTCAGACCCAGAAAAAGAACGCGTCTCCAACCCCTTCCTCAGCCCCAGCCCCTCACCTGGGCCTCTACCACCGTCTTTGTGCCCTTGACCAAACTCCTCTGCAGCTGTCCAAGCCTCTCTGTGGCCTGGCTGGCTGACCGCTGAGCTCTGTCTTGGGAGAAGGCACATAGGATAGGCTTCCAGGAGTCTGGCCCTGAGTACTGGACCTTGACTCTGATCACTGGGCTCTGGAGCCAGCCCCACTCTGCCTTCCAGGTCTCCCAGACCTGGCCTAGCTTTGCTCCTCTTCCACATAGGAGGCCTCCCCCTGCTGGCTGTTCTAGTCAGCACACATTTGCCTCCACTGGCTAGCCCCCTACCTAACACCCCTCTGGTGTTTTTTGGGAATCCTCCTTTGTTACCCTCCTCAGACTAGGCACTCCTGGGGGGGCAGAGCCTATCTCCTCTTTTTGTCTTTATTGGACTGACCCCAGACCTGACACTCCTGGCCCTGTTGCAGACCTCCACCGACATCCCCAAAACAGAGACAGCAGCTTCAACTCTGCCTCCGACTCCCACACCTTTGGTCATTACCACCACTGTGACCACTGGCCACAATGTCACCATGCTAGAGGTCAGTGGGAAGTGGACGGGGCTGGAAGGGAAAGTCCTGGGGCAGTGGTTGTGGCAGACAATGAGGAGGCCCAGGGGCAAACTTTGGTCTGTCCCAATGTCCTCAGGGGGACCTGGACCCAGACAATGGAACTGAACTAAGGACCCTGGAGACTAAGTTAGCCAAAGAGGACAAAGAAGGAGGTGGCCCCACCATGGGCCCTGACTTCCGGGCAGCAGAACAGCCATCGCAGACTCAGTTCCAGATCTTTCCTGTGAGTCTGAGGATTTGGGTTGTCGGGGGATGAGGGGTGGCAGGGACTCCTGCCTGGAGCCGCATACCACATTTTCTCTTTTGCCTTCTTTTTATCTTGCCTAGAATGTCTTCTGACCACCCCACTGCAGTCAACAAATATTAGCACGATTCTAATGTGACAGGAACTGTGTTAATGGATGGCTCTGTGGGTAGGATGGTGTGTTTGGCTTTTAGTCCAAGCATGATGAGAAGCCACTTGGAATGGAGCATGCTCTGATTTGGAACTTTAAAAAGTTCCTTCTGGCCGCTGAACAGCATATGGACTGTAGGGGGAGCCAGAGAGGCAGCAGGGAAACCAGTAGTCCGTGTGACACAGCCTGGTGACCTAGACGAGGGTTGTGGCAGTGGGGATAGAGAGATGTGCACAGATTTGGACCATGCTCCATTTTGGTCTTGCTACTGGAGATGGAGAAAGATGCAAGGATGGCTTGGTAGATGCATGGTGGCACCTTTGAGTAAAATGGGGAAGCCTAAAGGAAGAGCGGGTGGGAAGTCTCAAGGATCTCATTTTGGGTGTGCTAAATTGGCAACTCCTGCTTGGCATCCAAATGGAGATGTCAAGTGGGTAATTGGTTAGAAGATTCTGGAGTTCAAGGGACATGGTCTAGGCTGGAGATAAAGACTGGGAAATCAACAGCAAAGTGATGCTGCCTTTAGCCAAGGGATTGAATAAGATTGCTTAGGAAAATAGTGCAGACAGGGAAGGAGCCCAGGTTCTAGCCTTGGTGTTGGACAGGAGAGGAGGGGAATAATCATAGCCAACTTACCCTGAGTGCTTGTTATGTACTAACCATTGTTTTAATTTATTCTTCTTCCCATGGGATATATACAATTATCATTCACCTACTAATTCTGCAGGTGAGGCCATAGGGGTTGAATAAGTGGCTCCCCAACACTCAACTAGTGAGAGGCAGCTCCAGGATCAGGACCCTACAGCATGCTCCAAAGTCCACACTCTCCTCCTTGACCATGGCCAGGACTCACATCTCTTTTCTCTTCGTTCCCCTGCCCCAGGGTGCTGGAGAGAAGGGAGCAAAAGGAGAACCAGCAGTGATTGAACAGGTGAGGGGTCTGGGGCTAGGAGGAGGTGGAGGGGTCTGGGCTAGGATGGGGGTCACACTCATTTCTCCCTCAGGGACAGCAGTTTGAGGGACCTCCAGGAGCCCCAGGACCTCGAGTGAGTCATGGCTGCATCACCCCACCTTTCTCTTCTAGTTGGGGTGCTTGAGTCCCTGGGGTGGGGGCTGGGGAATGATGTTGCTGTATCATTAAAAGAGTATTGTATGTTTGAAGCTCATAGGATGAGTCAAAATAGGGGTCAGGATGTAAAGTGCGGGGGAGTTGATGTGGGTCAGTATAGTATTGAGGGGCCAGGGATGGCTCAGTGTTGGGTAAGGAGGTGTGCATAGGGTCAGGGTCGGTGGTGGGTTAGAAGTTGGCTTGGCTCAGGCCCTGCGCTTATGACTTTTGTTCCTCTGTCCCCAACAGGGGGTGATTGGCCCCTCAGGCCCTCCTGGCCCCCCAGGATTCCCTGGAGACCCTGGTCTACCGGTAAGAAATTCCTTCTGGGTTATATCCTGGGGAAGTGAGGTTTCAGGCTGTGAAGCTGACATTGGGAACTTGTACGTCCTAACATGGACCTGAGAGGCAGGCACTGAAGGCATCACGCTAAAGCTGGCATTGACCTCACTGCTCATCTCTCTCCCCATCTGTGAATTGTTACCCCTCTTCTTTCTCTGGGGGCCTTCCCCTGCTTTTCTCTTCCATTTGTCTCTATCCCTGAGTGTCTTTCATCTCTGTCTTTTTCCCTGTGTCTCTGTCTCTCCCCTGCCTCCCTCCCTCTGTCTCCCCACCTTTCTCTCCTCTCCCTGTCTTTGTCTTTCTCTGCCTCTCTCTCCATCTCACTACCTCTGTCTTCTCTGTCTCTCCATCCCTGCCACTTTTTATGACTCTCCCTCCCTCTGTCTTTCTCTTGCCTACTCTATTTCTCGCTCTCCCTGCCTCCATCTTTCTCCGTCTCTCTCCCCTCTCCCCCTCCATCTCTCTCATCTCTCTGTCTGTCCATCTCTCTGCCTCCGCCCACCTCTGTATCTCTCCCACTCTCAGGGTCCTGCTGGCCTCCCAGGAATCCCTGGCATCGATGGGATCCGGGGTCTACCAGGCACTGTGATCATGATGCCGGTAAGAGGGAGATAGGGTGGCACATCCTTGGGGGTTTAGTCCTGACCCAGGAGGGGGCCTCTCCTTGGGCTCCCCTCGTGACTAGCTGCCCCCTAGTTCCAGTTTGCAAGCAGCTCCCTCAAAGGACCCCCAGTCTCCTTCCAGCAAGCCCAGGCTCAGGCAGTACTGCAACAGGCTCAGGTGAGTAGAGGATAATCAGGGACCAACAGGGGGTAATGGGAGGACATTGACAGAGTGACCGAGGTGGGGGATAATGAAGGCTAGTCAGGAGGCAGGTGGATATTTGTCTCCTGAAGATGCCTTTTGGGAGGGTGTTGGGGTTTTTGGGAGACCTGAAGTTCTGTTCCCCTCCATCTTTCCAGCTGTCTATGAAAGGCCCCCCTGGCCCAGTAGGGCTCACTGGGCGCCCAGGCCCTGTGGTGAGTAAGGAGTCTGGATGGAGGAGGGGGGATACCTCAGTGGAGGGGAGAACCTCCCTTTAACTCCATTACCTCGTCTCTCTTCCTCCAAGGGTCTCCCTGGGTATCCGGGTCAGAAAGGAGAGATGGGAGAAATGGGGCCACAGGTGAGATTGGTGGGGATGGGAACAGGATTTGTTGGGAAGGGTCTTCTCCCAGAGCCACAGGATAAAGTGCTACTTGAGGACAGTGACAAAGGGGCTAAGAATACCTTTGCAATTACTGCCCTTCCTAGAGGATGATTTAAAATAAGTCCTTCCTCCTTCTTATTCTCCTTTTTATTTTTATTTTTTCCTCTTCTAGGGTCCCCGAGGCCTTCAGGGACCTCTTGGGCCCCCTGGCCGGGAGGGAAAGATGGTGAGTAACTTGTAGGTCTTTAGGTCATCCCTCGTCCATCCCTCAACACCCAACATGAGCCTTGGCTCCATGCCCCCAGGATCTGCTGGTGTCATTGGTGGGATAAGGGCACTGAGGACAGAGAATGGCAGCTCTACTGAGTGTGTCACAAGGGTATCTGGCCAGGTCACAGAGTCAAGGAGGACTTTCTGGATGGAATGACGCTTGAACTGAGATCTGAGGTACAACCAGGCAAACAGGAGAGGAAGGGTATTCTAAGTAGAGGGAACAGCACGTGCAGAAGAAAAGACTGGTGCACTGAGGGAGATGATGAACAAGATAATTCCAGACAGTTTTAAATGCAATGAGGAACACAGAGCTAGACATTTAATGGAGATTTTAGTTTTTATGATGGTGGTGACATGGACTAGAACAAAGGGCCTAGAGATAAAGAATAATGGACAGCTTTGAGGTGTATTTGGGAGGTTAAACTGGTACGCAGAGAATCCCCCAGGATTCTGCATGAGGAAAGTACTCAACAAATAGTAATATGTATCTTGATGCTGTCACCTCCCTCATAGGGCCGCTCTGGAGCAGATGGGGCTCGGGGCCTCCCAGGAGACACAGGACCTAAGGTGAGTGATAAGGTCAGGATTAGGACTTGGAGAGACCATCAGGTCAAGGACTCAGGGCTCGGGTGGTGTCTCTTTGTGCAGGGTGACCGGGGTTTTGATGGCTTGCCAGGGCTACCTGGAGAGAAAGGGCAAAGGGTGAGTGTATGAGGCCCCTCCCCCATAGCAAGCCTCCTGATATTCATGGCACCCTCTCCACGCCCAGTACTGGAGCCTCCACCCCTGTGTGTGAGCCCTCATCCCTTGTGCCTCATTTCCTTTCCTGTGGGGCTGGTCTCTATCCCCACATTTCCACTCTGAACTCCCCTCTGTTCCTAACTCCAGGGTGATTTTGGCCATGTGGGGCAACCTGGTCCCCCAGGAGAGGATGGTGAGAAGGTGAGTTTGGAAGAGAGAGAATGGTCTAGAAGCTAGAAAGCCAGAAGGGGAGAGGAATAGAGTATTCAGGGGACTGGATGAGAGGCGAGGGTCAGGAGCCTCGGTGGGGCTCCAAAAGATAGATTGAGGGCTGGGGGCTAGTACCAGAGTTAGTAGGTGAGACTCAGGATTGCAGGCCCAGGATTGGGGTCAGGGGCCTGAACTGAATCACATGTGCTCAGTCTGTTGGTTACTGCCTCAAGCTCTGACTCTCGGATCCTCTGGAAGAGTCTGCCCAGATGAGGGAAGGTGGTTTTCTGAGTGTTTTTCCTCCTTCCCCGTCACCAAGTGATGAACGCTTTCCCACAGGGAGCCGAAGGACCTCCGGGGCCCACTGGCCAGGCTGGGGAGCCAGTGAGTATCGGGGACCTCTGGATCCTTTGCCTGGCACAGGGGAGGGAGTCATGATTCATGGGGCCTCAGAGCAGCGATGCTGCAATAATGCTCCTACCTCTTTGCAGGGCCCCCGAGGACTGATAGGCCCTAGAGGCTCCCCTGGTCCCCTGGGACGGCCGGTGAGAATGTCACTTTCTGTCGCCACCCTGCTTGTCCTTTTCTCACCTCTTGTCCGCTCTGCATGTCCATTTCTCTTACCTGGTTTCTCTGCCCGCTCATCTTTCCACCTGTGCCTCTCAGTGTCTCAGACTCAGGCTCCTGTGTGGTATCTGCCCGGGTCTCACACCCTCTCCTCCCCCCAGGGTGTAGTTGGAATTGATGGTGCTCCAGGAGCCAAAGGAAATGTGGTACGTGTTCTGCCTTCTGTCCCCTAATGCCTTCTGATGTCCTGACTCCGTGATCATCCATCCATATCCCTGTCCACTCCCATGACTCCCATTTCAACTTCACTGACACTTCAACACCACGATCCCTTTCAGCTTCACAGCACCCCCACTTTTTCCCCAGGGTCCTCCAGGAGAATCGGGCCCTCCAGGACAGCAAGGAAATCCCGGGTCCCAGGTTTGAGCTACCATTTTCAATAATTGGGGGGCGGTAGTAGTCAGCCAAGGTCATAGAGCACTCCCAACCTTTCCACTTCCGAGCTCACTACCCATTTCTCATGCTTTCCTTCACCCCTTTTTTTAAAGAGAGAGAGAGCAAGCAGAGAAGGGGCAGAGGGCGAGAGAGAGAGAGAAAAAAATAATCTTAAGTAGGCTCCATGCTCAGCGTGGAGCCCGATGCGGGACTCAATCCCACAACCCTGAGAGCATGACCTGAGCTGAAATCAAGAGTCGGTTGCCTAACCAACTGAGCCAGCCAGGCACCCCACCTCTACCTTCTTTTTTATGTTTCCAGGGACTCCCTGGCCCTCAGGGACCCATTGGCACTCCTGGGGAGAAGGTAAGTGACAGCCCCACCTACCACTACCCTCTCCCGTCTTCTTCCTTCAGCTCTATCTGTAGGAAAAGCTTCCCACCAGGACCCTTTTATTAGCCCTGGGTAATGATAAATTGCAACATTCCTTAAACAAGCCCAGAGTTAAAAAAAATATCATTGTTAGGGAAGGGTTGGTTGGGAGAAACAGAAATCCACCAAAGCTAGATCACATATTCTCTGGATTTAGGGGAACCCACAGATGCCAGTCATTGCAAATATTAGCAAGACCCATGGGCCGGGAAAGCCCTTTCTCTGGGGCCCTGTGGTGTCATCTTTATTCCTGTGCACATCTGTTCTATCTCCGCCAGCAGACAGGCTTCTTTCTGCCCATATCTTAGTCTGTCCTCACCCCCAAGTTCCATTTCTACGTGGTTTTGTGCTGCTTTAATCACAATTTCAGCCCCTAGCTCCTCTTGACCTTATAGTTTTTTTACCCAAATCCATCTGATTATAGTTTCTATGAAGTGAGGTGTCACTTACCTCAAAACTTCAGAAGAAAATCTGATTGGCTTAGTTGGTCAAGGTGCCCACTTCTGGACCTATCCACTGTTTGTAGAACATAGGGGGTCACCTCATGCCTGCCTGGGCCCACCTCTCATCAGATGAAGACAGAGGCACTTCTGAAGAAAAGGATGTGGCTGGGGAGTTACCCCCCAACACTGTTTTTACCTCCCTTGTCTCAACTCTCCCAGAGATGGAGGATTTCTGGGGCTCAGAGAGGGAAGGGGGCTTGCCCAGGGTCACACAGCAAATCTGGGCAAAGCTAGGAAGAGATTTCCTAGCCTGTGGGATATGCTTGTCCTGTGACCTTGAGTACCTGCAGGTCTGAGTAAGGCTGTTCCTGGTGGGATGCCAGACTCTGAGACCCATCTGTCTTCCCTTACTGTTCATCTTCTTTCAGGGTCCCCCTGGAAACCCAGGAATTCCAGGCATTCCAGGATCTGATGGCCCTCCGGTGAGAACTGGGTGTGGGCAAAAGGAGGGAGGAGAAGGGGGAGGCTTGGGAATTTGGATGGCAAATCTCGGTCTCTGACGACTACTTTCCCCAGGGTCACCCAGGCCATGAGGGCCCCACGGGAGAGAAAGGGGCCCAGGTGAGTGGGCCTCAGGAGAGACTGGGTTGGGGACGAGGGTTGAAAGGCAGGGCTCACGAGGAGAGAGATGAGGGCACTGGGAACACACGGGAGGTGGGGGAAGAACAGGATGGCACTGATCTTGTCTCCATCTCAGGGTCCACAAGGGTCAGCAGGACCCCCGGGCTATCCTGGACCTCGGGGTGTGAAGGTATGTGATACTTGGGGCCTGCAAGTAGGGATGAGTCATTCACATTGGCTTCGGGTAACCAGCTTCATAAGAAACGTGTGCATGTGTGGTGAGAGGTATCAGTCAGCTAGGAGAAGTGTGATGGGAGTGGGGTTTCAATCTGAGTGACCATATGTAGAAGTGTGTGCGTTGCTTGGAGCTGAACAGCCAAAGGGAAGTAGTGTAGTTGTTGCGTTGTAGTTGAGAATAGTTAGGTCCATCAGAGGCTGGACCCATTTCACTGTAAACACGGTCCAGTTCAGCACACCGTAGTGAGGCAGACAGTTGGGTTTTAACTCAAGCCCAGAGCCATGTGATCCTCAAGCACAAAAATGCTGGGATCAACCAAGAGCTATACTGTTGACCAAGGGCAGGGGCATTGGAATTCATATCTAATATGAGTCCAGTTACACTGTAGCCAAGAATAGTACCTGTGGTCTAGAACAGAGTTTGGTGGTAGCCAAGAAGCAACTCATCACATTTTTGCATTGTAGGCAAGCTCAGTTATACTATAACCAAGGAGGGGGCTATATTGTAGTCAGCCACAGAGTCCTGTGGGAGGCCAAACTCAGAGTTACGTTGTAACCAGGCACAGTTATATATAGTTGAAGCCTATGTTGTAACTGAGTCTAATTACATTGTAGCCCAGGTCAGAGAATCCTGGTAGCTGGTTGTGGTCAAGTGAATACCCTTGTGGCTGGAGATAGTCATGCTATTGTCAAAACAGTTATATTGTATTTAAGTACAACTTCATTATAGTCATTGAGCTCAGTTACATTTTGTCTCTCTGTGGCTGGAGACAGTCATGCTATTCTCAAAACATGGTTATGTTGTATCCAAGTGCAATTTCATTATAGTCTCTGAGCTCGGTTACATTGTGTCTCTCTGTGGCTGGAGACAATCATGCTATTGTCAAAACACAGTTATGTTGTATCCAAGTGCAATTTCATTATAGTCTCTGAGCTCAGTCACACTGTAGTCAAGTGCAGTTTTCATTGCAACCCAAGGCCAGGGTTTGGGCACCTGGGCTTGAACTGAGCAGCTTTGCTGTAGCTAAGCACAGACTCGCCTTGTTGCCAGGCACAGAGTCGCATTGTAGCCAGCACAATGGGGAACATTCCTTTGCCTTTAGAATGAGACTGGGGCCTGGAATGTTCATCCTCTTTCTCCTGCCAGAAGGAACTGTGGACACAGTGTCCCCGGGAGATTGGAATCAATTACTCGGAAATTTGGCCTTCCCTGCACACCCCCACACAGATGACCCTGGGAGGTTGCCAGTGGGAAGAGGGGTGGAGAGGCAGCCTCTTGCACACCACACTAGCAGGCGTTGGAGAAAGGTCATTTCCTCTAAGGCTGCCCCCTTCCACTCCTGTCCAGTATCCTTTTGGGACTGTCCTGACTGTTTTGGGGCAGGGGACTGAGTTGGAGGGCCCTTTGTAAGCAGGGGAGGGACTTGAGATCTTTTTTATTTTTCAGGGTACCTCTGGCAACCGCGGTCTCCAGGGGGAGAAAGGAGAGAAGGTGAGAAGGGGGGGTCCTGGTTGCGGGGGGAGCCCTAATAATGGGACTCTGGTTGTATCCCTTCCCTGAAGCCCTGACCTCTGACCTCTGACCTCTGCACTCTCTCCCACCTAGGGAGAGGATGGCTTCCCGGGCTTCAAGGGCGATGGGGGGCTCAAGGGAGATCGGGTAAGATGACTCCCAGATGAGGGATCTAGTGGTTCTGGGGCGCTTGGGGAAGACAGTGAAGGGGGGAGGGTGCTGGGGCTCAGATAGGGAGTTGGAGGGAGCAGGAGTGACTCAGGGTCTGATACCTCCTTTCTATTCCAGGGGCTCCCCGGCCCCCCCGGCCCCCGGGGAGAGGATGGTCCGGAAGGGATGAAGGGGCAGGAGGGACTGGCTGGCGAGGAGGGTCCCCCAGGCTCAGCTGGGGAGAAGGTGAATGGACCTTGGTCACCCTCTCCAGTCTACTCTATGGCTTCCCATCCTGCAGCCAAGATGTTCCCCGGACTTTTGTCTTCTGCCCTTGGTTCTTTTATCTCCAACCTCAGGAGGCTGCTACCACACTTATCGTCTAATTCCTTAACTCAGCATTACAGAGCAATTTCATGCACAGTATCTGATTTTTATCCCCAAAACCACCACAGGCAACAGGAATTTTTATCCCCATTTTGCAGACAAGGAAGCTGAGATAGAACAGAATAGAATAGAATGAGTTGCCCAAAGATATGCCCCTAGCAGGCAGGAGGCAAGACTTGAACTCCCTGAATCTCACCCTATTGCCCCTGTCACCATGCTCCAGCCATCCTGCCCTTTCTTTTCTGACCTTCAGGTTGCAATTTCTGACATTTGTCCCATAATTTCTCTGTAGGGCAAGCTTGGGGTGCCAGGTCTCCCAGGTTACCCAGGACGTCCAGGCCCTAAGGTAAGAAGCTAAGGGGTAGGGGGTAGGCAAGGACGGCATTCAGAGACTGAGTAACATCTGGAGGGCCAGGTTGTGGTCTATGGGAGTGAGCTGTTCACCCCCTGGGTCACTAAGAGACAGCATAAGCTGTGAGCTTTGGTATCAGACTTGGGTTCAAATACCCACTCCTTACCTGCTAAGTGACCTTGGGCAAGTCTCTTGAGCCCACTTGCTTCATTGTAAAATGGAGATACCAGTAGTCTTTATCTCATCCATTTGATTATAATAACACTGATAATTTTGATAATAAAACTATACGATCCTTCTTATTTGGTGTAATTAGAGTTGGTTAAAACCAAGCCAGTAAGGAGGAGAATCACAAAAAAAAAAAAAAAAAAAAAAAAAAAAATCCATGCCTTACATATATTGAATTATAACTTACAATAAAATGTACTTATATAAAAATGTACATTTGTTTGCCAGTTTTTTGATGGATGAGGCTGCTGATTAGACCTGTCTTTCTGCCTAAACCACACCCACATTACATCACTGAAGATTTATAGTTTGGGTTTATATAAAGTGGAACAGAAACTTAGACACTTGGGAAGAAATCCAAGCGCAAAATCCTTCCAGAGTCCCACACTTCTGTCATCTCCATCTGGCAGTTATCTTGTGGATATGCCTCATTTGACGTGACTTTTTTTAGTGACTTCCCTTTTTATTGAGTCTTTTCCATTTAACTTAGATTTGGTAGATATCTTTCTTTTCCTTTCTGCATTCCATAAGTTGTTGTAAACTTTCATTAAGTCACATGACTCCAATAGCAAGGGCAACTGACATAAACAGACTTGGGAATAAACTCAAGAATACCTAAGAATAGAACTCAACCGATTGGAGCAGGAGTTCATGGGAGTTAGAGCAAAGCCTCTTAGCCAAGAGCAGTCTGTGTGTTTTGGGCAGCAAGTAATACATGACAGAAGGCATGGTGTATTGGTTAAGTTGAGGTTGGTGTCTTAGCTGTTATAAAAAAATGCTTTAGACAGGGTGGCCTAGACAACAGAAATTTATTTCTCACTGTTTTGGATGCTGGAAGTCTGAGATCAGAGTGCTAGCATGGTTGGATTCTGGTAAGGACTCTCTGGTTTGCAGACAGCTGTGTTCTCTCTGTATCCTCACGTAGAGGGGGTGGGGGGAGAGGGGGGCAGAGAGAGGGAGAGAGGGAGAGAGAGACAGGGACAGGGAGGGAAGGAGAGAGAGAGATCTAGTCTCCTTTTCTTATAAAGACACTGATCCCCTTCGTGAGGGCTCCACCATTATGACCTACTTACCTCCCAAAGATTCCACCTCCAAATACCATTCTTTTTTTTTTTAAGATTTTAAAATTTTTATTTATTTGACACAGAGAGAGAGAGAGAGAGCACAAGCAGGGGGAACAGCAGGCAGAAGGAGAGGGAGAAGCGGACTCCCCACTCAGCAAGGCGCCCGATGTGGGGCTTGATCCCAGGAGCCTGGGATCATAACCTGAGCCAAAGGCAGTTGCTTAACCAACTGAACCACCCAGGCGCCCCTCCAAATACCATTCTTCAACATAGGGTTTCAGCACATGAACTTGAGGGGACGCAAACATTTGGTCCATAGCAGTCAGTAATCATCAGCCTGAATAATGACAGCTAACATGTCATAAGCTCTCACTATGTCACACACCATGTAAAATACTTTCTATAACTTATCCTATTTGATTCTCCCCAAAACCTTGTGAGGGAGGTATTGTTGGTATTCCCAGGCTACAAATAAGGAGACTGATGCTCAGAGAGGGTAAGCCATTTGTCCAGGGCCACACAGCTAGTCTAGTGGTAGGTCTGGGATTCAAAACGGGGTGAGGGGTGGGAGGGGCTAGAAGAGCCTGTGATGTCCTCTCCTGGGTGGAGGGAGGATGCCGCCGAGACGGACTGGGGTCAGTTAGTTAACAAATATCAAGTAAGCTTTGACTTTGTACCAGGTTGAGGAGACTTAAGACCAGAGTACCATGTCCTAGCAGAGAAAACAGACAATGAATAAGTAAGCAAAGGAACAAGGTCATTTCAGTATAACGATTTTGGGAAAACAAAAGAGGACAGTGTGATAGAGGCAGGGTGACTTGGAGGATAAGGTGGTTAGGATGGTGGCAGATTTCTCTAAGGAGTTGACATCTAAATGAGATCCAAAGGATGAGGGATAGCTGCCTCTGTGGGGGCCTGAGAGAAGAGAAGTTTAGGCAAAGGAAGCAGCCAGTGCAAAGGCCCTGAGGCAGGAGTGAACCAGTGGGCCTGAGTAGCATGGAGGGGCCAGTGTGGCTGGAGTGGAGTGAGCAAGCGTGGGGGAAGAGGAGGGCAGAGGGCTCCCTTGGAGGAGGATGGGGCTGGAGGGACCAAAGAAGCTTCTGGAAAGGATGGAGTGGCTGAAGGGGGAGGGGTCAACTTTGCTCCCCACCCACTCCTCACCCCAGTCTTCTCTCTCCGATTTCTCCACTCAGGGGTCTACTGGCTTTCCCGGGCCCCTGGGGCCATTAGGAGAAAAAGGGAAGCGGGTGAGTCATGATCCAGAGGTCTGGGGAGAGGATAGGGCTTGTCTGGAGGAACGACATGTGTGGCTCTGCAGGACAGTGGGGAGGCCCCTGGGTGGCTGTATCTAAGCCCAGAAACACTTGTCTGCACATATATCCCCAGACGCAGCACAGGGCCCATGTAGGTGACCCCACCTGGCATTCCTGAACATGTGCCAGTGTGTGCCAGTGTGCACGGGCCTCTCAGGGTGGGTCGGATGGGGTCTGGGTGCTGCAACCTGTGGGCCTGTGGTAAGCAAGGACCCAGGCCTGCGTGCACGTGTGTGACTGTGGACGTAAATGTGTGTGTGAAAGGGTATGGATATGCACACAGGTGCACGTCTGTGTACATGGAGTATGTACGCGTGCATGCTGTGTGTGCTCGGTCGCTGTGTCAGTGGACATGGAGTATACACACGTGAGTCTGTGTGTACTGCTGTGCTTATAAGGACCACGTCCTCCTGTGAATCCATGCATGCATGTGTTTATGTTGAGTGTGCACGTGTGCAAGGGACCGATTGCATGAGGAGCTCCGGGTGTCGACCTGAGGCTGCAGGTCACCCAACGTGTGCTGCTACGGCATGCAGTCTGGGAGAAGTGGATGTCCTTCTGGGCAAACACACTTGTGTTTGGACCCTGTAGGTGCAATCATAGGTGTAACTGGGTGTCTGTGATCTTTGCACAGTGAGAGAGAGAGAGAGAGAGAGAGAGAAAGCCTTGTGAATAAACATGCAGCTCTTTCTGGGTCTGTGCCTGGATGTATCTGTGTGCGTCAGGTCTTTGCATCATAACTTTCTTCTTCTTCCCCCTCACCTGATTTATTTTCCAGGGGAAGGCGGGGCAGCCAGGCCTGGAAGGAGAGCGGGGACCACCAGTAAGAAGATGGCTCCCCCATTCTGCCGGGGCTGGGGGGGCAGGGCTGGAAGGAGGGGCTGCAGGAGGAGAGGCAGTGGGGAGGTCGTACGTGGGCAGGGCAGAGGGTTTGGGTTACATCGGTGTCCCTGGTAGGGCAAGGAGGAGTCACAGAGGGAGGGGGTCCAGAGGACTCAGGCTCATCTCCTGGCTGCCCCCACCCTCTTGCTTCTAATCTTTGCTTCTTTTCTGCTCAGGGCTCCCGCGGAGAGAGGGGGCAGCCTGGTGCCACCGGGCAACCAGGCCCCAAGGTACGGGCTGGGCAGGTGATCAGACCCCCACGCAGGCCCCCTGGCCCAGGCTCCCCAAGGCCCTCCAGAAGGCCTCCCAGTTGGGTTTGTCCTGCAGCCTGAATCTTATCCTTTGTGTCCTAGGGCGACGTGGGCCAGGATGGGGCCGCTGGGATCCCTGGAGAAAAGGTGAGCGTGTGTCATGTCCAGATGGGAGACAAACCCAGGAGGGAGAGAGGCATTATGATGCGGTGGAAGGAACCCAGCCTCTAAAGTCCCAGCTCTGCCACTTGCCTGCTGTGTGACCCTGGGCAAGTCACTCGACCTCTCTGGGCCTAGTTTTCCCCCTCTATGAGCTGGGAATACCACCGTCCCCACCGCAAAGGGCTGCAGTGACACAGGACATGACTGACTGCGTGTCACGCATCTGGCCCCGTGCCCGCCGGGCAGAAAGCACTCAGTATGCTTGTCCTTATGTGGGGCTCAGGGGGCCAGGCCAGAGGGATGAGGCCATGGTTTCTCGTTCCATTTCAGGGCCTCCCAGGTCTGCAAGGCCCTCCTGGATTTTCTGGGCCAAAGGGTCCCCCTGTAAGTGAGTGCACCCTAATTGGGGGTGGCCTGGAGGGAAGCCAGGGAGTGGGGAGACTCCTTAGTCATGCCTCGTCTCTCTCCTACCTTGTCCCCCAGGGCCCCCAGGGGAAAGATGGACGTCCTGGGCACCCTGGTCAGAGAGGAGAATTGGTGAGTGGCCTCTGGACTTCTGACCCCTGACCCCATTAGGCTCTCTAGTTCTTCCTCCTGGGTAACACCCCTTTTAATTTTTTTCCCCCAGGGCTTCCAAGGTCAGACAGGCCCACCTGGACCAGCTGGTGTCGTGGGTCCCCAGGTCAGAACGGACCCCACAGGTCTTCCCAGTTGGGAGATATGTGGGGGGAAGCGCATCTCAGACAGCCCCTCCCCCAGTGCTGGACCACCTCCATTCAAGATAAACTTCCTTGCTCTTCAGGGAAAGACAGGAGAAGCTGGACCTCTGGGTGAGAGGGGCCCCCCAGGCCCTCCTGGACCTCCCGGTGAACAAGGTCTTCCGGGCCTGGAAGGCAGAGAGGGTGTCAAGGTGAGAGCCTGCCCCCTAGGAAGTCTCAAAGTTTCCCCAATGGCCCCATGCCACCCCAGGCCTCAGAATCAACCCCGTGGGGGAGGGGGCCCAGATTCACAGACTAGGAGGAAACAGCCCTTCTCTGGAGCCTGACCTTCCTCCTCTGCACTCCTCCAGGGGGACCTGGGACCACCAGGACCCCTTGGGAAGGAAGGACCACCTGGACCCAGGGGCTTCCCCGGCCCCCAAGGAGCCCCTGGGGACCCAGTGAGTATCCTTTGGAGGCCCCCCCCACAAATGTACCTGGCTGGGCTGTGAAGCGGAAGAGGAGGGGGGGCTCTGGGGAGGGACATGGTGGTGGCATCCTGGGGACAACCATGAAAGTAAAGGAGGGACCTGGAGGAGATAGACCCCTGAGCCTCAGTGCCCAGGAAGCAGGGGGGAACTGTGAGCCTCCAGAAGGAAGACAGAGCATACCCTTGGGTGTCTCTTGACTGAATCATCTCCTCCCTCAGGGACCTATTGGTTTAAAGGGTGACAAAGGCCCCCTGGGCCCTGTTGGAGCCAACGTAAGTGTAACCCCATCTGCTGGGTGGGGGGCAGGGTGGAAGGGCCTTGGGGCATCTGGGAAGCTGGGCATTGCCATGATTAAGTCCACTATCTTGGGTGTCAAACAGGCTTGGGTCACACCCATGACCTCAGTTTTCTCACCTGTAACATGGCCCCATCCGTGAGATGATCCGTCCCACACTTACTGCATGCCAGACATGAGCATATAAAAACCTCCTTTCTCCTGGAGCTTATATTCTAGTTGGGGAAATAAAGAATCAGTGGTGATGAATAGCACAGAAAAGGGGGAGTAGGGAGAGAGCCTTGAAATGAGCTGGACAAGGAAGGCCTCCTGAGAAGGTGACATTTGAGCTGAGACCTGAGGGAGGTGAAGAAAGAGCCATGCAGAGATACAAGGGAAAAGTGTTCCAGGCAGCGGGAATAGCATGCGCAAAGGCCCTGGGGCTGGAGTGTGCGTGGCATGTTGGAGGAAATGGTGAGGCCTGTGTGGCTGGAAGGAAGAGAGCAAGGGGGTGAGTGGGAGGCAGAGAGGGCAGGAGGTAATGGGGCAGGTTGTGCAGGGCCTGTGTAAGGACGATTTCCCATTTCCCGAGTGAGCTGGAAGCCGTGGAAGGCTGTGAGCAGGAGGACGTGTGTGCCCTGACTCAGGTGTCCCTCTCGCCGCTGTGGGGGAAGGGAACAGAGTCGATAAGACACCAGTATCTCCTTAACTCAGTTCTTGGCGGCTTGAAAGTCCTCTATCAGTGAGAACTACTTTGCTATTTTTCCTGACCCTTTACCCCTGTTTTCAGGGCTCCCCTGGGGAGCGGGGGCCACTGGGCCCAGCAGGAGGCATTGGGCTTCCTGGCCAAAGCGGAGGCCAAGGCCCTGTTGGCCCTGCAGGCGAGAAGGGGTCCCCGGTGAGTGCCTGCCCACTGTATTCCTCAAGCATCCTCAGGATCCCGCATACCAGGACCTTCCCTCTTCTCTGGCCCCTGACATCCCCACTTCCACTCCCCCATCAGGGAGAACGTGGCCCCCCTGGACCCACAGGCAAAGACGGGATCCCAGGGCCCCTAGGGCTCCCCGGACCCCCTGGATCTGTTGGGCCGTCTGGCGAGGATGGGGACAAGGTGAGCGCTCATGGGGAGGGCGGGCCTCGGGGCCTCAGGGTCCGGACAGTCCCAGTTGGTCCTCCCTCATCCCGTTTCCTCTGCAGGGGGAAGTGGGCCCCCCTGGGACCAAAGGGAACAAAGGCGACAAAGGGGATGCGGTGAGTGTGGGGCCCCAGGGGGGAGGTGGTCCTGGGAGAAGGCAGAGGGATGTGAAGGACGGGGTGGGTAGCTGGGGCCCCGAGACAATGGGGAGGGTGCTGGGGTGGACCCGCTCCTCTCCCTTTCCTTGGTGGCATCATTCTGTCTGTGACTCTGCGTGGCTCTGAGGCATCGCATCCCCAGCTTCCCCCTAGGGCTTCAGCCACAGTGCACAGCGTCTGTGAGCCAGCTCAGTCCCTGGAGGGACTTCTGGGGAAAAGTCCTGTTGGGCCAAGCTCAGGATGATGTCTGTGTCTGATCCTGTCAGTTGATAGCTAGGAACACAGGGTTGTACAAGAAGCACGTGTTGCTTCCTGGCGGGTGGAGTGGGAGGCAGTGATTGTCATCTTGAGCGCCCTCCTAATCCTGAACTCGAGGTGTTTTTTTGGCTGTGTTCCCCCCACCAGGGCCCACCTGGACCAACAGGAGTACGGGGTCCTGTGGGACACCCAGGCTCCCCGGTGAGTGTTCCTTGCTTTGTGACCCCCCCCCGGATCCCAGGTAGGAAGGGACAGGGTTCTCCTCCGTGACCCAGACCCAAACTCGACCCCAACCCTGATCTACCCCTCCATGCTGACAGCCAACAGGAGCCCCCCTAGAATCTGGCTCCATGCTGACAGCCAACAGGAGCCCCCCCCAGAATCTGGCTCCATGCTGACAGCCAACAGGAACCCCCCCCAGAATCTGGCTCCATGCTGACAGCCAACAGGAACCCCCCCAGAATCTGGCTCCATGCTGACAGCCAACAGGAGCCCCCCCAGAATCTGGCTCCATGCTGACAGCTAACAGGAGCCCCCCCAGAATCTGGCTCCATGCTGACAGCCAACAGGAGCCCCCCCAGAATCTGGCTCCATGCTGACAGCCAACAGGAACCCCCCCCAGAATCTGGCTCCATGCTGACAGCCAACAGGAGCCCCCCCAGAATCTGGCTCCATGCTGACAGCCAACAGGAGCCCCCCCAGAATCTGGCTCCATGCTGACAGCCAACAGGAGCCCCCCCAGAATCTGGCCCGATCCCAATCTCAACCCAAATCCTGAAGGCCCTCGCAGTCCCAGTCTTAACCCGACCCGCGACCTGAACCTCAACCCCAACTCAAACTTGACCCCATCCTACCCTTAACCCCAGCTCTGACCCACCCTCCAATGCTGACCCCAAACCTGAACTCAAACTTTGAATCTGACCTTGGCCCCAACCTCAAACTCAACCCTAAATTCCGTCTCAGCCCCATCATGACCTTGACCTCAACTCACCACCCAATGCCCATATGGAAACTTTGACTCAGCCCTTGACTTAATCCCCAAACTCTGACCCTTAGCCTGCTCCCCTCAACGCCAAGTCCAACCCTGACCCTTTCCAAACTTAATCCCAACCCTGACTGTCATTGTTAACCTCAGCCCTCACTTTGACCCTGGGCCTATCTCCAACCCTTGACCCAGACCCTACCTGTGCCCCGCTTCTGTCCTTCTCCCAGGGAGCAGATGGGGCTCAGGGACGCCGGGGACCGCCAGGCCTCTTTGGGCAGAAAGGAGATGACGGAGTGAGAGGCTTCGTGGGGCTGATTGGCCCCCCTGGCCTGCAGGTGGGTGTCTGCGTCTGGGGGCGTGGCCTCTTTCCCTGCATTCTGTGTTCCAATCTTTCTTCTTTTTTCCACAGGGGTTGCCAGGTCCTCCTGGAGAGAAAGGGGAGGTCGGAGACGTGGGGTCCATGGTATGGACAACCTGGGGAAGGTGGGAGGGGGAAGAGGGTAGCAGAGTGGTGGTGGCCATTACATCGGTTCTGGGGGGGGGGCGGAGTCACAGGGCACAGTGTCATTTTAAGGTGATGCCAGTCACCAACATTAAGGCTGGTGTCTGTGCTTAGTGGTGCCTTTGGGGAGTGCTGAGGTCACGGATGCTATGCTGACTGTCCCACAGGGTCCCCACGGAGCTCCAGGGCCTAGGGGTCCCCACGGCCCCAGTGGATCAGAGGTGAGGACTCGGTGGGGGATGGGGCAGGATGCCGGAGAGGTGGGGCCCTCCATTTCCCAAAAATGGGCTGTTGGGATCCCACAGTCCCACTTGTACCTCTTGCTGTCTCTCCAGGGCCCTCCAGGGCTGCCTGGGGGAGTTGGTCAGCCGGGCGCTGTGGGCGAGAAGGTGAGAGAAAGGGGGCAGGGGGCTGCCTAGGGTGGGGGAGGCACAGCCAGTCCTGCCTGGGGGTGGCTGTTCTGGGGAGCTCCTCCCTGTGCTTCATTATCAGACCTCTCCCTACCCTGACTTTGCCTCCTGCAGGGTGAGCCAGGGGAGGCTGGAGACCCAGGACCCCCAGGGACCCCAGGCATCCCTGTGAGTGACTGCACCCATCTCAGGGAACCCCTGAGCCCTGGGCATCTGGGGGCACCCTGACCTCTGGGCAGGCCTGAGTCAGCCACTGACCCAGGACCTATGGGATACCCATAGTTATCTTGATGACAGAGCCCTGGAAGGTCTCAGATAGGGCTGCTTCATAGAGTTCTTCAGGTTGTACACCTACAGGAGGGTGTGGGGCTGGGGGTGCAGGTAGGGGCTCAGATCCAAGCCATGAACCCGGAGTGGGGGATGAACTTCCCAGAGGGATCCCCTTTCCTAATTTACTCCAGTGTGGCATGTGGGCTAGACCAGCCTTGGTCATGATCTCTGAGCAACTGGACCATCCTGGCCCCTGACTCTGATAAATCCTAGATAACCTTTGACCTCTGACCCTTGGACAGAGGGTCTAGCTCCTCTGACCCCTGGCCCCAGGAAAGTCCCAGACCACCCAGATTCCTGAGTCCAGGGATGCTAACCATTGACCTTTAAAGAGTCCAGGCTATTCTGACCTCTGACCTCTGTTTCTGCAAAGGGGCCCAAGGGAGAAATTGGTGAAAAGGGGGACTCAGGCCCATCTGGGGCTGCTGGACCCCCAGGCAAGAAAGGCCCCCCTGGAGAGGATGGAGCCAAAGGGAACGTGGTGAGTCCTGGGAGAGGTGGAGGCAGAGATCGGGGAGGGGCACTTGCGTCCACTTGAACCTGCTCCCTAACTTCTATTGAGGGGGTTCCTCCTCCAATGTGCTGACTCCCCGAGCAACCCAGAATGTGGCTGAATCCTGAACGAATGGATGGTTATATGTTACTGTATGGGGTGCAACTTGCTCCCACACGGAAAGATTCTGAAAGTGTTGGAACTGTTGACATTGATGCCCGGAGTTGGGGCTGATGTGGGATTTGGCCTTAGGGTGGTGGTTGAGGCCCTCCCACCATCGCAGTGGGGCTTGGGGTGGGGTGGGAGGGCAGTGAGGAGCTTCAGGATCTATGGAACCTCAAGTTGGATCTGACCCCTTTTCCGAGGGTCAGTCCCATCTGTGAGTCCTGAGCTGGGAGTTGCCTGGAGGACAAAGTGAAGTGATGCATGTCATGGGCTTAGCTCAGCACCTGGACACATTAGACTCTGGAATGTTCACTCTCCCAGGGCGGGGATTTTGTGTTTTGTTCACTAGCATATCCTCAGCAGTCCAAGCTGTGCTTGGGGGCAGTTCATTTGTCAAATAAATGAATGAATGCCCGATAATTCAGAGAGGTGATTATTCCTCGTTCTGTCTTCCAGGGCCCCACTGGGCTCCCAGGAGATCTAGGACCCCCCGGAGACCCTGGAGTTTCGGTGGGTGTGAGGCGCCCCCCTACAAGCCCCCACATATTCCTAATTCTTTTCCCATCTCCCCACCCTCCACAGACTTGTGCAAGGTCAGTGGGGCAAGTAACCTTCACGTTTCCCCCCCAAATTCTCAAGTGCCTCCATGATCCCTGCCCCCCACACACAGGGTATCGATGGCTCCCCAGGAGAGAAGGGAGACCCTGGTGATGTTGGGGGACCGGTGAGTGGGGGAGCAGAGGGTGTGGTGCTGGTAGAGGGGGGCGTTGGGGTGGGTGAGTGGGTGAACCGGGGTGAACCGGGGGAGTCAGAGGAAGTAGGTGGATGAGGTGCCCAGGACCCCTGTAGATGCACTTGCTTCGCCTCTCTGAGGCTTCACCATGAATGTGAGCGGCTTCAAGGACGAGGTGGGAGATGGCTGGTGTTGGCATGATGTCTGGGGAAGGCTATCTGGATCAGAGGCATCTTGAAATATAGTCATGCTCGACCAACATGAGCTAATACCATCCTGGTGCTGTTATATATCCGTAGGGTCCACCTGGGGCTTCTGGGGAGCCTGGCCCCCCTGGGCCTCCTGGCAAGAGGGTGAGTGAGACCTGCCTCCTGGCTCCATCCTTGCCCCACCCATCTCCACAGACCCCTATCACCTCCACAGGCCCCCTTTACCCCCAAAGCTCCCCCCGCCACATACTCCTTCCCTCCTCAGGGTCCTTCAGGCCGCATGGGTCGAGAAGGCAGAGAAGGGGAGAAAGGGGCCAAGGTGAGTACCCCCGCCCAGGGAAGGTCCCTGTGCTGACACTTGACCAGTATTTTTTTGGACCATCAGAATGGGTGTCCCAGTACCCCCCTCCTCCCTGATGGTTGTTGACTTGGAGGTCAGGAGAAAGTTTCCCTCTGACTCTTTCTCCTCTTCCCTTGCCCTGGTCTATCAGGGGGAGCCAGGTCCTGATGGACCCCCAGGGATGACAGGCCCAGTGGGGGCTCGAGGGCCCCCTGGACGTGTGGGGCCTGAGGGTCTTCGAGGGATCCCCGGCCCTGTGGTGAGTGGGGCGAGAACAGGGATGGGGTGGGGTGGGAACAGGCCCTCTCTGTATTCTCTTATCCTATACTTTTTCATCCCAATCTGGAGCGGCTGACCCTGGCCGGGGTGTGGGGGCATCCACACTGAGTTCTGGCTGAGGGCAGCATCCCCGTGTTCTGCTTCATCCTAGGGTGAACCAGGCCTCCTGGGACCTCCTGGGCAGATGGGCCCTCCTGGACCCCTGGTAAGAGACTTCTTTGTCCCGGATGTCCTGGCACTGAGAACCACACTGGGTGTCCAGAGACCGTCTAGTGACTGTGGGTGCTGGTAGTGCAGGCTTCCCCCTCACTGACTATCCATCCTCAGTCTACCCTGACCATCTATACTAACCATCTATTCTGACCACTGATCTTGATGGTCTACCCTGACCGACCACGCTGACCCTCCGTCTTGATGGTCTACCCTGACCGACCACGCTGACCCTCCGTCTTGATGGTCTACCCTGACCATCTATACTAACCATCTATTCTGACCACTGATCTTGATGGTCTACCCTGACCGACCACGCTGACCCTCCGTCTTGATGGTCTACCCTGACCGACCACGCTGACCCTCCGTCTTGATGGTCTACCCTGACCGACCACGCTGACCCTCCGTCTTGATGGTCTACCCTGACCGACCACGCTGACCCTCCGTCTTGATGGTCTACCCTGACCGACCACGCTGACCCTCCATCCTGATGGTCTACACTGATCATCTACACTGAGCCTCCGTCTTGGTGGTTCGTACTGACCACAGTGACACTCCATCTTGATAGGCCAAACTGACCATCTGTCTTGCTAGTCTACCCTGACCCCCCACGCTGATCCTGACCACTGACCATCCATACTGGCCATGCTCCAACCCCTTCGTTATCCCTTGTCATTCCTCCTTTCTCCTGACCATCCCCATGACCCCATCCCTGGTAGTTCCCACTTGAAACCTGGGTAATTTCCTATTTGACTATCCCTTGATCACCCACATGAACCTTGGGATTTCATGTTTGAGACTCACTAACTGAGCCTCACCCTCCTTCCAGGGGCCCTCTGGCCTTCCAGGATTGAAGGGGGATGCTGGCCTCAAGGGGGAAAAGGTAAGGGTACATCCTTCCACTGTTCTTGCCCCATCTCCTCCACCTTTACCTCCCTCCTGGGCCAGAGGGCTGGCGGGTTGGGGTCTGCTCTGCTCCCACACTCATTACCCCAAGGCTCTAGAAGAAAAGTCCACCAGCATCCCCCCAACCATATTTCTTTCCCCATATGTACCTCTCTTGTCTTCCAGGGCCACATTGGATTAATTGGCCTTATCGGCCCCCCTGGGGAAGCTGGTGAGAAAGGGGATCAGGGGTTGCCAGGCGTGCAGGGCCCCCCTGGACCCCAGGGAGAACCTGTGAGTTCTATCCCAAGTGGGGAGAATGTGTTCAGAGGAAGGGGTGGGTGGGGAGGCAGAACTGGGGCTTATTTGGAGACTGCACGTTTGGGAAGCCTGGGTCTAGAATGATGGGGGTTGTGTCTGGGGAAAATGGGGGACTCTATCTGGGATTTGCAAGTTGGAGGCTGTGTCTGTGGCTTGTTCTTTTGAGGGGACTAGAGGCTTGTCTGGGGGATGTGCCTGGATCATAGGGGTGAGCCCCATCAATGATGACCTTGATGTCCTTTCTTCAGGGTCCCCCCGGTCCTATCGGCTCTCTGGGCCACCCTGGGCCCCCAGGCGTGGCGGTGAGTAAGAGGGGTTTGTGGGGTGGGGTTACCGTGGTGGGCCAGCTGGGACTCCAGCCCTTCTGTCTCTACCCCACAGGGTCCTCTGGGACAGAAAGGCTCCAAGGGGTCCCCGGTGAGTATACGCTGTCCCTTGGGCTCCCACATCCCGGCTTCCTGCCCCCTTCAACTTCACCACACCCTCAGTGCCTTTGCATTTGTTCGTTTTTCAATCAATCATGCGTTCGATGGATATTTATTCAACACCTACCATTGTATTTTATCAAATCTAAGATGCCATCAATTGTAAGATGCGCCATTATTTTAGAAACTACTATGAACGAAAGCAGTTTTGACAAGGAGACTATGATTTGCCAAAGATGTTAAGATGTTAATTTCAGAGATGTTAAACTATGAAAAGAAAATGTGCATTTTATACTTGGTGCTAAACTGTGCATGTCCTTCGCCCAGTGCTGTGTGTGTGCGTGCGTGCGTGTGTGTGTGTGAGAGTGTGTGTGTGTGAGTGTGAGTGTGTATGTGTGTTGGCAGGAACGGGTCTCCACAGACAGAGTTCACTCCCAAGTCACTTCTCCCTACAGGGATCCTTTGGTCCCCGTGGCGATACTGGCCCCCCGGGACCCCCCGGCCCCCCGGTAAGTTCCCCAGGGAGTATGTTGGAGTGTCCCACTGGGTCCCCCAGTGCCCAGAAGTGGGTGGGGCACACGGCAGGTGTTCAGGGCCTGCAGGTGGGGAGGAGGTACCTTGAAAGCTGAAGGAGTGTCTGGGCTGTGTTGGGGGTTTAGGGGGACACCCATGGGGGCTCTGACTGGGTCTCATCTTGCTTGGCTCTGTCTCCCCCACCATCTCTCTCTCTCTCTGTCTCTCTCCATCTCTTCATCTCTCCTGGCCTTTTGCTGTCTCTTCCAAATACTTGTTCCCCTCTTTTGTCTGTGTTTCTCTCTCTCTTCTGTGCATGCTCTCTCTCTCTCTCTCTCTCTCTCTCTGCTTTCCTTGCCTCACCTGTGGATCTCCCCTTCATTGTGTTATTACTTCGGCTTTTCCCCATCTCTGGGTCTTTCGTCTCTCCCTCCTGTGTGTGTCTGTCTCTGTCTCTGTCTGCCTCTCCATCTTCCCCGCCCCTTTGTGTATCTCTCCCTCCCCTTTCTTATCGTTCCCCAACCCCGTGTCTCTTTACCTCCCATGTCTCTCTCATCTTGGCTTGTCTCTCTTCCTGTCTCTCCTCCTGTGTCTCTGTTCTCCTCCCCTCCATCCCCACCCCTGCTCAGGGTTCCCCAGCTGAGCTGCATGGGCTGCTCCGGCGCCGGCGCTCTCTCCCAGGCCCAGGGGCGCTAGAGGCCCCGGAGGGCGGCCTGGAGGAGGTGCTGGCCTCACTCACTTCGCTGGGCTTTGAGCTGGAGCAGATGCGGCGCCCTCCGGGCACGGCTGAGCGCCCGGGCCTTGTGTGCAGTGAGCTGCACCGCAACCACCCACACCTGCCTGATGGTGAGGTCCCTCCCTGGCTGGGTGGGGAGGAAGCCTGTGGGGTCCCGCCCCTGCTCACTCACCCACCTGGCTCTGCGGCAGGGGAATACTGGATTGACCCCAACCAGGGCTGTGCGAGGGACTCGCTCAGGGTTTTCTGCAACTTCACGGCAGGAGGAGAGACCTGCCTCTATCCCGACAAGAAGTTTGAGATGGTGAGTGCCTGGAGGAGGTGGGGAAGAAATGGGGCTCCGGAAACCATCCCAAAGCTCCCCGTCACCAAAGGCTATATCCCCTGCCTCCCCTCCCTACCCAACGCACATACCAGGCTTTGTCTGGGACCTTACCCTTCCAGCAGCCAACATTTATTGAGCACCCACTGTATGCCAAGTCCTGTGAAGGGCTGGGACTACAGCAGAGAATCAAAAACAAAACAAAACAAAACTCTGCTTTTATGGAGCTTACCTTCTATGAGGAAAGATAGACCAAAAAAATCTAGTAAAGAAAGTGGAAATGGTGGCAAATCTTTAAATAGGGTGTATGTGTGCCAGGCTGTTCTAAGCACTTGGCTGCATTAGCACTGAATCTGGCCACGTGGTGTGGGGTGCAGGTGCCATCATCCCCAGAGAGAGAAGCTAAGGCCCAGAGAAGTGATGGGATGACCCCAAGGCAGGCTGGCTCCAGAGACCCAGCCCTTAACCACCACCTCTTGACCTGCTATATCATAGGCCCACGGACTCATTCCCCTCCAGGCTGTGGGTTGGGAGGTGAGACCACGTGGTTTCCCAGGAACACTGGGGTTCTCTCTCAGGGAGCCCTGAGCCTCAGCCTCCCACACCAAGCACCAGGCTCAGCAGCATAGGGCCCCGGGCGAGCAGCACCAGCTCTAGAACCCTGGGTTGGGATACAGATGGCATCTCAGTTTTTTTATCTGTAAAATGGGGATCAAGACAGTATCTGCCTCAGGATGGTTATACAGTTGAGGTGCTGATGCACGTGTCAGGAACGCTGATAAAACATGGACTTGTGCTGTGCTCTCTACGGCCGCTAAGACCTGTAGCCAGCACAGAGCCTGCAGAAATGCACGCTGATGGCCTTCTTACTGCTTTTTGTTATTTTTTTTTATTTTAAAAGATTTTATTTATTTATTTGAGAGAGAGAGAATGAGAGATAGAGAGCACGAGAGGGAAGAGGGTCAGAGGGAGAAGCAGACTCCCTGCTGAGCAGGGAGCCCGATGTGGGACTCGATCTCTGGACTCCAGGATCATGACCTGAGCTGAAGGCAGTCGCTTAACCAACTGAGCCACCCAGGCGCCCTGTTATTTTTGACTATTCAGAGCCCTGGTTTAGTAGGAGCTCAAGCCCCCCACCCCCATGGGAATTTAGACAAGCCTAGACTCCCAAGTCGTGTAGGACTTGACCTCTAAACGGTTGCTGGTACCTGAAGCCTGAGCTGCTCTCACCAGTTCACCTTTGTCCTGCCCAGAGGTGCTGGGGACGGGACTGAGGAATGATCCAGGGTTGGGTTCCCCAGACACAGACCCTGAGACAAGGATTTGAGGGTAGGTCATTGATTTAGGAGGAGATCTCGGGAGGCACCAGGAGAGCAGAGGAGGGAAGTGAGAGGGGCTGGGGGAGGCGGCCAATGCAGATTAAAATGTCACCATTGGGCACTAAAGGCTCAGTTCTACTGGGGGACTTCCAGGACGCCGGCGGGAGAGGGAGCCAGGCGTTTATCCACCAACTCTTATCAGTCATTAGTTGAGGGCTGCCTCAGAGGGCAGGGACCCCCCAGTCCCTTGGGCTGCCTGGCGCACCAGCCAAGCTCACTTCCGTGGCCAGAGAACAGCCCAAGAGTCCTGGCTATACAGGCTGCAACTTTCGGTGTGGGGAGGTAAATGCAGGAAAGACCTCGCTGGCACCCAGGGCATCTTCTACGCTGACTACACCCTCCCATCCCCAGGTAAAAATGGCCTCCTGGTCCAGGGAAAAGCCGGGAAACTGGTATAGCACATTCCGTCGAGGGAAGAAGGTGAGTTGCTGGAGGCGGAGGTGGGGGATAGTATGAAACCTGGTGGGAACTGGTGCCGGGGCTCTGAGGGGTGAAAGGAAGAGGGAAGACTCAACCCTGCCTTCATGGTGATTGCAAGCTCGGTGGGGGCGGGGGCAGCATCAGATGTGTGATGGAGGAGGCGCAGGGTATGGTGGAAATCCAGAGGCAGTGCTGGAAGTGCCAGAGGCTTCCTGGTAGCAGTCACAGATCAGCTGAGGCCTGGACAATGAGCTAGGTCAGCAAATTAGGGAGGGCAAGGAAAAGTGTCACAGGTAGAGGGAACAGCATACACGAAGGCCCAGAGTTAAAAGAGGGTCTGGTGAATTTCAGGAGAAAGCCACTTGCTCTGATCTAGAAAGTGTGAAGGGGAGTGTGGTAAGAAAGGAGGTGGGGGTAGGTAGGTGAGGGCTAGGCCTACCTCCCCCAGAAAGACCTGTGAGCAGTGGGGAGCCATGGGATGTGTTTAAGTGAGGGAAGCACCCAAATCTAATCTCTCTGTTAGAAAAGTGCCTCTGGGACTGGTGAGGATGGGGTGGAGCAGACTGGTATATTGGTCCAAGAGAGTGAAGAGGTAGTCCAGGCTGGAGCTGGTGCTATGCCGGGGGGAGGGCATGGCATGGAACATCTAGGAAGGAAGTCAGTAGGACCTAGTCATTGCTGAGATGGAGGGCGGGGAGGAGAGTGTTGGTGGGCTGGTGCCTGGGGGGATTCTGAGATACGTAAATGAGAAGAGGAACAGCCTTGATGGGTGCGGGGAGCTTGGGTTCAATTTGGGATTTGTTTATGTAACACACATGTATATGCTAAGCACCAGAAAGGTAGCAGCAAATAAAACCCAGCTCCTGACTTCATGAAGCGGATACTCCACCAGGAACGTAACCAAGGAAACAGGCAGACAATAACCAAAGAAACAAAGTTATAATATAGTGTGGGGGTATCTTGGTTTGGGTTCCCCCAAAACAGACCCTTTGACAAAGACTCGGTTGCAAGTACTTTATCTGGGAGGTGATTGTGGAAAATATCAGTCGGGGAACGTGGAAATGAAACAGAGAAGAAAAGGAAGCCAGAAGGGATGTATTACCCAGGCAGTTATCTCAAGCCCATGATATGTTAATAATATATTTTATTTGACCCAGTGCATCTAAAAGAGTGTCATAGCAATATAAAGGTTACTGAGGCATTTTAAATTTCTTCCCTCCGAGTTCTGCAGAGTCTGATGCGTATTTTACATTTATAGCGCATTGTAATTTGGGTACTAAATTTCATTGGAAGTTCTTGATCCATACTTAGATTTCATAAAATCTGCCGTTGAAAAGGTAGATTCGCATATACTCGAGTTGTTCCACACCTAAGTTTTCTGATAACTGGGCTGAGGCTCAATTATTAGTTATGAATTACATAAAGTAAAACAAAATAATTAAATAATTTCAAATCAAACAATTAACTAACATTTGAAGCAGTTTCCACCTCATTGGGTGCATTTCAAGTGCTCAGCAGCCACGTGTGCCTAGGGGCTCTCAAGGGAACCATGGGTGCTGGATGGCTGGTGGGGCCACCCAAAGAAGGGGACGAGGCAGAGGTGGCAGGTTGGAGAACCTGGGAGGTTGGTTCCTCAGAAAGAGTAGGGGTGACTGGGGCACCCTCACCTCCTGCTTTGTCCCACCCCCAGTTCTCCTATGTGGACGCTGATGGGTCCCCGGTGAGTGTGGTCCAGATGACCTTCCTAAAGTTGCTGAGCGCCACGGCCCACCAGAGCTTCACCTACTCCTGCCAGAACTCTGCCGCCTGGCTGGACGAAGCTGCAGGGGACCACAGCCGCTCCCTCCGCTTCCTGGGAGCCAACGGGGAGGAGCTGTCTTTCAACCAGACAGCAGCAGCCACCATCACTGTCCCCTATGATGGCTGCCGGGTAAGGGGAGGGGCAGGGGCTGGCCAGGGTGGGGAGGGGCCTTGGCTGCCCTCCTACTAACTCGCCATTCTGCCTTCCCGTGGTCAGCTCCGGAAGGGACAGACGAAGACCCTCTTGGAGTTGAGCTCTTCCCGAGTGGGCTTTCTGCCTCTGTGGGATGTGGCGGCTACTGACTTTGGCCAGACGAACCAGAAGTTTGGGTTTGAACTGGGCCCTGTCTGTTTTAGCAGCTGAGAGTCTCGGGGTGGGAGGGACAATGAGGGAGGCCCCCACGGGGCACTTTTGGTGCTGAGGCTTTGAAGCCATCATATTTATCGTATCCTGTGACTGTGGAGCCAGGGGAGAGTCTGCTCCTCACGGTCAAGCAATATTCTTTCTCCATTCCAGGGGGCTGGGGGGCTGCACACCCCTGGCCCAAGAGTCCGGCTTCCTCCTCACTGCACCGCAGCTGACATACTGTAGTCTGGCTCTTTCTCCCCTCTATGCCCACCCAATCCTCACCTCCCCACCCCTGATGCCCCATGCAATGAACTTCTAACTCAGAGCTGATGAATGCCCCCCCCTCCACACCTGCCTCCCCATTCCCTGGGCAGTGCTCTCAACACCCTGTGGTGCTACCCTTTCCAATAGTTAAGCACTGGATGTCTCCTGATCCCAGGCTGGGACCCCTTCACTCATTCCTATTTTCAGGTGGGTTCACAGTGAAGGAACTGAGGTCAGACTACAGAGGGAAGTGGGACTTCCCTGGACTGAGCTGTGTGTTCCTTCTGCTGCCTCCGCCCAGCTCTGAATACTGCCCCCCACCCATATCTCCCCAAACGCACCTTGCCATGCCAGGTGGGATGGGGGCCAAGATGGTGGGGGTGAATCAGGATCCTAATGGTGCTGCCCTATTTATACCTGGGTCTGGATTAAAAGGGAAAATCCCCTCTGTTGTATATTTAATCTGCTTCCTCCTTAGGGAAGGCTGGGATATGATGAGAGAGATTCTAGCATGATCCCCACTCCAGGGCCATAGGGCATGTTTGGCATCTCAAGTCTGAGAATAAACCAGTGAACTGTGTCCCTGTGTCTTTCATCTAGTGCTGGCTATATCTTTCTTAAGGTCAGGCTCTTGTCTCACCTGAGGTATCTGCCCCCACCCGTCTTAATTGTGTCTTTTGGTAGAGGTGGCTTTGGGAGGTGGGGGCATCCAATTATAATGGTACTCACTGAAGATGTTGGGTCTGTTTACCAATTCAGGCCCCTAGAAGAAAAGTTGAAAATCGCCAGATCGCTAAGAGAGATCTTAAGTGTTTTTGCCATAAAAAAAGAAATGGTAATTATGTGATGTGGTGCAGATGTTAGCTAATGCTATAGTAGTAATCATTTTGCAATATACAAGTGTATCAAATCAACAGGTTGTATGTCTTAGACTTACACAATATCATATGTCAATTCTATGTCAATAAAGCTGGAAAAAATTGTGAACCTATTAGGAAGACCTCAAACTTTGAAAAAGAAAGAGGAGGGGGGGGGAGGGAGGGAGGGAGAGAGAATAGCTAGATCTCCATGTTGACCTTGATTAGTCCTGGAGTCACTGGCTGAGCTGAGGGTGAGGGAATGGATCAAGAGGTGACATGGGATGTGGTTTGGGTTTGATATAAAATGGCTAGAGGTGAAACTTGTGGGTGGCAGTTCAGGAGATGAGTTGGGGGTAGAGAGAATTGAGTTAGAAGTGGAGCCTTGAGGTGCGCTGGATATAGGGGGGTAGGTTTTGGGTGAGTTACATTGAAGATGGATTGAAGATGAGTCTAGAGGTTGGTTTGAGTGAGTTGAATGAGTTTAAGGTTGTGGATTAATGATGGGATCTGCTGAGTTGGAGGTTGGGCCATCAGTGGATTGAGGTCAGGGTTTGGAATTAGATGTTGGATTGACAGGAATGAGGGTTGATTTGGGAAGTAGGATGAACGGAGTAGAGGTAAGTAGGGGTTGCTGTGAATGGGGAGTGGGGATTGGCAGTTTGGTAAGTCAAGATGGCACCAGTTAAGATGAAATTTGGGTTTGAGGTAGCTTGAATTGGGGGTTAGATGGTGGGTTGAGGTTTTCTTTTAAATAGATTTATTGAGATGTAATTCACTTACCATATAATTCACCCATTTAAAGTATACAATTAAATGGTTTTCAGTATATTCACAGACTTGTGCAACATCACCACAATCAATTTTAGAACATTTTCATCACCTCAAAACGAAATCCCATATACATTAGCAGTCACTTTCCATTTCCCCCAAACCTCTCAGTGGTAGGCAACCGCTAATCTTTCTGTCTCTATGGATTTGCCTATTCTGGACATTTCATGTAAATGGAATCAAATAATATGTGGTCCTTTGGATCTGTCTGCTCTCATTTAGCATAATGGATCAAGGTTCATGTTGCAGCATGTGTCAGTACTTCATTCCTGTTTATTGTTGAATCATATTCCATTGTCTGGATATATCACATTTTGTTTATCCATTCATCGGTTGATGGACATTGCCGAATTGAGTTGAGTTAGGAGTGATGGAGGGCTGGTGTGAGTTGAGTTGGGTCAGGTGGGCTTGCGTAGTTATAGGTTTCAGGTTGGGGTGGATTGTCTCCCCAAAGCCAGGGCTTACCCTACTACCTCTGCTACCAGGTCCCATAAGGCCATCTGAATGCTTGTCCTGGGTTCCCTCATGCATTCAGTAAACATTACTGGGTCCTCACTCTATGAAGAATGTTGGGGCTCAGGAATTGATGGATGCATTTATTTTTTCATTCACTTGTTTCATTCTCTTGACGGTTTACTCAGTGCCACACACTGTTCCAAATGCTAGGGTAGAAGGAAGATGTGGTCTTTCTTACTCCTTACAGGATCTTACTCCTGAGGGAGATAGAGAATAGACAAACATATAGCTATGTAGTATGATTTTAGGAAAATCAAACAAGATACAGAGTGATGGAGTGGTGGATATTTGAAAGCAGGTGGTCAGGAGAGATCTCACTGAAGAGGTAATATTTGAGCAGAGAGACCTGAAGGAGGAGAGGAAAAGCCATGTGAACTTTGAGGAAGTATCCCCCACACAGTGAAGAATCCAGAAACCCTGAAATACCGATGATGACTCTTGAGGGGATGGTGTTTCCCCTGGTTACGTCTTCTCCTGATTTGTTGCTTTTGCTGAGTTTTTCACACTGTTCTATCAATCCAAACGTACACCCAGGTCTGCTTCCCATTTAGTTCCTCTTCCAAACATTCTTAACTCAACACATATGGTAACACCAATGCTATGTGTTGTTTTCCTCTTCCTGAGCGCTCCTAATTGAGAACACATTTCCCAGCTTCCCTTGCAGTTAGGTTGGGGCACGCGCCTGGGTCTTGGCCAGTAGGATGTGGGTAACCATAAAACCTCCTGCTTGATCTTCTGAGCTCTTTCATTCTGTGATGACCTTGGAGATCACATCTGTAAGTAAGATGGGAGTGTCTCATATGGATCTAGAAAGGGGCCAACTTCTCTGAGCTACTGCTTGGAGGAATCCTACAAGGAGACTTCCGTTAAACGACTTGATTGCATTAAGCCCTTGAGATGTTTAAAGGTTGCTTGTTACAGCAGCTATTATTAATTATCCTAATACAGTGAACGAATCCAATTTTTACTGAAGGTCAGCATGTAAGCATGTGTGCAAACCAGGAAGTCCCACTGTAGCAACATCAGCAGATTAGAATTTAATGTTGAACATCCTTATCCTTAAAAGTCTTCACCATGGGGCGCCTGGGCGGCTCAGTAGGTTAAGCGTCTGCCTTCGGCTCAGGTCATGATCCCAGGGTCGTGGGATCGAGCCCCGCATCGGGCTCCCTGCTCCGCGGGAAGCCTGCTTCTCCCTCCCCCACTCCCCCTGCTTGTGTTCCCTCTCTCGCTGTGTCTCTCTCTGTCAAATAAATAAATAAAATCCTAAAAAAAAAGTCCTCACCATTATGAATTTGTCACTGGTGGTATGCTGCTCCCCAGTCTGGATTTCCCACGATTCGGCTGCCCTCTGCCATCTTTCGCTCCCTACCCTCCCCATTCCTTTCCTCTAAGACTGTCTACACTTAGATCAAACTTATCTCACTTTCTTATGCAGAACCATTCACAACATTTCTTGTAGACCAAATCTTTGTACCCACACAATCCATGATTAGTTCAACTAACACTATTAATAACAATGACCACTGATTGAGCATCTACATGCCAGGTCCTGTTCATCAGATGTTTTCCCTGGATGAATTAATTTATTCTTTATTACAACCTTTGAGGAAGGTTCCATTATTATACCCGTTTTGCAGGTAAGGGAACAGAGTAACAGAGAGGTAGAGTAAACTTGCCCGGAGTCTGGAACTAGAGACTTTGCTAAACAAAAAGCCATCTTCTCCTTTAGGGGAATTTTTTCCAACGTTTAAAAAAAATTACATCTGGGGGGCCTGGGTGGCTGGACGGTGAAGCGTCTGAGTCTTGATTGCGGCTCAGGTCATGATCTCAGGGGCACGAGATTGAGTCCCACATCAGGCTCTGCACTGGGTGTAGAGCCTGCTTGGGATTCTTTTTCTCCTCCCTCTGCCCCTCCCCCACCACCCGGCTTGAGTGTGTGTGTGTGTAAATAAATAAAAAAATTAAATAATTACATCTGGTAATGCAGGTCCACTGGCCTCTGCTTCTGCAATTCCAGGCCCACCTGGTGCAGGTATTTTGGAGGGGAGGAACAATTAATAGTGTAATGAGTACTCTTTAACTAGCTAAAAACTGGTTAAAGTATTAGAATCTCGGCCCTACGAAATTAAGGTAATTGACAAAGGTGTAAGGAGGGAATTCTGGGCCTCACGCTCAGCTCTGTGAATTTACCCAGCATCATCGCCAGCACCCAGGCGGCTGCTGGGAAAACCCCCAGCTGATTTGCATATTCAGCGGCCAGAATTAATCACACCACTTGCGCTCCCTGAGCGGTTACGCCGCCGTCTGGGTTCTGAACTGGGGCTGGGGCACGGCAGCCGGTGTGGGAGCCACCTCTGGCTTCACTCATGGCTGTAGGAGGTGGGTGGAGTAGTGAATTTTACGCATACACACAACACCATTGGAGATACTCATGCTCGGTGACATACACCGACCAACGGCGCAGAGAATCAGACCCTCATCTTGTCACATCCCAAACCCACAGGCAGACTCAGAGAGGCCAACCCACATTAAATTTAAATCCCCATTCACCTTCAGCCAGATCCAGACATGCTGACACGCATAGCAGGCCACACACACAGGTGCACACATCCAGTTGTGCCTGGACACACACCAAAGCCGCCCTCACACATACACACAGAGCCATGTCCATAAACCCACACTCAGATGCGCAGCCACACCTGAGACCCCCATTGTCACACCCAGAACCGCTGCATCCTGGGGTCTGCTACATGCCCGGCAGAAAGAGGGACGCACAACCCCACACAGACACCAGCCTCCAACACAAACTGCACGCACAGGCTCAGCTAAACTGATGCCATAGACGTTTCCGAGATCCCCTTCCCCACACCACACATTCATCCATTCATTCAATCAACAAATATTTATTAAGTACCTACTTGTGCCAGGCACTATTAATAGGGTCTGGGGATCCAGCAGGGAAACAAACAAGGATCTCTGCCCTCGTGGAGTTAACACTCAAGTGGGGCTGACAGGCAGTAAGCAAATACATATATGTTGTGTCAAATGGTGCTATGATGAAAAAGAAGGCAAAGAGGAGGACAAGAAGAGGTGTTCTTTGAGACAGGGTGGTCAGGGAAGGCTGCCTGGAGGAGGCATCCTTGGAGCAGAGGCTCATTCAGAGAGAGGGACGGTGTCATGTGACTTCTCACACAGCCAGGCCCAGAGACACAGATGACAAGGTACAGGCTCACAAACAGGCACAGGCCATGCAAGCTTACAAGGGCCTGTCCACACGAGAGCACACGTGTGCCCTGTGTCTAGAGTGCCCCGGACACCAGAGTTTCCTTTTGAGAGGGTGGGCCTGTACCCTAAGTGGCAATGGGGATACTGGGGAGACGGGGGAAGCTGAGCAGACAGAGGACCAGATTGATCTTGAGAGGCTGTCCTGCCCCTTCCTTGATGCGGGTCTTGTCTTTATACAGGCTTTCCCCTCTCGGTAGATCTCCTTTTTTTTTTTAATTAAATTAAATTAAATTTAAAATTAAATTAGGGGCACCTGGGTGGCTCCGTTGTTAAGTGTCTGCCTTCAGCTCAGGTTGTGATACCAGGGTCCTGGGATCGAGCCCCGGATCGGGCTCCCTGCTCCACGGGAAGTCTGCTTCTCCCTCTCCCACTCCCCCTGCTTGTGTTCTCTCTCCCGCTGTCTCTCTCTGTCAAATAAATAAATAGATAAATAAATTTTATTTTTTTATCTTATTTTCATGGTAAAAAACATATAACAAAACTTATTTTTTAAAAATATTTTATTTACTTATTTGACAGAGAGAGAGAGAGAGAGAGCCAGAGAGGGAACACAAGCAGGGGGAGTGGGAGAGGGAGAAGCAGACTCCCCACCGAGCAGGGAGCCCGATGCGGAGCTTGATCCCAAGACCCCGGGATCATGAACCAAGCTGAAGGCAGACGCATAACAAATGAGCCACCCAGGCGCCCCATATAACAAAACTTAGAATCTTAATCATTTTTAAGTGTACACTTCATTGGTGTTAAGTATATTCACATTGCTATACAACAGATCTCTAGAACATTTTTTAAAGATTTTATTTTTTTTATTTTTGAGAGGGAGAGAGAGAGAGAGAGAGAGAGAGAGAGAGAGAGAATGAGTGGGGGAGGGGAAGAGGGAGAAGCAGATTCCCTGCTGAGCAGTTAGCCTGATGCGGGGCTGGATCCCAGTACTCTAGGATCATGGCCTGAGCTGAAGGCAGACACTTAACCAACTGAGCCACCCAGGTGCCCCTCTAGAACTTTAAAAAAAAAAAAAAAGATTTATGTATTCATTTGAGAGAGAGAGCAGGGGGAGGGGCAGAGAGAGAAGGAGAGAGAGAATCCCAAACAGATTCCCCACTGAGCGAGGCTCCATCCCACAACCCTGAGCTCATGACCTGAGCGGAAATCAAGAGTCCCATGCTTAACTGACTGAGCCACCCAGGTGCCCCTCTCTAGAACTTTTTTTATCTTACAGACTTGTATCTCTGTGCTCAGTAAATAATTCCTCATTCCCCATCCCCCAGCCCCTGGCACCCACCATCTACTTTCTGTCTCTGTGAATTCAACTATTCTAGGGACCTCATATAAGTAGAATTATACCGTATTTGTCTTTTGTGATTGGCTTATTTCACTGAGCGTAATGTCCTCAAGGGTCTTCCACTTTGTAGTATGTGTCAGTTTCCCTTCCTTTTCAGGCTGAATCCTATTCCTACCTAGTATGTACACCACATCTTGTTTACCCGTTCACTCATCAATGGACACTTGGCTTTCTTCCAAGTCTTGGCTACTGTGAATAATGCTGCTATGAACATGGGTGTGCAAATATCTCTTGTAGACCCTGCTTTCAATTCTTTTGGACTTATGCTCAGAAGTGGGATTGCTGGATTGGGTACAGTTCTTTTTAAACGTTGGTTTGCACGGATCTTAAGTGTTCCGTTTGATGAGTTTTGACAAATGTCTACATACCCTAAACAAGATGTAGACTGTTTCCAGCACCCCAGAAAGTTCCTCATGTCCCTTCCCACGCCCCCTCCAAGACACCACCTCTTCTTGGATACATTTCTAGTGTTACGAAGCCGATGAATGAAATATGGAAGGTGTATGGAGGCGGTGTGGTATCCTGGCTAGAGCCAAGCCATCTGGTCCAGTTTCAGCTCCTCCGCTGGGGTGAGTGTGACCTTCACTGTTGTGAGCCAGTCTCCACAGCTGTGATGGTGGGGTGAATAATAGCACCTAAGCATCAGGTTGTGTGAGTGTTATTATAAAAAATACATATAGTGCAGGGGCACCTGGGTGGCTCAGTTGGTTAAATGTCTGACTCTTGGGATTTCAGCTCAGGTCATGATCTCAGGGTCATGAGATCGAGCCCCGCCTTGGGCTCCACATTGGGCATGGAGCCTGCTTGAGATTTTTTCTTTCCCTCTCCCTCTGCTCCCCCCCACTCAGGTGTGTGTGTGTGTGTGTGCGCGCGCGCGCGCATGCGTGTGTGCACATGCTCTCTCAAAAAAAAAGAAAAAAGAAAAAAAAATATAGCAAGAACTTTATAATAAACACATGCCCACCACCCCACCTAAAAATAAAGCATCATACACACATCTGACACCCCTGTATACATTTCTGCTATAGTTTGCCTTTCCTTTCCCCACTATGGGCAAATGAGTGTGAACTAAAAAAAAATTTTTTTAATTGCGATAAAATATACCTCACATAAAATTTACCATTTAGCCGTTTTTAAGTGTCTAGTTTGGGGCACTGAGTACATTCGCATTGTTGGGCAACCATGACCAACGTCCATCTCCAGGACTGTGTCATTTTCCCGAACTGAAACTCCATACCCATTAAATATGATTTCCGATTTCTCTCTTCCCTTGAATGTGGGAACTTCTGTCCTCAGAGTATTTCTCCGTGTTTACTGAATCCAGGGGCGCTGTAACCATGGATGATGCACATACTTTGGCAAGTTCTTAAACTATCTCTAACTGGTACAATATTGAACATGTTCTTTTGCAACTTGCTTTGCTAGCTCAGCCAGAGGCGTTTGCAACTTCTCTGTGCAGACACAAGTATTTCTAGTCCTGTCTTTTTAAATGCTTACCTCAGCATAGCTATCTGTTGTACTCATGAAATTTTAGGTGCTTTCCATTTTGTTCCATTCACACATCCTGGCATGTGTCTTTGTGCACATGGATAAATGTCTCTGGGGTGTATGAATACAGACGAATGGAAAGTCAGGGTTATGGGGAAGGCACATCTTCAGCTGTCCTGGGTACAATCTTCATGCTAGTTGGCCAAACTACACCATACCCTTTCCTGCTCACCACTCTTCCAAGCTTCCAGAACTCCCTGTCGGGCCCCAAGTCTTTCTGTCTGGCGGCTCTGGCCTCACTTGTCAGCATCCCTAAATAGGAGAGCTAACCTGCACTCTGCAGCCTCAGGGACTTTGCATCTGCTCTTCTCTCTGCCCACTGAGCCCTTGCCAGCTCTTACGCAGCTTTTGGTTCTGACTTGCCCTACCCCCAGGCTAGATCAGGGCCCTCCAAACACGCTCAGAGCTCAGAGAACTCTGCCCCTCTGTGCATCCACAAAACTCTCAATTACTTGAGGGCAGAGGCTTTCTTGCTCATAGCCACAAATTCAGGGCAGGCTGGGCCTGAAGCGAGTGCGTTGGCTCTACTTGTGGATGAATGGAGGACACTTGTGTCTACTTTGGGGCTTGAGCCAGCGCTGCCCAGAGACCTGAACTCCAATCCTAGCTCCATCACTTCCTAGCTGTGTGACCTCAGGCAAGTGGCTTAACCTCTCTGAGCCCCTCACTTTCCTCTCCTATGAAATCCTTCCTCAGGCTGCTGCAGGGGTTGAAGTGAGCCCCTGCCAGGTCTGGCTCAGGGTCGACCCTTCTTGGTAGGAGCTGCTGTGATTCTGAGCCAAGTTCCCGGCCTGTAACCTTGATTAGGGTCTCGCTCCTTCCTGGCTTGGCAGGGCTGGGAAGCGATGCTGGGTCTCCTTGTCCCGCCAACTCATCCCTCAATTCCCAGGCCAGTAATGGGAACCACATGTGCTGGATGCAGGCCCGCCCGCCCTCCTTCTCCCCCCTCCTTCCCCCAGAGAGGCCTCCTTAGTCATTCTGTTCACCTCTCCCTTCTCACAACCTCATTCCCACGCTGCCCTGGCCTGGGCTTTGCGTGTCAGAGAGTGTCTGTGGGTCCCTGTGGGTCTCTGTGTGTGTGAGAACTGTATGCCTTGTAACGTGCATCTGTGTGTGTGACTGGGTCTGATTCGCAGGTCTCTGGGTGTTTCTTGTACAAACTGTGTTTTTCTTTCATGTGCTTGGGTAGGAACTGCCTGCCTCTCATGTGTGACTGTCTTGTAGGCTGGTGTATGTGTTCCCGTATGAACTATGTGCTGTTTTACAGATGGCCATACGGAATGCCGTGTTTGCGCTGTTTGTCTTCATGCTGTGCTGATACCTGAACTACGTGTCCACAGTGGGGATCTGTGTGTGCGAGCCGTGTGCCCGGATTGTGGGTTTTGTGCATTTTTTTGTATCGGGGGGTCTGTCTGTGTTGGGTCCACTGTATCGGGCTGTGTGTTGCATGTGCTTTTGTGTGCTGGTTCTGAATAACACCATTCTGTCCCAGTGTGATGTTGTGCCTGGACCACGTATCCTGGTATGGTGTCCCTGGGTGACTGTGTGTCCATGGTGTGTGTGTGTGTGTGTGTGTGTGTGTGTGTGTGTGTGTGTGAAGCCCAGAAGGGAAGGAGTCCCAGGGGTGGCTGCAGTTCTGCAGTGAGAAATGGCCCAGAGGGGGCGCCTGGGTGGCTCAGTTGGTTTAGGCATCTGCCTTCGGCTCAGGTCATGATCCCATGGTCCTGGAATCGAGCCCCGCCTCGGGCTCCTTGCTTAGTGGGGAGCCTGCTTCTCCCTCTCCCTCAACCTGCCATTCCCCCTGCTTTTGCTCTCTCTCTCTGTCAAATAAATAAATAAATAAATAAATAAAATATTTAAAAACAAACAAACAAACAAACAAACAAACAAACAAGAAATGGCCCAGAGAAGGAAAGAATGGGGCTGAACAATGGAGACAGTCTGTGGGGAGCCCCCAGGGTTTAGTGCTGAGCTCAGGAACCTCTTCTGGGACATGGAAGGAGGGCTGAGCTCCATTCTGTGTGAGCACTTGGAAGTGCGGGGTTGGGAGCCCTGGACCTGGAGTGCACTGGAATGATCCCTGTGGAGACGCATGGGCTTGGGAGGCTCAGCTCACCTGGGTGGGGCTGATCTTCTCGATGCCATGTGGACACCGTGGGATCTGGCCCAGGTATTCCCCTGCAACCACAGTGTAAAGAGCTTCATGTCTGGATTCAGACACGAGCCAAATTATGGTCTTAGCTCTGCTGTACATCCTCTCTGTGGCCTTCAGCCAGTGTCTTACGCTCTCTGAACCTCAATTTCTCCATCTGAAAAATGGGACAAAGGCAGATGAGGTCAGTGCCTTGCTCACATCCCCTTGGTCCTGACACATTCCTGTGCACACTTCTTCCTGTCTCAGTTCACACATGGCCGGGCCAGAAATGCTGAAGAGTGGGCGCCCCTGGGAACAGCCCTCCCCCAGCGACATGCAGGACCTGGAGAACAAACACCCACCTCCCTCCCCTCAGGTGAGACAACTGTGAGGAACAGGTTCTATGCTCTCTCTCAAGGGTCCCTGGCAGGACTGACCCTCAGTTGTCAATGTGGATTTAACGAGAAAGGAAAGATTCACAACAAATAACCCAGTATAATGCTTTGGAGACAAGAAATGGAGAAAGACAGAATCCTGACGATTTAACAGGACCCCTGGGGACGCCTGGGTGGCTCAGTCATTGGGCGTCTGCCTTCGGCTCAGGTCATGATCCTGGAGTCCTGGAATCGAGTCCCGCATCGGGCTCCCTGCTCGGCAGGGAGTCTGCTTCTCCCTCTGACCCTCCCCCCTCTCATGTGCTCTCTCTCTCTCATTCTCTCTCTCAAGTAAATAAATAAAATCTAGATTAAAAAAAGAAAAAAAAACAGGACCCCTGGATCCAGCCATGCCTGAAGTCAGTTACCCCTGGATTTTTTTTCAGTTACGTGAGCTGATATTCTTTTTTTTGTTAAGACAGTTCTATTTTTTTTTCTGCCACTTGCTACCAAAGGACCTCTGAATAATACATAGAGGGATCTGCAAGAGCAAAGAAATGTGTAGACATGCGTGGCATAGATTCATTCACTCATTAAATTCCTTTTGGTCATCTCTGCGTTGGGCCCTGTGCAGAGTATGGGAAAACAAAGGCCTGGATGTGTTTTCCTCTGGCTAGACACAGGAAGGGGTCACAGAAGAGTAAAGCCAAGGGCTGCCCAAGCACCAATTAGGAAAAGCCAATGGTGAGCTGGTGAGAGTTGGCAGGGACCCAATGTTCCTCTGCCCTGCCTCCAGACATTGTGGACAGCAGACTTTGCCCAGCGCCAGCCCCTGAGTCACCTGGTCCATCATTTTCGCTGCACGAGGTCCTTGAGAAGCTGATCTCTCTTCAGTGATGATCCACAATTCTGACCACTACACTAACCACAGAGCAAGGGAGACCTGTGCTCATCACAGCGCTGATGATGGTGCTGACCTTGAAGCTGACAACAGCACAATCAGGACACTGAGTATGACCCCGATCACGGTGTGTGACCTGACCATAATTTTGGCCATAGCACGGCCAGGTCACTGTCCAAAACAAGGTCAGAGTAATGACTACAGCATGACAGGACAGTGATTGTGGCTCTGAGCACATTACAGCCCCAGGAAACTGACCAACACACTGACCACAATACAACCAGGAATGACCCGGGGATGACTGACCACTCTGCTGACCCCAGTAGAACCAGGATCCTGATGGCAGCACAGATCCCAGGTCCATAGGACACTGACCACAGCGTCATCAGGACACAGATTGCTACTGACCACGGCTGTGGTCATGACCACAGCGTAGAATGTATTGGCCAGGGTCCAGTCAGGAAAACAAAGCTCACACTGGGTGGTTCCATAGCAAAGTTTCATATGGGGATTTGGCCCCAGAGATGTTAGTTAAGCTTTAAGAATAAATGGGAGGTGAATTGACTCTAGAGTGAGTAGCCAACCACCATCTTCCCAAGAGCTGATGTAGCTGAAGGAAGAAGTTACCAGAGTCCAGAGCCTGCTACCACCTGGCAGGAGCTGAACCACAGTGGGGACTCCCATCCCAGGGGGGCTGAGACCACAGAGGAGACACAACTGTGCCTGCCAGAGATGCCCAAGGTGGAGAGAGAGGGAGAAACACTCTGGCTTCTCCCCACTCCCCACCCCAACTTCTCCTCAGGCCTCCCATTGGCTGAGTCTAGCCGGATGCAAGGGAGCCTGGGAAATGTAGTTTTCAGGGGCCCCACACCTGAAACAGAGCAGAGCTGGGGAAGGACGGGAAATGGATCTAAGGGCACATTGACCTATGTCAACCACATAACACAGGCCATGCTTGACCATGACAATGACCATCTCAGAGCGCAGAGGGTATTGTTCATGGTCCTGAAACACAGTTCTAATAAGGGCACCACACTGTGATAAACTGACATGGTGAGAGTTGGCAGGGACCCCCTGCTCTCAGTGTTGACCACAGCCCACACTTGGTCAAAAGCTTCTGGTTCATACCAACCAACATAACAACGCTTCCTACTCTACACCTACTGCAGGCTGGGTCAGAGGAGTCAGCAAAGGAACATCCTCCATTTGGGGAGAGGAGGTAGAGGGATGGATGAGATGCCTTCCCTGGTTCAGATTCTGTTCTGTGTCCCACATCCCATGGCAAGTCTTTTCAACTCCACGCCTCACTGGTAATGCTCTCTGGGGACGGAGCGCTGGTTGGGTGCTCCATCTGCTCAAGAGTCAGAAGCTGTCTCCCCACACCTCCATGAGGAAACAGGTTTCCTGAGAGAGGGAAAGTTCTTTGCCTCAAGTTGCATGGCCAAGAAGTGACAGAACCAGGGTCAAACCCAGTTCTATTGGACAACAAGCTCTTTTCTGGCTTGGACAAAACCCTCCATAACCTGTTATCTGCCTGGCATACACTAGGGTCAGGAAAATGCCAGCCCTCCTTCCACCCCCCTGTCGGTATGTTTTGGCTGATTCCTCTGTAACCCTGACTGGCTTGCTCTCCCCACCTCAAAAAGCCACTGAGGGCTTATGGGCGGGGAAGACGCCTGCGGGGAGGAGGGAGAAGCAGAGAGAGGCCGGAGGCAGAACAAGGACGCCCTTCATATGCAGATGGATTCTCGTTGGAGGCCTTGTTAAATATTTTGATCCCCTCGGGATCTGGTCTCCCGTCTTGGGGCAACGGGAGCGAGAAACGGTCTCAGGTGTGGCGGGGGAGGGCGGACTTTGAGGAAGAGGGGCCTGGAGGTGGGGTGGGAGAGGGAGAGAGAAGACAGGTGTCCCCTTTGGGGGCCAGGCCCACCCAGCTGGCCATCCGCCTCGGTCACTGGTCTCTCGCTCCTCGTTCCAACTCTGTCCCACCCCCTTGTCCCGGCAGTGACCCCCTCCCCTCAACGTCCCATTTCACAAGCTCTGCCTCAGTTTCTCTGTTGATTCTTGAGTTCTTTTAGGAGGGGGCCTCTCAATTTCTCTTCTTCGTTACCAGGTCTTCCTCCTACTCCTCCTGCCCCTTGACCCCCATCCCACCCCATTTTCAACGTGGGAAAGGTGCTGGGAGGGTGAAATTCACCAACACGTGACGGAACCCCCTCCCCCATCTCCGTGACCCGCCCCCAACCCCCATAGGGCCTCGGGGACTGCCGGGCCTGGTCCCCAGCTCGCCTCCCCCGTGCCAGCACCTCCCCCTTCCCCGCCCCCAGACCCAAGCCGGCTCTGGGCCCGCAGACGAGCTGGGGGCGGGGCGGGGGGCGGAGCCCGCAACAAAGACTGGGAGCGCGCGACGGGGGCGGGGCTGGGGCGGAATCCCAGCCGCCTGCGAGGCGGGGGAGGCGGCGGCGAGGGTCGCCCCAGCTGCGCGGGCGGAGTCGCGCAAGGTGGCGGTCCCCGCGTCCAGGCGCCGCTAGGGCGGGCGGGGGGACGGGACGCCGGGCCGGGGGCGCGTCATGTGGCCGCTCACGGTCCCGCCGCCGCTGCCGCTGCTGCTGCTGTGTTCAGGCCTCGCCGGACAGGTAGGGGCCCGGCGGGCAGGTGCAGGCTCAAGGGGCTCGAGGAGGGGAGAGGGTCTTAGAGGGTCCCGACAGAAACGTCATTTGGGGTTCCATAAGACCCTCGGGGCTGAGGGGCGGGGGTCGCAGTGGGGGAGGGGCTGGGATGTCCACCCTGGCTTTGGGGAAAGGAAAAGGGGGCTTCACATCCAGCCCCGAGATGAGATGGTTTGGGGGACAGTCTGACCCCAGCTTCGGGGTTCTCAACCTCTCGATAACTCGGAGCCCACACCCGCCATCTCACTGAACCTGAGTGGGGTTGCGGGGGCAACTTCAGGGGGCCTTGGGGTGTTGCTGACCCTTCATTCCCCCCATTATGGGAGGAGATGCCCAAATTTTGCAGCCACCCCCCCCCGCTCCTCACCTGCACCCCCAGTGTGGGGAAGGGGGCGGGACTCACGTGTGAGTGACTGATGGGGACGTGTGTGAGGTGCTGGGGAGGGGTGCTAGGTACATGTGTGTGTCACGGCTGGGTGTGACTGAGAGTTTGTGTGCCTGGCTGTGCATGAGTTGGGGTGTGATGGGAGAGGGTGTTTGTACATGAGGGAGAGAGAGTCTGTGTGTGACAGTGGGAGGCTGTGGCTGGAGGGTTGATGTGACAGTGTGAGGCTTGTGAGACTGCCCCCTGGAGTTGTGTGTCTGTGTGACTAGTGGTGTGACAGCGAGTGAGGATTGTGTTAATCCTGGCGGTATTTGGGCAACTGAAGCTGTGTGTGAAGGTCCGTGTATAAAGATCTCTGTGTGTCCCCACGATTCTGTTCATCTGCCTGGGTGTTGTACAAGATGTGTGTGACCAGGTGTATGGCTGTGTGAGAATTTGGGGTGACCGTGTGCTATTCTGTGCCTTTGAGTAAATCACCCTAAAAGGGAGGGTGAAGAGCAGGAGCTGTGTGTGCAAACGTGTACATCCGTGCATCTCTGTGTGTGTGTATGTGTGTGTTGGTGCCTTGTGTGTCCCGTTCATGCTTTCACAGAAAAAAGTTGTCCTCCTCATAGCACCCCATCTCTTGGGCAGGCTTGGGGGACCTTGCAAAATGGGGGTGGGTTGTCCCAGTTTTCTTCAGCTGTTGGGTAACCTCTTTCCTCCTCCATCTTGGAGGCGGGAGGCCCCTCAAGTTCTCAGATCTGTAGGAGCTTAGAGGGAAGCCGGAATCTAAAATAATAATTATAATACAGCTAACTTTTATTAAGTACTTATTATGTGCTGGGCACTGTTTCGAGCACCCAGCATGAGAGAAGGCATTTAACCCCCCTGACACCTACTAGTGGGCGTTATTGTTACCTTCGTTTTGCAGAGGAAGAACGGGCGGCACAGAAAAGTTAAGTCATTTGTCAAGCTGAGACAGCTCAGGAGTGGCAAAGGGGGGATTGAACAAAGGCAGTCCAGTGCCTGAGCCCACACATTTACCTTCTTGTTAAATCATCCACTCCATGGGTGTGGACAGTGCCTGTGCAGAAACTCAAAAGAGTTTTTTAGGTAGAAGCTCAGAGGAAAAACAGTCCTGGCACCTTCTCTTTCCTGGTAAGAGAAGAAAGGAATCAGACCCTTATGCCCACCCCAGGGGGCGATGGGAGGGCTGGAGGTCAGACTTTCAATAGGATCTCCAAGGCCATAGGGAGAGGTCGTGGGGTCCCATCCCTCACTTCTTGGTTTCCCATCTCAGGACCCACCTCCTGGCTGGGAAGGGAAGTGTGATCAGTGCCTGGCATCAGGCCGCTCACAGTAGATGCTCAATTGAGATCAGCCAGAGAGAAGTAGAGACCAAAAGAGGCAGAAGGTTGAGAGAACGCTGGCAAAAAATGAACCAGGAGTGAAGGTGAATTTGGTATCCAAGAAGGACCCTTGGGAATCACCACCTCGGGATTCTCCTCCACCCCTGCTAGCCTCTGGGAAAGTCTAGATTTCTTGACCTGTTGCCAAGATTGGCTAGTGGTGCAGGAGAGTGCAGTGAAAGGTGCTTTTGGGGGTGAATTTACGGACCCCTGGACGCAGAGGGAGTTGCTTGGGTGCGGGGCCAAGCTGGACGGCTTGGGGGCGGGATTAAACTGGGCTGGGAAGGCGGGGGTAAACGGTGGATGGGGCGGGGCTAAACTGGGGTAATCTGTTGGGGCTGGTGGGGTCCTGCAACTAGCTGCAGTGCCTCCAGGCGGCCACCATGGGCACTACAGCGTCATAAACTGGTCTCAGCCCCTAGCTGTCCACCCAGCCTGGCGCCTCAGAAAAGGAAAGGCTCTGAAGAGTGAATGCTCTTTTCCCTGTCCACCCCCCATCTCTTCCCTAGAGCCCCCTTCTCAGTCCCTGATGGGTCCTGGGCTCCACCAGGGGTCCTTGCTAGAAATCCTTCATTTGTCCATTCCATCAACAGATGCGATTAAGCACTGGGGAGACAGCCATGAATCAAGTTATCAAATCCCTGCCCTCCTGGAGTTGATCCTCTGGCGCGAGAGACAGGCAAGAACTGAATAAATATGTAATACAGTGTCAACAACAAAATGAATATATAATACAATGCAAGTGGCATGAAGGATAAAAAACGGGATTAAAGAGGGATAGTGGTGGCGTGGGCGGCCATTTTAATGGTTGTGGTCAGAGATGGTGTCTCTAAGGAGGTGGTATTTGAGGTGACCCCTGAAGGAGGTCAGAGAAGATGCCTTCCGAGGATCCAGGGGAAGACCATTCAAGGCAGAGGGAATAGCAAGTGCAAAGGCCCTGGGGTGAGAACGTCTTGGGATGTTTGAGGAGCGACAAGGAGACTGGTGTGTCTGGAGAGGAGTGAGGGGAGGGGAGGTTGCTGGGAGATGAGGCCAGGGAAGACAGGAGGGGCCGGACCAAGTGAGAACGTGTGGGCTATAGACAGGAGTTTGGATTTGACTCTGAGAACAGGGAGTAGCGCCTGTCAGAGGAGTCATCCATCACCCATCCATCCAGGGTCTGTATCAGATGTTCTGAGTCTGGCCTGTGAATGCCTTGGAGACTACCAGATAGCTTTCCCGGTGGGAAAGATGCCCACTTCCTGACTACTGGGAAGTCCTCCCTAAGATCTAGCTATAGATCTGGACTGGCCACTCTCTGGATTTGAAGTCCTCTCTTCCCTGGGGTCCCACAGGATGGGAGGGGAGGAGTAGTTCAATTTGTACTGCATACCCCAGGGCCTTTGCACTTGCCATTTCCTCTGCCTGGGACATTGTTCCCTCCTTCTACTACAGTGACACCTCCTCTAAGAGACCCACCCTGACCAACCATCTAAAATGACCTCCCTACGGCCACTCTCTGAGCTCTTACTCTGTTATTTTTCTTCATAGCCTGTCACTCCTTCTCCACAATTTGTTTATTCATTTGTCTGTCTCCCCCTAGAGTGGCAGCTCATCAGGGTCCAGTGGACTTTGTTGTATCTCCAGTGCCTGCAACAGAGCCAGGCACCCAGTAGGAGCTCAACAAGCATCTGTTAAAATAAAAACTTTAATGAACGGATGAATCTCCCTCCTCCTCCCACAGAGTCTCTTTCTTTCTCAAACAGTGGGACTCTTGTACCAAAGGAGGAGTGAAGGAACAGCTGTCCCCTTGGGCCATCCCCTACCCATTTCAAGTCAACCTCCGCTCTTGGATTGGAGGCATCAGGAAAACCCATCTTCCTCATCTGTGCCCCAATTCCATTATAGGGCACCACTATTTGGGGTTAACATCCTGTTCTCCTGGGCTCCTTTAGAAAATGTAAATGTCCCAGGTGGAGGGAAGTAAAAGGAAGTCTTGAGGACACTCAGATAAGTGAATGGGACATTTTCTTCCTGGGGAAGCGGTGGGGGTGGGGTGGGGTGGGGTCAAACCCGGCCTCAAGATGAAAGAGCTGGGGTGACACCTAGTGGTAAAATGAGGTTTGTGCAGAGATTGCGTGTGTCCGCATGGCTCTGCTGAAGGTGTGCAGGCAGAAAGTGTGTCAATGCTTTGGGCCAGGGTGGGGCAACTGAGGCACTAGCCTCAGATGCAAAATTGAAGGGATGCCCCCCAAAAAAGTCAGAGACCAAGATAAATAATATTTTAACAAAATCAAAATTAATGCAAAAAAAATCAGTGATACAAAATATCAAAACTTTAAATAAACACCGGAACTCATTCTGCACTTGAATGACTCATGTCACTTGCCTTGTGACCCCTGGCCCTACAAGAATTCATCTGTAGTGTCCTTGGGGCTGTATGTTTCAGAACCACGTACTTGGCATTGACCGAGCGGGGCACAGGGACGTGTGTGCGCCATAATCACGTCCTGTGGGTATGTGTCCACAGTGACTCTTTTCATATGGCTTGGCCACATGCATGTTGGATGGGTTTCTCATGAGCCTGGCAACTGGTGTGGGCAATGACTTTTGTCCCCAGAACTCAGTGTCAGTGCCCGGGAAGCGGTAACTTGCTGTTTTCACTTATTCTTGCACTCATGTGTTCATTTAGAAAGCGCTCATTGAGAGTCTTCTGCATTTTGAGCCTCCCAGCAGACACCAAGGTCTGCGTGACAGTGTGAGCTCTTAAGGGGTGGGATGGAAGATTTAACTCCTCCGAAGCTGAGTTTGGCTGTGCTGGGAAGAAGGGTTTGTGACAGGAGTGGGAGAGCTTGTCCCACTTTTCGAGAACTCGTGTCTGAGAACACCGATATGTCTTCATGCTGAGTGGAAGGCTGGTGCATCTCACAGCTTCACCCACCCAGGGCTCAGCCACAAACCAAGGAGAAACCAGGAAGAAGAGAGAGGAGTCAGAACAGAGTCCATGAAGTCTGTGTACGGAAGCTTATTTGTGTTGCTTCTGGGAGCCCCAGTAGGCTCTCTCAGGGTCTGTTTACTCTCACTTTACACATAGTTCTGGCTGTCCTGGACAGCTCGCATCTCAGCCCTGCTTAGCAGACAGAAGACAGGGAGTCACAGCTGGAGAAGAAAGAAACCAAAAGGCAAAGTCAGTTGAAGCCACTGGATGAAATGGTAAATAGCTCCTCACCTTTTCTTTTTTTTTTTTTTTTTAAAGATTTTATTTATTTGACACAGAGAGAGACACAGCGAGAGAGAGAGAACACAAGCAGGGGAAGCGGGAGAGGGAGAAGCAGGCTCCCTGTGGAGCAGGGAGCCCAATGCGGGGCTCGATCCCAGGACCCTGGGATCATGACCTGAGCCGAAGGCAGATGCTTAACAACTGAGCCACCCAGGCACCCCCACTCCTCACCTTTTCGACCCTGAGAAAGTCCTAGTTGTTCTCAAGAAAAATACATGGTGAACACCCATGATAAACCAGATTCTTTCTCTTCCTAATGTCTCTGGTCATTTCTGTGTGAAAGACACCAAGTGAGCACATACAAGCATGTGGCACAGCCCACCGTGGAGGAGTTCTCAGGACTAAGTAAGGGTGTGTGTGTGTGTGTGTAAATAGAAGACTTCAAAATTGTGGCAAAATATATACAACATAAAATTTACCATCTTAGCTATTTTTATTTTTTTTATTTTTTTTTTATTTTTAAAGATTTTATTTATTTGAGAGAGAGAGAGAATGAGAGATAGAGAGCACAAGAGGGAAGAGGGTCAGAGGGAGAAGCAGACTCCCCGCTGAGCAGGGAGCCCGATGCGGGACTCGATCCCGGGACTCCAGGACCGTGACCCGAGCCGAAGGCAGTCGCTCAACCAACTGAGCCACCCAGGCGCCCTACCATCTTAGCTATTTTTAAATGTACAATTCTCGGGGGCGCCTGGGTGGCTCAGTTGGTTAAACAGTTGCCTTCAGCTCTGGTCACGATCCCAGGGTCCTGGGATCGAGTCCCACATTGGGCCCCCGGCTCAGTGGGGTGTCTTTCTCCCTCTGCCGTTCCCCCTGCTTTTGCTTGCTCTCCCCTGCCCCCGTTTCAAATAAATACATTAAATCTTTAAAAAAAATAAAAAAATAAAATGTACAATTCTCTAGTGTTAAGTACATTCACATAGTTGTGCGACTATCACCACTCTGTTCATCTTGCAAAACTGAACTTCCGCCTATTAAACAACTCCGCATCCCCTTCTCTCCCAGCCCCGCTGAACCCCCTTCTACTTTCTGTCTCTATGCATTTGATTACTCTAGGTACTTCATATAAGTGGAATCATGCAGTATTTGTCTTTTTGTGACTGGCTTATTTCACCCAGCATCATGTCCTCAATGCTCATCCCATGTCATGGCAGGAGTCAGCACCTCCCTCCTTTTATTTTTATTTGTTTATTTGAGAGAGAGAGAGAGAGAGAGCATAAGCAAGGAAGAGAGGCAGAAGGAGAAGCAGGCTCCCCGCTGAGCAGGCAGCCTGATGTGGGGGCTCCATCCCAGGACCCTGGGATCATGACCTGAGCTGAAGGCAGACGCTTAATTGACTGAGCCACCCAGGCGCCCCCATCACTTCCCTCCTTTTTAAGGCTTCACACGATTCCATTGTGTGGATGCAACACATTTGGTTTATCCATTCATCCTTCAGTGGACATTTGGGTTGCTTCCACCTTTTGGCTATTGTGAATGATGCCGCTGTGAACGTGAGGTGTGAATATCTCTTTGAGACCTTGCTTCTAACTCTTTTGGGCATATGCCCGGAAGAGGGATTGCCGCCATATTGTTTTCCACAGTGGCCGCACCATGTTACATTCCACCAACAGTGCCCATGGGCTCCACGTTCTCTAATCCTCGGCGGCATTGTTGTTACTACTTGACTTTTTGACTTTAGCCCATGGGTGTGATGTGATCTCATTGTGGTTTTGATTTGCACTTCATGAAGAGTTTGTGATGTTGGGCTTTTTATGTGTTTATTGTTGTTTGTATATCTTCTTTAGAGAAATGTCAAGTCTTTTGTCCACTTTAAAATCAGGTTGGTTTTCTGTTGTTTAAGTAAAAGGTGAGAGAGTGAGGGGGAGGAGGGGGAGAGGGAGAGGGAGAGGGAGAGTCTTAAGCAGGCTCCGTGCTGAGCATGGACGTGGGGCTTGATCTCATCAGCCTGAGATCATGACCTGAGCCGAAATCAAGAATTGGACACTTAACCTACTGAGCCACCCAAGCGCCCCTAAGTAAAAGATTTTAAAGCCAGGAATGAGACCTGGTTGGATTTGAGTGAGGGCCAGATTCTCTGGCTATAACATGGAAAACACTGGAGTTGGGCGAGTGAAGGCATAAAGACAGGATTACCTCAGGAGTGGGCAAGGCCTGAGGCAAATTGGTGGCAGCCAGAGGCCTAGCAGGACTAACATTTGGGGAATGGAGGGAGTGAATCTCTCGTTGTCTGGGATCCTTAACAAGGACAACTGTCTCCTTCCCAACCTTCTCCTGGAATTCTGAACCAGGCAGGAAAGCAGAGATGACAGGAGGAGCGTGGGGCTCCCAGACTTTCAGGGAGACAAAAGCGAGACGTGTTTGAACACCATTTCCAAACACTTGCTGTCACCAAGCAAAATGCTGAAAGCACAGGCTAGAAGATTAATGCCATTTGTGTTCTGAGGCGTGCAAAGCTCTGTGTGTATGGACATGAATTCATGCCTTATGTGTGAATGAAAGAGGTCACAGATCTTCTTGCAAAGGACACTTAGTTTCTCTTGGTTTGTGTTTTTTGTTTTCCTTTGGGTTTGTGTTTCTTAGCTTTTCTACCGGCAAGTTCCATCATTTTTACCTGCTGCACATGAAACAGGGAAGGAGCTTATACCTGAATTCATATAGCTGAGTAAATTTTCTTCTTGACGTAAAACATACCTACCGAGAAGTGCGCAGATTATAAAGGTGCAGCTCGATAAATTGTCTTGAAGTGACATGGTGTAACCAGCACCAGGTAAAGAAACAAAACTTTTCAGATATCCAGAAGCCCCCCTCATGCTTCTTCGAGCCACCTGCTCCGCAAGAGTTACCACTAAGCTAACGTCCGTCTCTCACTATGTACGGGTTTGGCCAGCTTTGTAACTTAATGAAGTCATGAGGTATGTAGTTGTGGGGGCCTCGCTGGTCTCACTTAACATTATGTTTGTAAGATGCCGCCATATTACTGTTGTGTGGTCCTTGCCTGTTTTCATCACTTTATGGCATTCCATTGTGTGACTATACCATGAAATATTTGTTCTGTTGTTTCTGGGCATTTGGGCTGGTGAAGTTTGCGGCTGACCTAAACAGTGCTAATATAAATATTCTGACACTCTGTCTTCAGTAGATGCTTGTCACATTTCTGTTGGGTATTAGCGGAATCCTGATTCATGGCATTGGATCATAGCTGGGTTAGATTTCTGCAAGCCTCTGGTCACATTTTTGTTGACCAAACAAGATGCCACCTAGTTTTATGTATGTTTCTGCTTAAAAAACACATTATTTAATATGTATTGTTGGTTGGTTAACATCAAACTCATGGCCAAAGACATTATAACTCATGCCTGAATGAAGCTTATTGACAAGATGTATTTTCTCCAAAGACATGTCACAGCCTGCTTGTACTTCGAAACACTACACAGCAGTTAGCACCGTGCTTGGGGGCCACTTAAAATAGTGAAATCACTAATAAAAAGCACACCAAATAAAAGTGAAAACCTTGGCACCAAATAACCAATGAAAAAGATGCTTGTTTACAGTTATAAGAGCTGAAACAAGAAGGCAGAATATGGTTGTGTTGGACCTCAGTTGGGAATCTGCGGGTTGGTGACTCCATTCTTTTTTTTTTTTCTGCCACTGCATGCATGTCCATGAATGACCACAAAAGCCCCATGAATATTGATTTTGGGGTTACAAATAAATCATAGTGAGTTGGTGAGTTTGCCAATATGGAATCTGCAAATAATGAGACTCCACTGTATGTACCAAGGAGCAGAATTGCTGAGTTGTAGGGGAGGAATATATTGAGCTTTAGGAGATGCTGCCAGTCTTCCAAAGTCTCAAAGACTATTCCGTTTTTCCATTTACTCCTCCACCGGTAGTATTTGAGCATTCCAGCTGCTCCGCATCGTGACCAGCCTGTTGGTGTCTTTCCTTTTTCCTTTAGATAGTCCAGTGGGTGTGCAGTGGTAGCGTGTTTTGGATTTAATTTACATTTCCTGACGATTAATATTACATACCTTTTCACATGTTTATTGACACTTAGTGTTCCATTTTGCGAAATGCTCTATTCCGCTACCTGCCTTTTTCTTACTGATTTATAGGGATGTATGTGTGCCTGTGTATCCAGATTTTACATCTGTATCTATCTATACAGATTTCATATAGATTAAATAAGGTATGAGTTCCCTGTTGGACATAAAGATTGCAAATATCTTCTCCCACTCTGTGGCTTTTGTCTTTTCATTCTCTTAATGGAGTCTTTGATCAATAGACCTTCTTAATTTTAATGTGGTTCAAATAATATTTTTCCCCTTTTAAGGTTAGTGCTTGTTAGGGTCCAGTTCTAGAAATCTTTGCCTACCCTCAGAGTAATGAAGATGTTCTTCTATATTTTCTTCTAAAAGATTTATTGTTTACCTTTCATATTTAGATGTACAACATTTATTGTTTACCTTTCATATTTAGATGTACAATCCATCTGGAATTGATTTTTGCATAGGATATGAGGTAGGGATCAACATTTATTCTTTCCCCTGTGAATAGACCCAGTTGACCAAGCACCATGTAGACTCTGGAGCCTGACCGTCTGGGATCATATCCTGGGGGCCTTCGGGAAATTTCTTAGCATCTCTGTGCCTCTGTTTCCTCATTTTTAAAAATGGGAATTGTAATCCTATCTACTTCTACTCAGTGATAGTCTGAGGGTTAAGTGAGTTATTATAAGTACATTGCTGCTAATGATACCTACCGTGAGATAGATACTCAGTAAACCTTAGCAACCATGGTTATTATTTCTGACAGTTGTCAACTTTTTCCCTCCGGAGAATTTTCAGGTCAGGGAAAAACCGTTTCTTTCCATGGCTCCTGGTCCTGGCGCATTCAGGTTGCTCTAACAGAATACCATGGACTGAGTGGCTCATAAACAACAGACATGTATATCTCACAGTTCTGGAGGCTGGGAAGTCCAAGATCAGAGTGCTGGCAGATTGGGTGTTTTCTCACTGTTTTCTTATATGGTGGAAGGGAGACAGAGCTCTTCGAGCTCTCTTTTATAAGGACACTAACCCATTCATGAGGGTGGAGCCACCCTCATGACTCAATCATCTCCCAAAGGCCTCATCTCCAAATACCATCACACTGGGGATTAGGTTTCAACATAGGAATTGGGGGGGTGCGGTACACAAACATTCAACCTAAGGCACTTCCCAACACAATGGTTAGAGTGATGATGGTGATGGGAAAGAAGGGAAACTTTTTTGGGGCACCTGGCTGGCTCAGTTGGAGGAGCGTGAGACTCTTGATCTCAGGGTTGTGAGTTTGAGCCCCACATTGGGTGTAGGGATGACTTAAATAAATAAATATTAGGGGCACCTGGGTGGTGCAGTTGGTTGAGTCTGACTCTTGGTTTTGGCTCAGGTCGTGATCTCAGGGTTGTGAGTCTGCTTAAGACTGTCCCTCCTCCCCTACCCCCTCTCTAAAATAAATAAATAAATCTTAAAAATATATACGTATATATGAAAGAAGGGATACTTTCTGTAGACATTTCTGCATCAAGATCAGTGGGCATTGGTGCTGGTTTGGATGGAGTAGGGAAGGAGAAGGAAGGGTAAGGGGAGCACAATCTGTAGTTCCTAACTGAGGGTACATCTGGGCCAGGACCAGAGGGAGGCAAGCAAGGAAACTGGGGGGACACAAAATTTAAGGACTCATTCTCACATCAATCAGTTCATTGCAGGGCACCTCAGGGGAGGGGGCTTGAAGGGAAAATTTAAGAATGCCCCCCCTTAACAGTTTTGTTGAGGTATAATTTACATGCCATAAGAGTGCCTGGGTGGCTCAGTTGGTTGGGCAACTGCCTTCGGCTCAGGTCATGATCCTGGAGTCCCGGGATCGAGTCCCGCTTCGGGCTCCCTGCTTGGCGGGGAGTCTGCTTCTCCCTCTCCCGCTGCCCTCTCTTGTGCTCTCTCTCTCTCTCTCAAATAAATAAATAAAATCTTAAAAAAATTTACATGCCATAAAATCTACCTGTTTAAGTGTGCAATTCAGTGACTTTTTAGTAAATTTACAGAGCTGTGCAAACATCACCCCAATCCAGTTTTAGCACATTTCCATCACCCCCAGAAGATCCCTCGTGCCTGTTTGCAGTCTATCTCCACACGCACCCTCAGTTCCAGGCAATCACTAATCTAATTTCTGTCTCTATTGGTTTGCCTTTTCTGGACATTTTGTGTAGATGGAATCATACAAAATGTGGCCTTTTTATTTGAGAGAGAGAGAGGGCAGGAGCTGGGGGAGGGGCAGAGGGCGAGGGAGAGGGAGAAGCAGACTCCCCCCTGAGCAGGGAGCCCAACATGGGGCTCAAAGCCAGGACCCTGGGATCACAACCTGAGCTGAAGGCAGATGTTTAAGTGACTGAGCACCCAGGTGCCCCAAAATGTGGCCTTTTGTATCTGGTTTCTTTCACTTAGCAAAATATTCTCAAGGTTCATTCATGTTGTAGCATATATCTACAGTTTATTCCTTTTTATTGTTGAATAACATTCTCTTGTATGGATGTACCACAATTTGTTTAACCATTTGCTAGTTGATGGGCATTTGGATGGTTTCATTCATGATGAAAAATTTTGACTTGAATATTCACATACAAGTCTTGCAGTGGACATATTTATCTCGGGTAGATGGAACTGTTGGGTCTTATGGTAAGTTTCTGTTTAACTTTTTTTTAAAAGATTTTATTTATTTATTTATTTATTTATGTATTTATTTTAGAGAGAGAGTGAGAGTGGGGGGACAGTGAGGGAGGAGGAAGAGGGAAAGAGGGAGAGAATCTCAAGCAGACTCCATGCTGAGTATGAAGCCCAACACAGGGCTGTATCTCATGACCCTAAGATCATGACTTGAGCCAAAACCAAGAGTCAAATGCTCAACCAACTGAGCCACCCAGGTGCCCCTGTTTAACTTTTTAAGAAAGGGCTAAGTTGTTTCTCAAAGTGGTTGCAACATTTTTTATTCCCACTAGCAATAGGTTCCCATTTCTCTACATCATCACCAGCACTGCCTGTCTTTCTGATTGAGGTTGTTCTGGTGGGCGTCATGTGCTGTGAGTCCTGGGAAACACAAGTGGGAATGTCCAAGAAGCAGATAGGCATAGGGGTCTGAACTCCAGCTGGAGATCTGAGCTGTAGATATACCTTTGGGAACCTCAGCTGTAGATTCATTTAGTCACTTAATCGACAACATTTTTTGAATACCTACTATGTGCCAAGCACTAAGTTCTAAGCCCTGGGGTTTCAGCTGTGAAAAATATAGCCAGGTAGGTACCCTTGTGAAATTGAAAGTCTAGTGGAGGAGACAGACCATAAACAAATAAAAGTAATGTCAGTCACATAGGGATAAATGCTGTTCGAGAAAATAGAGCAGAGTGAGGGACAGAGAGTGGTGGGGGCTGGTATCATCAAGGAAGTGGCCAGGGAAGGTCCTTCAGACATGATGGCCATATCACTCAGAGTTCAGTTAGGGAAACAAACCACTCTAGGTGTTTCAGAGAGGGAGTTTAATACAGGGAATTGGTTAAGCATAAGATGCAAGACTTGAGAAGCCAAACTGATGGGATGATCAGGGAATCCAGCAATAAACCACAGTATAAAGCTGCTTGAGGGACCTGACAAATGCGTGTTGTGACAAAGAAGGGGCTCTTGTGTGGGAGCTGGGACCATGGAGGGGATGTAGCTACCATCTGAATGCATCACAACCCCAAGCAGAAAGAGCGGGGAGAAATACCCTGGCTTCTCCCTTCCTTCCCACCCTCCAGTCTCCTTCCAGTGCCTCCCATTGGATAAGCCTAACAGGATGCCAGTGTGTAAGGGAACCTGGGAAATGTAGTTTTCTGGAGAAAGGTAGGGCATGCCTCTGACCTACACAGTGATGAAGCAGAGATATAAGTGAAGTAAAAGAACAGCTATATGTGTATCTGTGGTAATAGTTCTGGGGGGGGGGCGCCCACGTGGCTCAGTTGGTTAAGCGTCCAGCTCTTGATTTCGGCTCAGGTCATGATCACAGGGTCCTGGGATGCAGCCCTGTGTCAGGCTCCAAGTTCAGTGGGGAGTCTGCTTGAGGATTCTCTCTCTCTCCCGCTGCCTCTCCCCCCACTCGCATGTGCGTGCTCTCTCTCAGATAAATTAATACATCTTTAAAAAAAAAAGTGTTATGGGTAGAGTGGACAGCAATGCACAGCAAGTACAAAGGTCCTGAGGTGGGAATGTGCCAGACAGAACCAAAACCTTGGGAGTGGGTGTGATGGTCCAGGCACAGTATACAGAATGAGATGAGTGGGGACTCAGGAGAAAACCCTTTGAGACATAGACATTTTGGGAGAAGGCAGGAGACAGTGAGGATGCAGCCAGAGTGGTGGGAGTGGAACTAGGAAATGATAAGGTGTCTCTGAAATCAAAAGAGAAATTACTTTCGAGAAAGAGGGAATGATCCATGAAGACTAACCTGTGGGGTAACTAAATGAGGGCTCATGTGAGGCTGTGGAACAGGCAAATTGGAAGGTCACTGCTGCCTTTGGTGAGAGGAGTTTGGAAGCATTCAGGAGGTAGGAGGTGAGGCAGTAGAGACAGCAAATGCAGATGTCAGTGTAGACCACTCCTTGGAGGAGTTTGACTGGAAGGAGCTAGGGCAGTTTCCCACAGCACCGATGGTGAGAGAGTGAAACAGTATCAGTGGGTTCAAAATTCTCTAAGCTAGGAGACCTTGGAGCCCAGTGGTTTTGGAGTCTGAAATCAGACAGACCTGGGTTAAAATCCTGAGCCCCTATTTACCTCCTGGGTCACCCTGAGTTGGTCCCCTCTCTTCTTTGAGCCCAGTTTCTTCACCTGCAAATAGGGATGTTGCTGTACTTTTCATGGGAGGTTGCAGCTGGTGCTCAGCCAGCACATTTGCAAAGTGTTCAAATTGTAAATGCAAGCTATAGTACAAGGAGGCAAGGACTCATCTCATTTTTTAAAGCTTATCATCAGTCGCAAATAATAACAATGCCAGCTACTATTTATGAAATGCTTTGCGTGTCCCAGACACCCTGCAAAGTACTTTATAAGCACATCACCCACTCTCCCAGACACACACATGCTCTCCCAGTTCACTCTGCTCCAACCACACTGGCCTGTTCCTTGAGCACTTATGTTCCTGCCTCAGACCTTTGCACTTGCTCTTTGTCAGTAACTCTTCCCTCAGATATCCAAATGGCTCCCTCCCTCACCTTCTTCAGGTCTCTGCCCAAATATCACTCTCCAATCATCCTGACTAAAGTTTACTCTCCTACTTAGTCTGGATGCCCCTTCCTCCCCATAGCCTATGTATCACCCCTCGCCTTTTCTGTCTTGCCCCGTATAATTTTCAGCTCCACAAAGGCATTTTTATCTGTTGTTCGCAGTGCGTTGCACATAGTAGATGTTCAATAAATCTTTAACTTGATTCTCAGGACACCTAAGCCCTTTACACATATTAGGTACATGGGTCCTCACAACCACCCACATTGCAGATGAGGAAGCTGAGGCAGAGAGGTCTTTGCTAGGGGTCACCAGGGTCGGCACCTGCCTCTGCGTGTTAAGCTCAGAAAAAAGGGCAGTTCAAAACCCCTACCGCCCTCTCCAGCGCTTCTCCCTCGGCGGCGAGCCCTCGGCTAGCGGCCACGGCCGGTAAAGGCCTGAGTCATCGCCGCCTCCAGACGGCGGCGGCCGCGGGCTGCGGGCGACGGCGGCGGCGGCGGCCGGGGCGGCAGCGCGAGGTGATGCGGGGACGCCGGGAGGGGGCGTGAGTGAGGGAAAACAGAGAAAATTAAAACCCGCCGGGGGCTCCTCCCCGCCTACTCGCCACCCCCGCCGCCGGCTGGTGCGTGGGTGGGTGAGTGGGTGAGTGGGTGGGTGGGGGGCCGCTCTGCACTCCCCCTCCGCGGCAGGGACGGACCCCGAGCCCTGGGGCCCGGAGGAAGGTCCGAAGTGTCAGTTCCCCGCCTCCACCCCAAGTTCGAGTTATGAGTGGAGACCCGCCTGGGACTAGTCTGCAAAAGGCTGGCTCCTCCGTCTCAGCCGCCCCGGGTTACGATGAGCCCCTCGGTGTAGTGGGAAATCCTCCCGGCTGCCCGGGTGACCCCCTCCCACTGCCGCACCGTCATCCAAGCAGTCGCGTCTACTGGCTCTAGACCCGCCACTCTGGGCTTCCCTGGTCCCGAAACCACGGGGGGAGGGGGTCCCCAGAGTGGTACCGGGGAAGTCCCTTCCCCTAGGAAAGGAGACCCTGTGCTGCCCGGTTCAGGGGTGCCCACGGGTCTCGCCCCCACGGCCCCCGACGCCTGCGCTCCCGGGTTCCAGAGAGCGGGGGTCGGTGTCCTAACCGTAGGAGGGTGGGGGCTTGCGACTCCGGCCCCCTGCCAGCTTCGGGTGGTCCGCGTGCGGCGGCCGCCCACTGAGCCCGGGGGGCTGTCGAACGCCTAGGGCTCCGAAAGGGGCTGTGCGCGGAGGGTGGCGGGGGAGTGTCGGGGGAGGGGGGGAGCGGGAACACCGCTGGGGGGCGGGGCTGGGAATACCAAGGCAGTGGGGGTGGGGCAGGTGGGGAACGCCACCGCAGGGGGCCCTCACCCGGGGGGGGGCGGTCCCCGCGGGGCGGCGGGGCCTGGGGAGGGGGGGCAGTCTGGGCGCCCCCCGCCCCCGCCGGGCTCCGGCCCGGAGCCGTGACGTCACGGCGGCTGGAAGTGCCCGGCGCGGAGGCGCGGGAGGGGGTGGGGGGGGCCGAGCCGGCGCTTTATAAGCGGAGCCCGCCAGGCGCGCCGAGCCGCAGCCCGAGTCCGCGAGCCCCCCTGCCGGCCCCGGTCCCGGCCCCCAGCTTGCGCTCGTGCCCCCGGGGCGGCTGGGTGGCGAGGGACCGAGCGCCAGGCGGCGGGCCGGAGAAGGGACGCGCGGCGGGCGGCCGCGGGGCATGAGGCGGGGGCGCGATGTCGGTGCCGCTGCTCAAGATCGGGGCCGTGCTGAGCACCATGGCCATGGTCACCAACTGGATGTCGCAGACGCTGCCCTCGCTCGTGGGGCTCAACGGCACCGTGTCCCGCGCGGGCGCCTCCGAGAAAATCGTGAGTGGCCGCCGCGCGGGGGGCACTCCCGGGGGGCGTGGTGCCCGCGCCGCCGCCGCCGCCGCCGCCGCAGCCCCCGGGGGCCCCCGCCCCCCAGCTTCTCTGCGCGCCTGGCCGGGGGGCGCCCTCCCGGGGCTGGGGGCTGGACGCAGAGGAGCCCCGGGATCCTGAGCCCCCCCCCGCGCCGTTTATTCTTGTTATTATTATTACTGCTTCTCGTTATTAGTGAGCAGTGTCCAAGTGGCAACAATGTACTAGGCTCGCTCGGCTCCCCGCTCAGGCGGCAAGGGCTGCGCAACTGAGCCCGGTCCGGCTGAGTGGGGCGGAGCGGGAGGGTAGATTCGGGAGGCTGGGAGGGACGTTGCCTCTGAATGGGGGAACCACGGGGTCTCCGAGTGTCTCTACCTTCGGGATCGCTGCCTGTCTGTGTATCTCTGAGTCGTCCCGTCTGTCTCTCTTTTTCTCTCCGTCTCTATCTGTTCTTTCCCCTCTGGTTTGCTTCTCTCTGTCTCTCCCTGTCTTTGTCTCTATCTCTGTTGCACTGTCTCTGACTTTGTATCTCTTTTTGTCTGTCTTTTTCTCTCCCCTGCAGCCCCCCCCCCCCATCCCCAGGATCTCCTTCCTGGTTACCTGTTTCACCATGTGCCGAATATTTATTCCCAGAACTCGCTCTCTCTAGGAGGCAGATGGCTCTCAAGACTGGGGCAGGGGCAAGGGCTGGCCCGGCCCCCAGAAGCACAGGATTGCCCCTTCCCTCAGCCCATCCTGTCCTCCTCTATCACCTTCATCCTCCAGCTCCCCTTGCCACAGAGCTCTTTTGGGGAGGGGGCAGGGAGACTCATTCATGATCAATAACGGTGTTCCTGGTGCCCTGGGGAAAGGGGAGAAGGCAGCCTCCACTGCAAACTTCCCTCGGTCTCCTCCAGATATGGCCCTCCCTTCCCATCTTTTCCCCTTTTCAATCTGTTTGCGGGACTCCTCCCAATAGGTGGAACTGGGATGCATGGAGCTCCCTCTCCTGCTCAGTGTTTCCCTAACTTCACCAGCTCCCTTGTTCAGCCTCCAGTGGCCACCACACCACTTCTTTCTCCTTGCTGAAAGGAAAAGAAGTCTTTGCTCCCAAGGGTGGAAGGCAAGTGGGGGGGGTGCCAAACACTGTGCCCAGGCTTTGTCCCACCCCTTGGGGGAAATGGTATTGGGCTTGGCACTGGTGAGGGCTCTCAGTCCAAATTCTCAAACTTGAAGATAATATGTGAAACAATGTCTTTCTGTGTGTCTGTCACATCGAGTGATATGATTCGAGTATATTCTGGTGTGTTTATCTAGTCATGAGTTTTGGTGTGTAAATGGGGTTGGGTGTGAATTGAGGGAGAAAGTTTATGAGCTTTGCCAACATGAGGGTCCAAGTGTATCTTCCTGTGTGTGAAGGTATGTCCCTGAATGAATGTGAGTGTGTCCGGGTGTGGATATGTCTAAGTGTATATCTGCAGTTCTATGTCCCCACGTGTGTTACGTGATTGCATGTGCACATATGAGTTTGTGACAGCCTTTTAGCTCTTGCCTTCTGAGGGGGAAGAGAGATGGTGTCACATTGAAATCAGAAGCCACATTCCCCTCCCCCACCCTCACAGAGTGTGAGTTTGTGTAAATGTCTGCATGTAATATGTATAGCATATGGTGTGTGGGGAAGGTGTACATAAGTGTGGAAGAGTATGTCTCTGAGTTATGATTTTGTTTGTACTAATATGTACGTGTGTGTTTGTGTGCATGTAAGTGTAGACATGCATGTCTTCAGAAGTGTGTGCATATGTGTGTAACTATGAATGGTGTGTGTGCCTACTTTGTATACATGTGGGTGGATTCCTGTGTGAACCATGTGTTTTCTGTAAGTGTGTGTACCTGTACATGTACCCAAACAGAACTGGTCTCCATTCTGACCCATCTGTAGCTAATAGGACCACAATCTAGTGCTACCATGAAATTACCTGCTGAAAGTTAGTATTTCTTCCATCCCTGATCCCCATCCCATCCCTCAGTCTCACTAAGCCTTGCACAAGGACTCTGTGGAATGAGATGCCAAGAGACTTAGGATAGGACCTGAAGGGGAACTGTCACAAGAGAGTACTCTAGAAATGGTCTTGGGAGTCTGGTAGACCAAGGTTGGAATCCGCTCTCCCCCACCTTGCTCTATGACTTGCTCTTGACTCTGGGCGCCAGTGAGTTCACCACTCTGAGCTGTGGTTTCCTCATTTATAAAATGGGAATGATAATTCCTACCTCACAGAACTGTTGTGGGTAACAGAGATCTGTAGTCCAGCTCCCCACTCATCCTTGCTTCCATCTGTTTCTCCACCATCCATCCATCCATCCATCCATCCATCCCTTTATCCTCCCATTCATCTCTCCATCCACTTCTCCATCCATCTCTTCAGCCAATCATTATCCATCATCTGTCTCTCCATCTCTCCTTCCATGCGTCCATCCCTCCATCCATGCATCTCTCTATCCATGTATCCACTCACCCCTCTATCCATCCATCATCCAGCCGTCTGTTCATCTATCCTCTATATATCCACCCTTCCATCCATTTTGTTTATTCAGCAAAACTATTGTTTGCCCTCTCTATGTCAAGCATGTTTATGCTTAAAAGCTCCAGCTCAGTGCCTGACATAGTAGATGCTCAGTTAGTGATAGGACTCTAAGTCATACATATCTGGGTTTGAATTCTGGCCCTGCACTTTACTAGCAGTATGCCTTTGGGGAAACTATTTAACCTCTCTAAGCTTCAGTATCCTCATTAGTCAAGGAGAGTTTAGAGTCCCCATTAGACCATAGGATCCATGAGGAACCACCAAGGACATCTGTGTTTTGCTCATTATTAAACCCTAAGGCCTGATGCACAGTAAGCCCACAATAAGTATTTGTTGACAAATACTTATTTGCCTGAACTGAACCAACAATGTTGTGTGACTGAACCAACAATGACATCTTCATAAGGATTCATGGATTCCACCTTCAAGTGGAAACAAATGGCTGGGAGCACAGTAGGTGTTCAGTAAGGAGGAGTTTCTTCATTTGCCGTGGTAGCCAAGCACATAGTAGGCACAGAATAAATATTTGTCAAGTGTCTAAATCAAGAATCCACCTTCCTGGGGCACCTGGTTGGCTCAGTCAGTGGAACATGCAACTCTTGATCTTGGGGTTGTGAGTTCAAACCCCACGTTGGGTGTCGAGATTACTTAAAAATAAAATTGTTAAAAAAAAATCCACCTTCTTCAGGGTTGGGGAGAACAAATGGAAGTTACTAGGCACATTCTAGGTGCTCAGTAAGAAGGAGTTGTAGAAAAGTGTAGTGCACCAACATGGGTTAACGGAGGGGTTCAGGGACTCATGTAGCAAGAATTACCAGTCATGAGGCAGAAGATTGGATGCTGGTGTTTGACTGAATAAAGGGCCTCAGTGCTGAGGTGGGGGTGAGCCCAGACCCTCTGGCCATTCTTATCTCAGGCTTCCCCTCCCTGATTTGATCTGGAGAAGCAGCTTAGCATTCTAAGAGATTCTGAGTGGTGTTTCAGGCCGTCTCTGGAAAGGAATGGGGAGGAAGCTTCTACCGCTACTACCTTTGGCCAACTCTCAGCCATAAACCATCCCTGTGGGATGGGAGCCTTCAGCGGAATGGCTCCTCACCTGGGTGTCATAAATCCAGAACTAAGCGCTGTCAGCCCCTTTCCAGTGGCTACTCTCATTACAGCGACTGAAGAGAGTTACCTGCACCTTATATGTTATGCCCTTGCCCATCCACTCACCCCTCCTTAAGGGCTGGAAAAAGGAAGGGGAGATGAACAAGAGGTATTCTGTTTGGGGAGGACCCTTTTCCTCATGGGAGGAATGGGGGAGAGGGTCTAAGCAGCTATGCACAAAAGGGCTCTTTGAGGACTTCCTGCAAAGAACCAAAGCTCAGATTCCATATCTTTTCTTGACAGTTTCCTGCGGGTGTGGGGGAAGGTGCCAGAGATGCTGTATCAGTCAAGAGAGGTCAAGGTACACCAGTACCTTGTGGTTTAACACAACACAGTTTCATTTCTCCTTTGCACTATATACCCATTGTTGGCTGGAGAACTTTATTCGTAGTTGTCATTCAGGGACCCAGGAGGATGGAGCTGTGTGGTGACATGATCATTGAAACAGAAAAAGGAAGGGTACAGCAAATCCTCCATCAGTTCCTAAAGCTCTACCCTGGAATGTTACTTTGGTCATTTCATTTGTTAACACAAGTCACATGGCATGTCTAACCTCAAAGAAGGTGAGAAGTGTGGTCCTATCATGACCTGAACAGAGAGGAGTAGCCAGATATTTGTGAACAGCCCTAAACAGCACCCCACTCTGCTGATCCCTCCCCCTCTTATCCTAAGTAACAAGAATTCTCTTAGAGGGTATCTCCACTTGTTCATTCACTCATTTATTTAACAAATACTTATTGCGCATATACTTTGTGCAAGGTATTCTAGGTGCCAGGGACATAACACTGAACAAAACGGACAGATATCTTTGTCCTCAGGGAACTGACATTCTAGAGCAGAGATAGGGAGAAATAAATAAATAACTATATAGATAAATCTATAATATTTTAGATGGTGATGCATGTACTATGAAGAAGCATAAGGGGAGTGGAGAGTGATGGAGGGATTATTTTAGACTGAATGGCCCCTCTGAACAGGTGACATTTGAGCAGAGAGCTGAAGGAAGTGAGAGAGGGCTCAATTCTAAAGGAGGAGAGTTAACAAATAGAGAGAAGAGCAAGTGCAAAGGCCCTGAGGTGGGAATGTGCCTGAAATGTTGGAGAAATAGTGAGGAAACCAGTGGCTGAAGCAGAGTGAGCAAAGGGGGGAAAGCAGTTGGAGATGAGGGCGGGGAGGTGGCGGGGGACCTGCATCATGTTCAGAGGTAGGGGAACCTTGTAGGGATTTTAGTTTTAACCTGTAACTCCTCATGCTTTCCATTCCTCCTTGCTCTTTTAACTTTCTAATATACTCTGCATAGTCCACTTATTTATCTTGTTGTTTTCTGATTCATTCCCCACTATAATGTCAGCTCCACGAGGGCAGGGATTTTTAAAAACTTTTATTGACTGTTGTAGCCCTAGTGCCTAGCATAGGACCTAGCAATAGTAAGTGTTCAATAAATACTTGTTAAGCAAATAAATGGAATTCCAGGGAGGGTTCTGAGCAGAAGAGGGACAGGACTTAGCTCAGGTGTTCAGTTTCCCTCTGGTCCCTGAGGGGGATGAGAGCGGGAGCCAGAAGACCAGGGAGGAGGCCACTGCACCGGTCCAGGTGAGTGAGGATGGGGGCTGGACCAAGGTAGGGGCCAAAGGGGTGGAGAAAAGTAGGCATATTGTGGATTTGACCCCGACCTACCATATTTACCTGCTCCTAAATTGTGGACTTCCAGCTTCTGCTCAAACACTTCAAAATGTGAGGAAACATTTATTGAGCACCTACTTTGTACTGGGAAGTTTCCTGGACTGTGGGACATAGAGATGAATAACATCCCCGACTTCAATCAGATTGCAGCCTCGTCAACAGTACTTGGGACATGACATGGTATGTGTGGTAATAAGGATATTTCCAGAGTGTTATAGGGGTGCAGAGGAGGACACTGAAACCAGCCAGGGTACAGCGGAGGCTTCCTGGAGGTGGTGGTACTCACACCGAGTCTTACGGTTGAGAAGGAATTGGCTGGGTGAAGACAGAGCAAGAAGGAACAGCATGAACAAAGGCTCAGAGGCAATGGGCATCCTGGTGAGCACAGAGAGACCAAGCAGTTCAGAGTTCCTGGAGATTTATGTGCCATGCTGGGAGGAGTGTGGAAGTGGCCTGAGTAGCCAGAAAGGTCCACATCATGAAGGAATTTGGCCAGAGGTGTCTGCACTTCATTCTGAGTGTCAAAGGATGGGAGATTTGGAGGGATTTGGAGCAGAAAAGGAATATGAAGTTGCTTGTTGCATTTTTTAGAAGATTTATTTCCTTATTTTAGAGAAAGAGAGAGAGCATGAGTGGGAGGGGCAGAGGCAGAGGGAGAGAGAATCTCAAGCAGATTCTGCACTGAGTGTGGAGCTGTCACGGGCCTCGATCTCACAACCCTGAGATCACAACCTGAGCTGAAACCAAGAGTCGGCCCTCAACTGACTGCACCACCCAGGTGCCCCTGCCTGTTGCATTTTTTTTTAAAGATTTAATTTATTTATTTGACAGAGAGAGGCACAGCAAGAGAGGGAACACAAGCGGGGGGAGTGGGAGAGGGAGAAGCAGGCTTCCGCTGAGCAGGGAGCCCGATGTGGGGCTCAATGCGGGGCTTGATGTGGGGCTCGATCCCAGGAGCTGGGATCATGACCTGAGCCAAAGGCAGATATTAACGACTGAGCCACCCAGGCGCCCCTGCCTGTTGCATTTTTAAAGAGACCTCTGGTTGTTAGAAAATCCTTCTAGATTGTGAGTGTGAAATTTGCCTCCTTTGAACTTTTGCCTACCTCACTTGAACCAAATCTAAACTCTTGACTCTGGTTCAACTCATTAAGCCTGAGTTTCTTTATCCATGAAATGGGGATAATGGTGGAATGTTCCATATAACACTGTGCTTAGCTGTGTACCTGACATATGGAAGGTGCCTATAAAGGTTAGCTATTGTAATTATTATTGCTATTATTATTATTACAAGACCCTATCTGCCTGAGTCTCAGGTCTTGGACCACTCTTCCATCCCTCTTCTTGTTCCTGCCTCTGGAACTTTGCATTTGCTGTGACATCCTCCGGGAACCTCCTCTAGCCTGCTCCTTCTCACCACTCAGGTCCCAACTCAAATGTCACCTCCTCAGAGAGACCTCCTTTGACCACCCCAGCTAGAATGTCCCCACACTGTTATTTGGACCTGTTCTATTTTCTGCCCAGCACTCATAATTATCTGAAATCATCCTGGTAATTATTTGCCACCAACAGAATAGAAGTGCCATGTAAGCACTTTGTCCCTTTTGTTTATTACTGGGATCTTCTCCTTTAGGGCAGTAGGTATGTCCTGAATGGTCTCAGTTCTTTCTGCCTCCACGAGACTACTGCCCCTTCTTCCTCCTGATGGCACCTTTGAACTTTGATGAGTATTTCTGTGATTCCTGAATCTTTTCTTATGGATCAGAAGTGTCTGTTTCTTTTCTTTTCTTTTTTTAAGATTTATTTATTTATTTTGAGAGAGAGAGAAAGCAGGATGAGGGGCAGAGGGAGAGGGACAGAGAATCTCAGCGTTCTGCTGGGTGTGGAGCCTGATGTGGGGCTCAATGTGGGGCTTGGTCTCATGACACCGAGATCATAACCTGAGCTGAAATCAAGAATCGGACTCTTAACCACCTGAGCCACCCAGGCATCCCAGAAGTGTCTGTTTCTTAAAGCTTTTTTTCATGTGCCCTTGTTTTTCCATCCTTCTGTTTGAACGGATGTCTGACGAATGTGCACTTTGCCAACTTCCCACATCAAGGCATGGAGTAATCTTGCCACCAGAGAGCAGAGTCATTCCCAACCAGCAATCATTGAGTCCCTCCATATGCTAAGTCCTGTGCTGGGGACTGGAAATAGAGCAGTGAACAAGGGAGACTGTTTCTTCTCTCTTAAAGCTTCGTAGGGAGACATAGTGAATGTGGAATTGTGCAAATGGCTATATAATCACAGTTTGGTAGGGGTCATGAAGGAGAAGATGTGGAGCCATGAAGACATGTAATTGGGAAGGGGTGGTCAGGGAAGGCTTCCCTGAAGAGGTGACATTTGCCCTGAGACATGAAGGTTGAGTAAGAGTTGGGCAGAGCTGAGCTGGTAAGGTGGAGGGAGATAGGCCAAGACAACTGGGTGTGTGAAGGTGTTGGGGTGGGATGGCAGGTGGTGTGTCTGAGGAGCTGGTGAGGTAGGTAGCAGCTTGAGCCCATCAGATGTTCCTGACTACCACCCTAGACCTCGTCCACCCCGAGTTTGATGCCAACGTAAGAAATGGCTTGAGGTGCAGCCTGTGTCTACCGTCAGCACCATGGACAGCCACGAAGGGAAGGTGGTCTAGGCTTTAGGGCCACTTGATCTGTGACTAAAACTGTCTTCTTCCTCTTCCAGAGGGAAGCTCTGGTTTCTGCTTCTTGGTGTCTTTCATGCCCCCAGCATCCTTCTCCCCTCTGACTGTGGATGGCTGACGCCTCTTTGTGAAGCACCAGTGGGGAGCAGCCACAAAGCTGGGCAAGGAAGGAAAGCAGCCATCTGGGGGAGGCCCAGGCGCTTTGAGAGAGTTTGATGTGGGCTTGAGTCTGTCTGTGTGTGGGAGGGAAGAGGCTGCCACTTGGAGACCTGGGAGGGCAGGTCTCTGGTTCCCGATCTTGTCTCTCTCTGTCTCACCCTTGATGCTTCACTGTTTTTAAACCCTGTCTTTTGAGTCTCTGTTTCTGTCCATCTCTTTCTCGTATTTTTGTCTCATAAACTATATTTTCCTTTCTCTGTCTTAACTCTGTTTTTACAACACATGGCTGACATTCAGTAAATGTTTGTTGAGTGAATTTTGATGATTATCTCTGTCTGCCTGTGTCTCAGTGTCTGCCTCTCCTTGTCATACTCTCTGTCTTCTCTCTCTGTTTCTGTCTATCCCTAAGTCCTCTCTGAGTGTCTCTGTCTTTGTCTCTGTGTGTCTCTTTTGTCTCTGATTCTGTCATCTCTGTCTCTTGGTGTCTCTGTCTCTATATCTGTTCCACCCCTATCTCTAGGTCTGTCTGTCGGCCTCTGTCTCTCTCTCTCTCTCTGGGATCCTGTTTCTATGTTACCATAGTTGCTGTATCATAGTCCAGGACTCTGACAGGGGTTGGGGGAGAGACCAGCATTCTCTGACCTAAGAGGGCTCTTGAGACAGGACAGAACCAGAACCCCGGGTGGGTGTTGGCAGGATTCCTGAATGGGACAGGATGAGCCAGACCAGTGTGAGCCCTTGAAGGCCCTAGAGGGGCCTGGGGGTGTCTGGACCCCCAGGGGTGCTGGGGATTGGAGCCAAGCTTTGATGGGAGCCCAGGGTGAGGTGTGGGTGGGTGCCCGAGCCCCAGGTGAGCCCCTTCCCTCTACCTCCCTTCCTCCCCCGCTGCCACCTAGGAAGGCCTCCCTCTAGGACCCAGCCATCAGGCCCCAGCGCTGGCTCCAAGATGGAACAGCTGTCTGGGCTGCAGCTGCAGAAGCTCATTTTGAACAAGGGAGATGATTGCAGGGGTGACTGGGGGAGGGAGAGAGAAGGGGAGAGTAGCAAGGGCCAAAGAGGAATCAGGCTTGATTGTTTCTGCTGCTGCAGCGGCTAGTTTGCCCAGGAGATGGGGAGACCAGGTGAGGCAGGAAAAGGCAGAGGGAGGTCTGTCTGCCCGGCCGTGGTCCATCTGTCCCCACTTCTGGTCTCCCTGTCGTGAAGTTTCTCCTCCCGTCTCTGGCAGCCTGTCCCTCTTTCCGTATCTCAGGGTCTGCATCCTGATTCTGCTGGTGTCGCGTGACCCCCCCGTTGCCTGTTGTCCTGTCCCCTGCAGCTTCCCCATCTCTCTCTGCCTGTATCTCTCTGTCTCTCTGCCTGCCACTCTGCCTGGATCTCTGTGTCTCTCTGAGCCTCCCTGCCTGTCCCTCAGTGTTGCTGCCATTGTCAGAAGCATGGCTAGGGTTCAAGCAGCCCTTTGGATTGCTCTTTCTTTTCTTGTCATTTCTGCGATACTCAGGGGCTGGAGACAAATAGAGACGGCAAATTCCCAGGAAATGATAGGATCGTGTCCTTCAATAAAGGGGTATTTACAAAGATATCTCAATTAGGACTAATTAATTAAATGAGCCACTTCCCCTGCCCTCTCCCCCTCCCTGTGGTCCCTCAGCCTCCTGGGAGAGAACCAGCCAATGAATAGATGGCAGGAATCTGGTGCTCAGGCGGTGTCTCAATGTTTAATTTATAACAGCCTTTTCCCTGTTGCCCCATCAATCCATCTGGAACAGCAAGGTGGCCACAGGCATGTAGACTCAGGGGCAGAGGCTAGAGACCTGCCAGCCCCCCAGAGCCTGCTGGGGCACGTGCATATCTGTTGGAGACGGCCCCACATGTTGGGATGTGTCATAGTATGTTTGAACGTGTCAGGGCATGTCTTCATGGCAGGCATGCCCCTTTGTATAAAGAGAACCTGATGGCGGCCGGGCATGTCTGAGCCCATGGTACCTGTTGGAGCAGGTCAGAACGCGTCTCTCATATGGGAACATCTGAGCTTAGCACGCCTGAATGTGTCGGGGGGCAATAGGACATGGAGCCTAGCAGAGGATATGGCACATGATGGGGCATGTCATAGCATGGCTCACATGCTGTGCTGTGGAGCTCTGCACTGGCAGGTGAGGCGTGTGTCCTCAAGGGCATGGCAAGATATGTCTTGCAAACCTCCCTGGCAGGAATAGTAGAGGCATGACAGTATCTATAGCTTCCAGGAGGCATTAGTCAGGCAGCCCTGCAGCTACACACTCTGAATTTCCCCAGCCCCTTCAGCATTGCCGGATCGGGAGGGTTGAATTCCAGCTCTTGTACTGTTTGCTCCTCTGTCCTCTGTAGCTTCCCTTCCCCAGTGCCTCGCTTCAGGATCCCCAGTTCCCCCGTTGCTGTGGTCCTACCAGTTCCCTTAGGATTACTTCTCAACCTCACTCAGAGAAGTTATCAATGCAAAGGGAAAATGTTGCTTCTCAAGTCTTATTTTCTGGCTACAAAGTCCCTCAGGATAATGCTCAGCCTGGGACTGGGGCCTTCAGTGTTACGACCGAAAGGATGATTGTGTCTTCACATAAAGACAGGTTGGATGATGTCACCCCCGGTGTAATGCACGATAAGGCCATGAAGCCCACAGTATAATGACAAGTCTGTTGATGCAGCCCTCAGTGTAGTACCCTGATGAGTGGTCCAGGCTTTTTTTTTTTTTTTTTAAGATTTTATTTATTTATTTGACAGAGAGAGACATAGTGAGAGAGGGAACACAAGCAGGGGGAGTGGGAGAGGGAGAAGCAGGCTTCCCGTGGAGCAGAGAGCCTGATGAGGCCTTGGTCCCAGGACCCTGGGATCATGACCGGAGCCAAAGGCAGATGCTTAACGACTGAGCCACCCAGGTGCCCCATGATCCAGCCTTCTGTACAATGACAAATCTGGAGATGCAACCCTTTGTGCGATTCCAGGGTAGTGTTGGGGCCATAAACATATCTCAACAGGCAGTGGCTGGGATGCTTGGTGCAGTGAGAAGGAAGAGGAGTTTGCTCATTACGGTGAGTGCATTCCCTGGCTATTCCAGGAGGCCAGGATTCCCCAACCCTGCTGGCTGAGGCTGGCTCCATTAGCCCTTGCAAATGCCATGTGACCTCAGCAGGACACCAGGCTTATTAGTAAAGCATCAATTCTGCAGGAATATTTCAGGACTGACTGCAATGCTAATGAGTTGGTCAGGGAGACCAGACCTAAGAGTGCCGCTGACAGAATGTACACAGATGTCAGTCCCTACTGAGAGAAGTGCGGGAATGTTCGTGGATGCAGAGAAACACAAACGGACATAGAGAATTATACGTGGAAGGGCATGAGTATTCTTTTTTAGAATTTTGATTCTAGTGAATTCACCTATTTTACCTGGTGTTCTTGGATGGACACAGATGTGTGACCTGTTTGTGGCTTCTGGGGAGACATGCATGTGGGGTCACACAGAGGGCCACGGGTATTTATAGGTAGGCATTCACCCGTGTGAACGTAGATATGCATTTACGTTTGTGGCTCTGGAGCTGTGCAGGGACACGAACGCTCAAGGAGAAGGCAAAGAGGCACAAACATGTGATGCACACATATAAAAATCGGTTATACAGATTGACTTGGGGGCTCATGAATTGTGCAGAGAGCATATGGGAATAGAACGTTGATGGCCATTTCGGAGTGAAGGGAATGTTCATGGCTATGGGAGACAGTGAGAGACACACATACACTCGCACTTGTCCACTGATTGCACACCAGCCTTTGCCTGGATTTACACAAATGTGCACCTATAGACATGGCTAGTCACAGATGAGCCCAGATGTTCCATATGTGTCCAGAACATAGGTGCTCACAGGTGCCTATAGATAGACACAGATGTCCACACAGTCCCAGAACTCCCGTGTACCCCAATATCCACAAGCTACTATTTTTTTAAAGATTTTATTTATTTATTTGTCAGAGAGAGTGAGCACAAGCAGTGGGAGCGGCAGGCAGAGGGAGAAGCAGGCTCCCCGCTGAGCAGGGATTCCTGATGTGGGACTCGATCCCAGGACCCTGGGATCATGACCTGAGCCGAAGGCAGACGCTTAACTGACTGAGAGACGCAGGCATCCCTCCACATGCTACTATTTTGGGAAGTGGATGACCAAGCTCCCCCTCTCCCCTCAGTTCCTTGGACTCCTGGCAAAGTGAGATCTCAAAGCCAATAGGAATGGCCTTTGGCCTTGGAACCCCCAGGTCCTTTTCAGAAGAACAGGGAGGGGGACATCCAGAGTCACATGGGCACCTGGGTGACCCGGCGACGCCATCCAGTAATATAGTGTCCTGAGCTCAGCCTCCCTCCCCAGACTGTCTCAGCTGAGCTTCTCCCCTGTTGACGCCCTCCTCCCATCAGAGCTAATTATGGTGGCCAGTGCTGGCAAGTGGGTTGGAGCGCCTGGCACAAGGAAGAGCCCAGTGAATGTTAGGGACCGTAATTATTATTGAGTAGAATCGTTATTACCATTAGGAATATTCTCCTTGAAATGCAAAGAGACCCTTGTCCTTTATGTCTAGTTTTCCAGACTTTTCTCTCATCCCCCTCCCGCCTGTCCTGTCCCGGCACCCACCGTAGCGTCCCTCCAGCCTTCCAGCTTTGTCTGTTTCTCTCCTGCTCTTGCTTGAGAGAGTCAGTCCTTGAAAGCCCTGGTTTCCTTTCTCATTGGTTGGCTTTTCCCTGACATCTCTCTTTGTTCTCATCTGCCTCTAAGCATCACAGTCTGGTCTGTCTGCCTGGGGATGGGTGGGTGTCAGAGAATTTGTTTGGAATAGAAAGCCCCCTAAAATGGCCTGGTTCAAGAGGAGCTATAGATAAGGAATGCAGGGAATCTCACAAAACCCAATACCTGGGGCTCCAGGACTTTGGAAAGCCATCACTTACACACTCACTTCAATTCAGTAGCAAATACTTACTGTGCACCTACTATGCACCAGGTAGACAAGACAGATGGGCGGCTTGCTCTCATAGAGCTGGCATTTTAGTGGTAACGGGGAGAAATTATAATCCTGTAATAGCACTGTGCTGAGAGTTAAACTAGGGCAAGGGATGGTGGCAGAGGCAGGGCTACTTTGGATTCAGGAGCAAATCCCCACTCTCCTGTCTCCCTCCACTCTGGGTGCCCCTCAGTCCAGCAGCCCCTGATCCCCTGGGCACCTTCAGCTCCATGGCCCCACACCTTTTAATTGCCTTGACCTTCATGTTCCAATTCCATCTCCCTGGACTGGAGAATTTGCCTCTTTCAATGTGTATCAGGAATCAACTTGTCCAGTTTGCTGAGACTGGATACCTTGGGTACCTGGGAACACGTTGTTATGGAAGTCTCTTTCTCAGTAGGGTTTTACGGGTAGGAGCCTTCTCTTGGAAGGGGGCCTGGGAGGGGAGGCAACGATAGACACCCATCATTTACTCATGCATTCGTTCATTCACTGGACAAACTGAGTGTCTAGAGTCCCAGATGCTGTTGTAGGTGCTGAGACACAGCTGTGAATACGATGGATCTGTTTCAGTCTTGCGATGTGTATTTGATACTGGACACACAATTAACATGTAAGCAAATAAATAAACAAGTTCATTTTAGATAGATAAACACTGTAAAGACAACAAGGAGATGGGAAAGGAAGTAACCAGGAGCCTTATTTTGTCAGGACATCTGGGTAGGCTCTCTGGGGAGGTGACATTTTTCCCCCATCTTTATTGAGATGTAATTGGCATATAACATTGTGTAAGTTTAAGGTATACGACGGCATAATTTGATACACATATATATTGTGAAATGATTACCACAATAGGGTTAGTTAACACCTCCATCACATAATTACCTGTGTGCATATGTATGTGTGGTGACAACTGAAGATCTACTCTCTTAGCAACTTTTTAAAAAAAGATTTTATTTATTTATTTGAGAGAGAGAGTTCGCACAGCAGGGGGGAGGGGCAGAGGGAGAGGGAGAAGCAGACTCCCCGCTGAGCAGGGAGCCCGACACGGGGGCTGGATCCGGTCCTGGGATCATGACCTGAACCGAAGGCAGATGCCCAACCGACTGAGCCACCCAGGCATCCGACTTGTTGGTTTTTATTCTAAGTGCAATGAGAAGTTGCTGGACCAGTTGCAGTGGGGAAGAGTGCCATGATCTGACTCACGTTGTTTAAAGATCCCTCTAACTTCCTTGTTAGGCAATGGGTTTCAGGGAGTGAGGGTGGAAGCAGGGAGATGAGGGAGGAGGTAACTGCAATAGTCCAAACAAAAGCCAGCGGTGGCTGCGCCAGGATAGAAGCTACCAGAATGGTGAGCAGTGGGCATATTTGGCACATGTTTTAAGTAGAGCCACCAGGACTTACTGATGGATCATACGTGAGGGGTGAGAAAAAGGGAAATAGGATGGTAGCTGGAGAGAAACATGAGGCCCAAGGAGAATTTCTTTTCTTTCTTTTTTTAAATATTTTGTTTATTTATTTGAGAGAGAGAGCGAGCGAGCATGAGCAGGGGGACAGGCAGAGGCAGAGGGAGAAGCAGGTTCCCTGCTGAGCAGGGAGCCTGACACGGGACTTGATTCCGGGACCCTGGGATCATGACCCGAGCTGAAGGCAGACGCTTAACCAACTGAGGCACCCAGGCGCCCCTAAGGAGAATTTCTAAAAGAAGTGGGGACCAGAGCAGACCAGACGACAGCTGGGTCATCCTGCCTCTTAATAGCCAGGAAGAGATAATGATCTGCACCCCCTTCTGTGCTCTATCAAAAGCCAGTGTCTGCCCAAGATTTCCCCCTTCCAGGGGAACCTATATTCTCTTGGTCATTCTTGTCTTCAACTTCCTGCTTCTGCTGAATTATTATTCTCCATCTGGCATCTTGTGCCCTTTGGTGTCTGCCCTGACCTTTTACATAGACTGAGAGCTCAGTCCTCGTGGTGATGGAGAGCCTCGAATGCCAGGGCAAGACATTCAAACTTCATCCTGAAACCAGTGGGGCCATTTTTCCATCCATGTAGTTTTTCAACAAGTATTTCTGAGGACCTACTAGGTACATCACAGGAGAGAAGATGGTGAGCCAGGCAGAGTACACGGGGCATCCTTCAAAATGGGGAGACAGGTAATGATCAAATATTCACAAATATGTGTGTCTGGGTGGCTCAGTCGGTTAAGCATCTGCCTTCAGCTCAGGTCATGATCCCAGGGTCCTGGGATCAAGACCCGCATCGGGTTCCCTGCTCATCAGGGGACCTGCTTCTCCCTCTGCCTGCCACCCCCCCTGCTTGTACTTTCTCTCTGTTAAATAAATAAATAAATCAAATCTTTAAAAAAATTCACAAATAAATATAAATGGCGGCTTTGATAACAGCTTTCAGGAAAAGATCCTCGGTGTTATCGAAGCTTAATAAGGGGATTTGATCTAATTTGGAGGAAGCAAGAGCTGGGGTCCAAAGCTAAGAGTAAAGTGTGCTCTGGGCAGAGGGAACTTCTTAGGCAAAGGCTCTGGGGTGAGAGAAAGTGTGGACAGTATGATAGATTAGAGAAGACCTTGCAGGGGAGAGACTTTGTGGGATGAAAGCAGAGGTAAGTAAAGGGTAGACCTGCAGGGCTTTATGGTTGTGTTAAGGAGTTTTGTGTGTATCCTAAGAATAAAGGGACTCTAGCAATGAGGTTTCAGTTGGGAGTATGTTATGATCAGATGTGCATTGTGAAAGTGCCCCGAGGTTCTCATGTGTAGAGTGGACTGGCAAGAGAAAAGGTCGATCGGGCGCCTGGGTGGCTCAGATGGTTAAGCGTCTGCCTTCGGCTCAGGTCATGATCCCAGGGTCCTGGGATCGAGTCCCGCATCGGGCTCCCTGCTCCTTGGGAGCCTGCTTCTCCCTCTGCTTCTCTCTCTCTCTCTCTATCCCTCTGTCTCTCATGAATGAATAAATAAAATCTTTAAAAAAAAAAAAAAAAAGAGAAAAGGTCGATCAAGGTAGACCAGGTAGACTTTCGGAATTGTGAGAGCAGACCATTTGGACTCAACTGGACTCCTGAGTGGTGATAAAGATGGAGAACTGGGGCACCTGGGTGACTCACTGTGTCTGACTCTTGATTTCAGCTCAGGTTATGATCTTGGGGTTGTGGGATCAAGCCCTACATAGGGCTTTGTGCTCAGCAGGCAGCCTGCTTGAGATTCTCTTTCCCTCTCCCTCTGCCCCCTTCAAATAAGTAAGTAAATCTTAAAAAAAAAAAAAAAAGATGAAGAACCATGCATGAACACAAAATATTGAAGAGTTAAAATCAACAAGACTTGGTGAGGGAAGGGAAATGGGGGTGAGGATAATGCCTGGGCATCTGAACCAGTGATTTGGTGGCAGTGGGAGGAGGAGGTGCTATGAAGATGATGAGAACTAGGTTCAAGAGAGGAGATCTTGCATTTCATTTTGAGCATGTTAGGGTTGAGATGCTTTTAAGACATCCAAAGTGGGGCAGGTCAAAGAGTTAGCTGCATATATGGGTTTGGAGTTCTGAGGACATTTATGCATGCAGGTGGTGATGGAAGCTTTGGCAAGGGTAAATGGTTCTCAACTGGGAGGTGATTTCACATCCAGGAGACATCTGGCAATATCTGGAGACATTTATTGTCACAACGGGGAGGGGGTATCTAGTGGGTAGAAACTGCTAAACGTCCTAAAGTGTGCAGAATTGTTACCCAGCCAAAATATCACTAGTGCTGAGGTTGAGAATCCTTGGTTTAGAGTAACATTTAATGGCTAGGTGGAGGAAGAAGAAAAGGAGATGCATTGAGGTAGGAGGGAACCATGCAAGCATGTGTCATAGTGTCCAAGGGAAGGAAATGTATCAAGAAAGTGAGAGCACTCAACAGAGTCAAATCCTGCTGAGAGGTCAAGAAAGATGGTGCGCTGAGAAGTGTCCATTGGATTTAGAAACATGGAGGCCATTGGTGGACTTTGCAAGAGCTGTGTTGGTGATATGATGGGGTCAGAAACTAGATAAGAGTGGTGGAGGAGGGAGTTAGTGTAGGCAACTAGGAAAAGGAGAGAAGTGGGAGACAGATGGAAGGAGGAATCAAGTAAGGTATTTTGGTTTTTTAATAGGGGAGACTTGAGTTCATTTAAAAAAGTAATGAGAAAGTTCTGCCTGAAAGGGAGAAGTAGAATATGCAGGACAAAGACAGGATATTGATTGTATAAGACTCCCAAGAAGGGAGAAAGGGGCGAAACAAGAACAGCTGCATGAACCTTAAGATGAAGGGCAGCTCCTCAGCCATAACAGGAAGTAAGGACCAAGATGGGGAAGCAGTTTATAAATGATGACAGGAGAAGGGGGATTCTATTGTATGGCTCTAATTTTCCCTGGTTAGTCAGGGAAGGTTAAAGGAGAATGGAGAGTGTCTAGAGTCTGCCTGCTTAGTTCAAGTGGCCCCACGACGGTGTGCCTTCCCCGTGCTACTTCTTCAAGGTCCCCTCCTGAACTGGCCTGAGGGTTGGCCTCTGAGCCTAGAGAGAGCTCAGATGTACAACTCCAGTATTTACGAGGTAAGACTTGTGATGGGTTCTCGTAAAGTCCCCCGTTCTTGAAGATTAATGCCATTTGTAATAGCCCATCAAGAAAGCCTTGTAATAATCCTTGGGAAAGACCCTAAAATCCACTTTGATGAATTTTAAGAAATGACATTGGAAAATACAGTCCCCCTACCCTTGTTAATCCTGGGACACAACAGTCAGTTGCAGTGGACATTCAGAGGCCTGAGGAAGCTTCAGCTCAGGAAGAGGAAGCTTCAGCTAATGGATTTCTCAGCCAGTTATGAAGGTCAAGCTCAGGCAAGGTGGAACCAGATACTGAGATAGACCAGGCTCAGCTCAGGTTCCAAGACGGGATTAGTTCAAGTCCTGGGACAGAACAGGGATACATCCCTGAGGTCTTAAGATACTCCGTGGTTGACTCTGACACAGAGGAGGGTCAGCCCCAAACCCTGGGTAGACAAAGGCTGAACTTGGGTCCAGGGAAAGACCAAAGATAAGCCTGGTCCCAGGAGACCAGGAACAAATCCAGGTCCTGAGTGCACCAGGGCTATAGTGGAAACCTGAGATAGACAAGGCCAAACCCAGGTCCTGGGATAGACCAGAACAGTCCTCAGGACGACAGAAACAGAAAATAGTCTTATCTTGGGGGAGTTGAGGGAGAGCAGGTTTGCCCTGTGGGGATCTTCCTACTTGTTGAGATTCTTCCCTCAAACTGTTGAGTACCTCTGTGATTAATAGCCATTGCAAATGACATGGCATATCCCAGGACTAATGAGGGGACGTGAATTTTATTTTCCAATGTAAGGTCATCCTGGGACCCGAGTTTGAGCCAGCGCAGGCCCATGAGCCTGGAAACGTGCTCAGCAGAGCTGACAGCTTGGGAATGCCCAGGGTGGCTGTGCCTCCCTGCATGTGGACCGTGACCCCTCTGATGCAGACTAGAGCAATCCCCATATTCCACACAGGCACATAACACACAGGGGCTCACACATTCACACCACAGCAGACACACACACACACACACACACACACACACACACACATAGTACCAAACCCACACTTGTGCCTCAAACACACAGCAACATGCTTTGCACAGATGTACACAGCAGCCACACACAAATCCTCCTGCACGACATGCACAGACCACATGCCAGTCTCACAGAGACACCGTCAGTCGACCAAGGCACCACACTCAGACACAGCCTCCTCCGTAATGACACTGTCATATTTGTGACAGTGGCATGATTCTAGGGGGAGTGGTGTGCTCTGAGAACAGCACCCCCTGGAGGTGTGCAGTGCAGTGCCTTGCCTTTCACACTCACAGTCTTTCCCCCACAGTATCTTGCACACTCTTACTCAATCCCTGGTTTATGCGTGACTATGTGTAATTTCATACACTTGCTGATGCTCACACACTTGGGCTTATAAATGGCTACGCACAGTTGCATGTTCTCGGCCACCCAGACGTACCACACATCCATCTCACTCTTCAAATGAACTCATGCAGTTGACAGGGGCCTCTGCCTTGTGTGGTCACTTGGGGACCCCAGCTGACAGAGGCTTCTCGTCAACACACACTTTTTGCCACAGTTGCTGAGACAGGAACGTGGCAAGTCACGAATGTGGCAAGTCACGCACTGGCTCTTAAAGTTGTCAGCGGCAAGTCACTAACACTCACGAGCGTTGGCTAGAGGGAGTCACAGGGCCATGCCGGGGAAGCACAGCTCTATCATCATGTGCCTGAGAGAGAGAAGAAATGGGAAAGTTGTGAACAGTTGCTTACACATTCAGAGAGTTACACGCTCACACCTGCAGCATCACACACGCACACTTGATCTCCACCTGTATGCACCAGCCTTTATGAGCCGTCCCTCTCCTTGGGGCCAGGCAGGGGGCCGCACATGCCCTCCCCGTGGCTTGCCTGCAGAGCTCCTTTGCCTCCTGGCACATCTGAGTGGCCTCCCCCTCCTTCCTGAGACGGGGGTCCCAGGGTAATGAGTTTCCAAACCCAAGCTGAGAAGGCAGCACAGACACCTTCTCTGCCCCCAGAGTGGGCGGTATTTTTCCACAGACACTGGGGAAGAATAATAATAGGCATTGGGAGATCTCTGTATTGGCTGAGAACCTTCCCCGTCTTGCCAGCTGCAGCTTGGAAGGGGAGCCCCGAGGGGAGAAGGCAAATCCAGAGAGACCCCCATTCTCCCCACCCGCATGTCCTCCCAACACCACAGGAGACCCTCTCCTTCCCCTCATGGCCCACCCACTCCTCCTTCCAACTACTTAAATATTCTAAGGCAGGAAACTCATGAATATTTATAGGGGCCTGGCAGGGAGAGAGATAAAAAAAAAAACATTTGGAATTTATGAACCAAGATCCGTCTATAAATAACAGGCCTGTGGCTGATGGGGTTCTTCCCTCACCCACCACATTCCTTCAAGTTCAGTTCCAACCCCATCCAAGCCTCCCAGACACATGCGTGCGTGCACGCACACACGCACACGCACTCACACGCACAGGCACACAGTTTGGCTATGGTTGCACAAATTCCTATCTTCCCGTGCACTGTCACACACCCACAGCAAGTACACAGACATGCGTTTGCACCTGCCTGTGGTCTAGCCCACCGCCTCCCTTCTGCAGGCGGAATCTCAGATGCAAAATCTGTTTGAACATGTCCGGGCATCCTCCTGTGTCCACGTTCAGGCAGATATAGCCCCTTGGGCTCAGACCAGCACACATGACACACAGTCACACACAACCTCACACACCATGGAAATGCCCGTGGCCCCAGTGCATGGGCCCCCTCTCCGACCCATGACTTCCCCTCTGGGCCTTTGTTTCCTCATCTGTGTAAGGGGGACACTTCAAGTCCCCGCCTCATAGGGTGTTTGTGCAGAATTTTAATGAACCAATACCAAGTACCCGTTGTGGGCAAGGTACTATTGTAGGTGCTGGCGACACAACAGTGAACAAAAACAGGTAAAAATCCCTGCCTGGCGTTCTGGAGGGAAGAATGATAATACACACAATCAGTGCACAAAGGTGTCAGAAGTTGGTAAGGTAGAGACGGGGTGGGTAGTGCTGAGACACTTGTACTTTTGACTGGGATGGGAATCAGGGAAGGGCTCCGGAAACGGTGACATTGAAGTAAAGATTTGAAGGAGATGGAAGGACATTCCAGGCAGAAGGACTTAGCCAGCACAAAAACTTGATAGAGAAGAAGCAGTTTCCAGGCGTTGCAGGAACAGGGAGCAGACCCACAGGGCTGGAGCGGAGTGAGGGGGTGGAGAGAGGGACAGAGACAGGGCAGGGAGGGAACAGGGCAGATCATGAAGGGCCCTGTGGGCCGTGGTGAGGATTTTGCCCAGAGGAGGTGGGAGCCATGGAGGGTTCTGGACAGAGGAAGAATATGGCCTGAGGTTCTGCCTGGGCAGAGGCACCTTCCCTGGAGAGATGACTGTTGAGATGGGGAGAAGTGAGTAGAAGAATAAGAAATTGTAAAGCTGCAGGGCGCCTGGGTGGCTCAGTCGTTAAGCGTCTGCCTTTGGCTCGGGTCAGGATCTCAGGGTCCTGGGATCGAGCCCCGAATTGGGCTCCCTGCTCGGCGGGAGCCTGCTTCTCCCTCTCCCACTCCCCCTGCTTGTGTTCCCTCTCTCGCTGTGTCTCTCTCTGTCAAATAAATAAATAAAATCTTAAAAAAAAAAAAGAAATTGTAAAGCTGTATGAGAAAGAGGCGATTAAAGCTGTCTCTAAGTGAATGCATTCAAGGATTCCTTCTTTAATTCCAGAAATGTTTATTGAGCACGTACTATGTGCTGAGCACTGTTCTAGTTTGAGAATGCAGCGATGAACAAAGCGATAAACTTCCCTGCCCTTGGGGACCCGACAGTATCATGGGGGAGACAGACAAGAAACAAGATAAATTTTAATGCAGGATCAAGAGAGAGTGCATTTTTATGTGGAAAATGCATCAGAGTGAGCCCTGGAGAGTAGTGATGGGGGCTGCACATGGACACTGGTTGGACTGGGCACAACTCGGGATGCATTCTGAAGCCAGAGCTGCTCTCAGGATTGGCAGGTGGATTGCATATGGAAATGACAGAACTCGGTGCCTGGGTATGAATGTGAGCTTTGAAGGGACACCCACATGGATACCCTTAGGTTGAATGTTCATTGTTCCCCCCATCCTAGGTTGGGTTCCCGAGAAGCAGAACCCAAGTCGGGGATTTGGAGCACATGATTAACTGTGAGTGGAGGATAAGGGAAGCAGGAGTGGGGAGGGGATGGATGAGGTCTCAGGTAAATTCCAGGCTTGACCTGCTCCATGGGGGTGGAGGTCCCTCTGGAATGTAACTTGCATTGCAGAGGGGTGGGCTTCTGGACCACTGGGTCAATCCTGTTTTAGCTGCTCCTGGGGGTGGGGGATGCCTTGCAGGCCTTTCCAGGGTGTGGTGATTCCCCAAAGCCAAGCGCAGGTCTCCAGAAAAGGTCACAGGGGCTAGCTGTGAGCTCCCACTCTCAGCATCTGTGGGGTGGGTGTGCCCAGTGAGGAGAGCTGGGCAGAGACCCAAGAGTATCTCCTATACCCCCAGGCTCCAACGAACAGGGTCACAGGAGCACCAGGCATTTATGCCAATCATAGCGCAGATGTCTGACACCAGAACCTGTTCTCAGCTCTCTCGGGATGAAAATCAGGCCAACTTGGCACCAGGGCTCCCCTGAAACATCTGAGATCCTTTCTGGATTCATTAGCTGCTGGAGACTCAGCCCTCTGCTTCCCAGAGTTGTCTGGGAATTGCAGATGGGAACTGAGAGGAAGAGATGCTGCCCTAAAGCAGGTCAGAACAGCTCATTTAATTCTCCCATGGTCTTATCGAAAGACACTGCTATGGTACCCATTTTGCAGATGTGGAAATGGATGCACAGAGAAGTTAAATCACTTGCTGAGGGTCACACAGCTAGAAAGTGGAGCAGCCAGGATTTGAACTCAAATTTTTAGCTTCCAGGGGTCTATGTGCTCCCAAGCTACCCCCAACTGCCTTAGACCCCATGGCTCCTTCAAAACCCAGAGCCTTTGTACCCACCCTTAGAAGGAAAGGGAAGAAGGGAGGTGAGCCTGAGAGAGGGTGGGCACAGAGGGTGGGAGAAAGAGGTCCCATGGAGGGCTTGGAGTGTGCAGGAGGCATTTGTTCATTCACTCACGTCCTGATGAGGCCAGCATGTGCTGGTTTTGGGGCCCCAGTGGGAAAGTAGATCCAGCCCTGCGCTTGTGGAGCTCACAGCTTAGTAGGGGCACACAGATGCCCACCCAGGCAAGGAAAGGTATAAACTATAAGAACCTTGTGAGAGATAAGGGCTAGAGAACTATGGAGACACAGCATGGGAGGGGTCCCTGACCTATCTGCAGGGATGGAGCAGCTTCCTGGAGGCGGCGATGTTTACTCTCTGCCCTGGAGGAGGCACAGAGTTTGGGGAGTCTTGGGGTAGCTGGCTGGAGGGCAGCAGAGTAGAAATACCAGCATCTGTATAGTCCCACAAACCTGCGTTTGTAGTTCCAGCCCCTGGAATTACAGCATTGTAAAAAAAAAACAAAAACAAAGCAGCATTGTAAAAAACATTGCACAAACATTTATTGAGCACCTACTATGTGCCAAGTGCTGTTCTAGGCATTGGGAACCTGGTAGTGGCCAAGGTATGAGGTGTTTGTACTTGTACATTTACTCCCCTATGGGAAAGAGCTACACCAGCTAACAAATATATATAGTAAGGTGTCTGCCATGACAAGTGCCAGGCAGGGAGATGGGGACTGAAAAGGGCTTCTTTAAGGAGGTAATTGGGGAATGCTTCTCCGGGGAGGTGACTTTTAAACTTAGCTCTTAACTATGGACAAGAAGGATCCAGCATTATCACCATCCTATCAGACTTATTGTGGGGCACGAAATGGGACAGTTCACCTGAGCAAATGCTCTGTAAGTTTGTAGCGTGGTGATTAAGACAACTTTCGGGAGAGTCAGTGTGGGGCCACAGTCCTGTGGGCTGGTCACTTACCTGGTGTCCCTTCGATCTATTCCTTGCCCTTCCTTTGTTCTCTGTATCACAGGGCAGTTGACCCCTGAAAACTACGTCTCCCAAGTTCCCTTGCTCACTGGCTTCCTGTTTGGTTCAGCCAATGGGAGGCTGTGGTGGCAGCTGGAGGCCGGAGGAAGAGAGAAGTCAGAGGATTTCTCCCCTCCTTTCTTTGCTGTAGGCTGTGGTCCTGGCTCCTGGGCTCTGGTAACACCCCTCCTCCCTTTGCCCTGCCAGCCCTGAAGCTTCTTGCATTTAATATTCTTTTGATCATTCACTCCCCCCACTTCGCTCTTGCAGCCTTTCTGGCTCCTCAGTATCATACTTGCCATATTAACTTCTCTCCATGGAAACATCTAGCATGACCTCTGTTCCCCTCTGTTCCATATCAGGCTCCACCTCACGACTTTTCCTCCTCACCTTACATGGTTCCTAGTCTGTGTGGTTCGAAGCTCTGCACATAGGCACTCATTTACCTCCACAACAACTCTGATTCACAGATGGGGAAACCAAGGTACGGTGAGGTTCAAGTCACTTGTGCAAGGTCACGTGGCTAGGAAGTGACACTAGGAGGTCCCTTGCGCATGCACCATGCATGCATAATGCCTGGCACCCAGGCGGTACTTGGCAAGGCTGGGGACAATAATAATCATTACGTGTGGAGCTGGTCTCTGCTTAGTACCGAGGCTGGAGGTGATGCTGAAATGCCACCTGGGATGGACACCACAATGCATGCTGATTGAAGGCTCTTCTGGGACCTGCCACCTGGCAGAACAATCTTCAGGCTCCTGCTGGCTCCTGTCCCAGACCTGGAGGAGAAGGGGCAAACGGACTCTCTCTGGCAGCTTTGGCTGGGAGCAGCTGCTCGACGCTTAGCTGGGATCGATTTCCCTTCAAGAGGCCCATTCTCGCTAACAAAGGGCTCTGGTGACCCTGGTGGCTGTCACTGCCCCCTCCCCTCTAAGAGGAGGATGTGTCTCACGGCTGGAGCTGTTTTCTGTCTTTGAGATTCATTTCTTTGAAAGCTCTGGAAAACACAAGGGTGGGCCCCGTCAGCCCTCTGATGTGTCCATCTGGTGGATTTCTCTGCCTCTCTGTCTTGCTCAGGCCAGTCCATCCTCCATGATGTTCCTGACCAGATCCTTCCCTACTCACACATGGTTACGGGCTGGATTCTGTCCCCCCGCCAAACTCTCTCTCCTCTGCCCCCCTGGCTCCTATGGCTACCATCACTGACCAGGTTCCACCGAACGCTGGAGGGCAGGGGAGGCGAGGGCTGCAGGAGTCAGCCTCCCAGAGCACAGAGAGGGAGGGGGAGTGGGGAGAGAGGATCTGGACAGACTCACCTCCCGCCTCCCAGTTTGAGCTTCAGCATCCCCACTGCACAACTTTCGAGTGTGCTGCACTCCTTCCTACCAGAGTGGAACTGACCGAAGGCTGGGATTTTTGTCTCATTTGCTGCTGTGTCTCCAGGGCCTGAAGCGTGCCGAGCACATAGTAGGTGCTCGATAAATGTTGGTGGGATGCCCAGTTCTGCCCCCCAACCCAGGTCTTGGCCCACACTGCTCCCTCTGCCTAGAACCCTCTCACTCACCCTGCTGACTCCTGCCCATCCATCCAGGCTGTTTGGCTATGGCTTCTTCCAGAAGGCTGTCCCTGAGCCCTCAAACCCAGGATCCCTAGCCAGGCTCTGCTCACAGCATCCTATACTGCCCCCAGCATGACACTTGTCCTACTGTTTTATATTCGCCCCTTCACTTGTCTTTCAAATATATTAGCTCCCTTAACCCTCAAAACACCAACGTTGTCATCAACCCCCTCCCCTTTGAGAGACAGGCAAACTGAGGCTCGGAGAGGGTAAGTAACTTGCCCAAGGTAACACAGAGCCAGGATTTAAGTGCAGACTGTCTGGCCCCCCAGATACTGGGCTGCCTTTTTCTATTCCCCATCAGCACCTACCTGCTTATTTTTATTCCATAGTCCATTTTATCGCACTCCCTTGTGTATGACATTGCTTGTGTTAAGCAATTTGAATCTATGAACAGCAATCTCAATAACATCATGCCTGTTCTTAGCCCCATATTACAGTTGGGGAAACGGAGGCTTGGGGTGGCTGTCGCTTGCCCAAGGTCACACAGCAGAGCTGGAATTCGAACTTAGGCGATGGGCTCCAGAGTCGGAGCCCTCAGTGACCATGCTCTGTGGCCTCACCTCGGCTGGAGGAACCGAGTGCCTTTGTGACTCACTTCCTCAAAACCCCAGGATGTTTGTCAAAGATGCAGCCAAATGACAAAAGGTTTGGACCCCACGTTAACTTGCCACCCCACCAGGGGCATACACAGAACCAGTGGAATTGGGTTTTCAGGCAGTGCTGGCCCCTGGCTGTCCCTGTGATTTATTAGCTGGCAGGTTGGTCCCCTGTCACCTGATCACACTATCCAGCCTTCCAAGGTTTCCTCCCTCCAGCTCCCACCTGGGAGCCTCGAAGCAAACACCTCCATTTTGTTCAGGGGCGTCCCTGGCTAAAGGCATGAAATGCCTCAGCCAGCCATGGAAGATAAATTTCCCCCATGACGACCTTTTCCATGCGCCGACGGATTGATTTCAGAAATCCATCCCCAGCCAGTATGCCCAGCCCCAGCCCCCACCGCGGGCGCTGATGGCTGCAAATTTATGCCCAGTCTAGAAATTGAATTCCTGTATAAGTAGACGGAAGTGTCGGAAAAGCTCACCCAGGCTCATTTTTACTTCTGACAAACTTCAGGCGAGAGATTAAACCCGGGCCAGTGTCTTCCAGCAGCAGGGACTGTGGTGGGGGCGGTGGGGAATGACCTCGATGGGGGCATTTTTCTCATGTCCCTGCATTCAGCCTCGCCTGCCAGGGCTGAGAAATAAAAAGGAGCCAGAACCGCAGGCCTGCATGGTTAAAGGGAGTTCCCATTTCTGACCTGCTAATGTTAGAAAAGGGGCACACTCTGTGTACCCAAAGGCAGGCCTCCAGGTCCCCATGGCAGATACTGAGCCATTCAGAGGGACGGGAAATAAAGCTTCTAATTCATCTCCGTCACCAGCCAGGCTCCTGCACCAGTTCCTGAGGCTGGCTTAGTCTCGGCAACTTTGTGGGGTTCTAATTAAGCTTCCTTGGCTGTGACAGAGAGGACATCAAAGTGTGGATGATTCCAGAGCCCCAAACCCCCATCCTGCCCCTGCCAGCGGCCCAAAGGCCAGGGAGGGAGAGGCAGAGAAATTAAATGACAGCTCTGGGAAGGAAGAAACCCGTCTTGCTGGAAAGATCTCTCTCCCCTGCCTTGAAAAATGAGACGTCTGATGCAAATGTAGCTGCTTCTCTTTGGTACAAAAAAACCCTAAATATTAAAGAAATGAATCCTTGATGTCTACAAAGAAAGGATCAAAAAGGAACCCTTCTGAAAAGAGAAGAGCTTTTATTTCACTGTGAACTTTTCTAGATCTAGCCTCTGGCAGGGATGCCTACAGAACACGGGGTGTGGGAGAATAAAGAAATAAATGATTGCCATTCATGTATTCATTCACTTAGGAAGTGTCTGTGAAGCAGCTACTGTGTGGTAGGCATCGGGCGGTGTGCCAGGGAACCGCGGGGAGAAATTAAGACCTGGTTCCTGCCCTTCAAAGCCAGTGGGGCATGTGCAAAGTCCTTAGCCACTAGTCCTCAAAACTGTCAAGGTCCCGAGAAACAAGGAAAGGCTGAGAAACGATCACATCTCGACGTGAGATGAGGGAGATGAAGGAGATGTGGGGACTGAATGCAGCGTGGGATTCTGGACCGGAAAAGGACATTAGTGGAAAAACTGGGGAAATCTGATAAAGTCTGAAATTTAATCATAGTGGTGCACCAATGTTGGTTTCTTAGTTGTGACAAGGGTACCATGGATATGTAAGATGTTATCAACAGGGGATATCAGGTGGAGGGTGTACGGAAGCTCTCCAGCCTGTCTTCACAACTTTTCTGTAGATCTAAAATTATTCCAGAATAAAATAATTATTTAGAAAAGGTCCTACTGACTGAGCATGCAGCGTGCCAGGCACTGCAGTTGACTCTTGACATGTACTGATTCTTCATCCTGGTGACAGCCCTCTGAAGCCTGGCTATTATGATCACAACTTTTAGATGAGAAAGCAGAGAGGTTAAGAAAGGCACAGAGGGGTGAAGCTACTTGCCCCAGGTCACACAGGAAGAAAAGATCAGAATTTGGACTGAAGTCAGCCTGTGCTGTTCAACTCTAGAGCTGCCTGTTTGTGCACATGTGTTTATTGAGCAACTACTGTTTCCTTCAGAGTCTGACTAAAGAAACATCTCTTCGAGGAATTGTAGGGATTTTAATTTGGGGAACTGGATACAAAGATGATGGAAGAGGTATAAAACTAAACAAGGGTTGGAGATGAAACCCAGCGATTAGGAACAGCAGAGAGCCTCTATCCCTGAGGACTTGGGGTCAAACAGAAAAAGTAGTCCAAACAGAGCCCAGGAGTAGAACTATTAGTGAAAGCTGAAGCCACAGAGGAGATGTAACTGTAGGGAAAATACTCCTGCTTCTCCCTTTGTCCTGCCCCCAGATCTTCCCTGAATGCCTTTCATTGGCTGCACCTTCCTGGAAGCCAGAGAGCAAGGCAGTATGGGAAATGTAGTTCCCAACCATGAGGAGCAGGGGAAGCTGTCCCGCAGCTTACAACTAAGTGTGTGTGTGTGTTCAGAGAGCAGAGGGCAGTTTTGATCTCCTTTTTACAAATGACAGAGGCCAAGTGACCTGCTTAGGATCTCACAAAAGAATAGCTGCCTATCCAGGACTTGCATAGGGTTCCTATGAGGATTGGTGAGAAATCAGCTGCAAAGCACCCAGAAGAGGGCTTGGCTCACAGGATGTGTGCCATCCGTGTTAGCTGTTACTGATAATGATGATGATGATGCTATTATTAATTATTATTATTATTATTATTACTACCACTTTCGTGATGCTGAAGGACCTCTCTTTGCATAGAACGGGCATATCCCATGGTCACAGGACTCTCTGTGTTTATGTCTTGGGGGCAATACTAAAAATGCCATTTAAAGCATCGAAACCAGAGCACCCCACTCTGCGGAGGCCTGAGCAGGTTTTCCCCATGTGAAGGGAGGGGAGGGGAGTGTCCTAAGCAAAGCACAGAGCTCTGGACGAAAGTCCAGAGGCAGGGAAAAGGAACTAAAATAACTGTGTGGGGCGGAGACAGGCAAGTGGAGAGGCTGAGAATTCAGCTGGGCTCCGTGGGGCAGGACTAGTGACTGGCTTTATGCGGAGGGCACCCGGAGCTACAAAGGGTTCGATGTGGAAGTGACATGTCAAAAGCCAGCTCTGGCTTCTCTGGGGAGAATGGATCAGAGCTGTAAGTCTTGAGGCCAAGCTTCCATGGAGGGAGAGGCTCTTCTCCCCTGAGCATCATGGCTAAGAGCAAGGATTTGAGAGTCTGACAGGCTAGGGTCCAAATCCCGGCTTGGATACTTATTCGCCTTGTGAGTTTGGACGACTGATGTGCCTCTCTGTGCCTCAGTTTTCCGTCTGTAAAATGGAGCTAGTGTTAGTACCTACCCCACTGCGTGAGGGGTGGCTATGAGGACTTCGCGTTTGTAAAGCAGCTTAGTGTCTTCGTTTGTTTGGGCTGCAGAACACACGAAGTATAGATGGAGGGGCTTAAGCAACCGACACGTTATTTCTCATAGTTCTGAGAGTCTGTCGAGGTCCTGGCAGATTCAGTGTCTGAAGAGAACCAGATTCCTGGCTCATAGACTGTCTTCTCACTGTGTCGTCACATGGTGGGAGGGAGGAGGGAGCTCTCTGAGGCCTCTTATCAGGGCACCAATCTCGCTACCAAAGGCCTCACCTTCAAATACCATCACACTGAGGGCTGGGTTTCAAACATACGAATTTTGGGGAGACAGAAACATTCAGTCCATAGCAAAGGGCAAGCGCTGCAAGTGTTAAATAAAATAGGCGGCCTCAGTGGGGGTGGGGTGCTTGGTGTCTGCTCCTCTCCTTCATCCATTCCGTGACTTTAAATCCCATCCCTCGCAGGCGGCACCCAAATGCACATCTCAGACTCTTTTTTTTTTTTTTAAGAATTTATTTATTTATTTGACAGACAGAGAGAGCATAAGCAGGGGGAGCAGCAGGCAGAGGGAGAGGGGGAAGCAGGCTCCCTACTGAGCAGGGAGCCCGATGTCAGACTCGATCCAAGGACCCTGGGATCATGATCTGAGCCGAAGGCAGATGCTTAACCAACTGAGCCACCCAGGCGCCCCAACATCTCAGGCTCTTGATTTCCATTCCCCCCATCTGCCCTTGCCCCTGCCACAGGCCCCTCCTCCAGCCTTCTCCATCTCAGCACATGACACTCCCGTCCACCCACCCTATCGCTCATCTCCCTCCTCTTTCCTTCCACCCATGTCTGGCCCCTCTGCAAATCCTGTGAACTCTGACTTGTCCATCCCAATTGCATCTACCCTGGGGAGGCCCTCATTATGGCTCATCTGGACAACTGTGTGGTGAGCAGCAAGTTCAAAGGCCCTGGGCTGATAAAGAGTTCAGGAGTCATGGAGGACCTGAAAGGAGCCCTGGGAGACTAAGCAGGCTCGGGAGAAGGTTTGTTCCCTCCCAGAAAGGTCTCCTCAAATAGGGTGTTCATGAGTTTTAGGGGCGGGGGTTGTGGGGGACTTGCACTTTCTCAAAGCAAGCCTGTCTGATGACTGGCGTGACCCTTGTATGAGAATCCATAGGCTTGATGCAAAACCCTGCCCATACACCCTACTTTTAGAGCTGTCTGCAGGGATTCATGGTGGTTCCAACACAGTGTGGGCCACATTTGGACGGACTGAGTGTGTAAATACTTGCACAAGGCAAGCCTTCTCCACACCTTCCTTGGACTTAAGCGGAGGAGGTCAGTCAAACTGAAAGACCTGTGTCTCCTCCTGCATTTCCCAAGGAAGTCTATGTCATTGATTATCAGTCCACATTGGCACTGGGATGGCAGAGCCTAAGACATCCTAGAACATTAGTACTGCTTTGACCTGGGCTCAAGCGGTGCTAGGGGTCTTCTGTCCCCAAGGTGTGGGTGGCTTCAGAGGGTAAGAGGTTGTGCTGTGTTGCTAGCCTGGATAGCCACTCAGGGCAAGATGGGAGGGAGGGAATGAATGAATGAATGAATGAATGAATGAGTGAGTGAATGAATGAGTGAATGGACTCGCAGTCGCCCCCAGCCACAGGCTCTCACAGGCAAAGCCCCAGCTGCTTAGGCTGTGGAGGCATGGGTGACCTGATACCGTCTTTAAGACCTGTCAAGTTTATCACTCAGAGGGCATTTGCCCAATATCTCGAGGTCTGACAGGAGCAGCCTGCTATTTTCTCAAGCCCTCCAAAGGGACACGGCCCCTGTCACAGTTCAGACATGGCAGACAGGCATGTCCCTGTGTATTCATCATGACCCTTCTGCCATCCCAGCAGTCAGGGAGAAGCCATGGCCGCCTCTCAACCTGCCGGGTGCCTGTCTCCAGCCTGATATCACACAATCCCTGATCCCTCCTTAGGACAGACAGAAGCTAGTTTGGTGGCAGAAGGGGAAACGCGTGGTGGATCTGTCAAGAGGTTTGCTCTCTGTCCCATTAGCCACTCACTGTTCAGTCAGTCATTCAACAAACATTCAGTGTGCCAGGCCCAGGGAATGCAGTCAATGAGCCAAGCAGGCAGGGGCAGAGGCAGGCTTTAAGCCAGTGGTCACACCCGTGAGGTCCTAATGGCCTCTGTGATCAGCCCTTGAAGGAGCCCTGGGAAGGTATGGCGTGAGGGGAGCCGGATGGCCTGCATTCAAGCCCAGGACCATACTGCAGGCTGTGAAGCTCTGGGGAAGAGATTTGAACCCTCTGCCCCAGTTTCTTCCCCTATCAAAGGCCCAAATGACAGTCCCTGCCAATCACCTACTTACAAAGTGCTTAGAACGACGTTTGACCTCGAGGAAGAAGTGGAGGTATTAGGGAAGGCCAGCACAAGATGCCTTGAGAGGTGGGTAACATGGGGCAGGGACAGCAAGCCTGCTTTTGGAAGAGACATGTAGGCAAGAGCCCCCAGGAATGGGAAGGGTTAGTCCGGCCATGAGATGGGGCATGAGTGTTGATGGCAGAGGGTCCAGCCAAGGCAAAGACATGGAGTTGGGAAAAGCAGGGTGTTCCAGGAAGACCAGAGGATGGACCAGAGACAAGGGCCAGCGGTGTAGACTTGTTGATTGCCGGCCGGCCACAGTGAGACAGGACTCCCCTCTGTCAAATCCTATCTAGGAGATACTCCAGGACAGGGAGCCGACTGAGCCACATGCAGATGCGGACAGAGCAAGCATCTCCACCCATCTTCCGCGGGGCTCACTCCTCTGCAACATCGGCCTTTTGGGACTGTTCATCATCCTGTGGCCTCAGCCCTAGCTCCACGGGACTCTCATCAGTTCTTCCAGATCATCTCACTTCTCTGCCTGCATTGAGCTAGACCGTTTTGATTTCAAGAAGTTAGTGAACTAGCTTTAGAGTCATGAGGGTAATAATAATAATAATAGCAAACACATAGCGCTTACTACATGCTGTTGACTGTTGTGATCGCTCGCACGTAGAGGGCATTAACTCCTTCAAGCTTCCCAGCAGCCCTGTGAGGTAGGTACAGCTATCGTGCCCATTTTCCAGATGAGGAACCCGAGGCAGGGAGAGATGAAGTGACTTGCTTCAGACAATGAGCAAGTGGCCAAGCAAAGACATAAACCCAGGCAGCCTGACCCCCAGACTCTGCTCTTAACCACCTGCCTCTACTCTACCATCCAAGTAGGAGTAAGAAACATCCAAAGGAAATGAGTTTTTTCTGTCAGAAGTTTTTTTTTTTTTAAGATTTTATTTATTTATTTGAGAGAGAGAGAGCATGCACGCGCATGAACGCAAGCAGTGGGGAGGGGCAGAGGGAGAAGGAGAAGCCGACTCCCTGCCAAGCACAGAGCCCGACACGGGGCTCAAACCCTGGACCCCAGGATCATGACCTGAGCCGAAGGCAGACGCCTCAATGACTGAGCCACCCAGGCACCCCTGTCATAAGTTTTTTTAATTGAAAAAATATACAGTGTTATATTAGTTTCAGGGGTACAACATAGTGATTTGATAATTCTATACCTTATGCAATGCTCTCGACGAGAGTGTAGTCACCATCTGTCCCCCATACGATGTTGTTACAATAGATCGACTACATTCCCTATGCTCTGCTTTTCATCCCCGTGACTTATTTATTTTATAACTGGCAGTTTGTGCCTCTTAATCCCCTTCACCTATTTTGCCCACACACCCCCCTTCCCCAGTGTAAGAATGTTGCCGGGAAAGATGCTGGTGACGTCACAGGGACTCCTTTTTGGGAGGATCGTGGGAGAGATCCTTGCCTGTTCTCGATACTGAAAATAGTTAAGCTTGCTCCTGAGCATCTGCTGTGCTTTTGTTTCAGGACACTGGGAACCGCATAAATGACCAGCTTTTCCTTTTTGAGTTGGCTGCTGAGGAACTTGGAGCCAAATTTATGGCCTGACCATATGCTGGTTGTTCGGGTTTTAAAAGGATGAGTTTTTCTTAGCCTAATTTCTGGCTCTATGTCCCTACTTTTCCCTTCCTTCCTTGTCTCCCTTGCAAAAGAAAAAAAAAAATAAAAGATTGAGAAATTTAGAAGATTAGACCAATCTGAAGATGACAATAAAAATCCCCACTAAACTCTAATTTTCTTGGCTGCATAGTATTCCCTCCTATGCATGTGCCTTAAGTTTTGAAATCAAGCCCCCTACTGTCGAGCAACTGGAGGGGGCACATTCCAGTGGTCCAACTTGAAACAGCCCTTTAATGTGCATCCTTGTAGCGATCAAGTGCTCGTTCGCACGATTCCTCTGGGCTAAATTCTTCCACTGGGATTGACTGGGTTAAATGCAAATGAAGAAATCTTGAGGCTTTGGCTCCGGATTGGCAGACTGCCCTCCAGAAACATCGAATTCCTACTCTCCTATCTAATTGGAGCTATCATGTGGTGGTTTACAAATATCCTTGTAAATCGCTTGGAGTCCTCTGGAACAAGGCAGGGTACAAATAAACATATAAGCCCCAAGCCACTTCTGCCTCCTGATTAAATTACCTGGCCTCAAATGCAATAATATCCTTGTCTTATTAAGAGGCAGCTGCTTGCTCTCTTCCTGCTGGCTAACCCCCGATAGCCAGTTCTCCATGGATGGCTGCCACAAGATCCCGTAGCCATCCCTCCACCCCTGGGGGAACCAGGAATTGTGTTGGAACCGAGATGTAGGTGGCAGATGTAGGCTGAGATGATTGATCCTGGGTGTGACAGTGAGAAAAATTTTTCCTGCGTGTCAATCCTGGACCTGTTAACGGGGACTGCTGCTTAATTGGGGCAGCATCCTCAGTGAAAGTATTTGGAAAAAATCCCAGCCAGAAAAGACGATTTGAGAAACAGCTACTTGAGCACATAGCTTCCCCGCTTAGAGCTCATTAGCAGGAATATTAAACTCCAGAACCAGGAGCTCAGCCAAGAAAGCAGCTAGAGCTTCTCCAGCACATTTGCCACATCTGAGGTGAGACCGGCCACCTGATCGCAGGTTTCTGTACCTGGACAGTTCCTGGGCTCTCATACCTGCTGTCATAAGCATTTTTCTTAGGATAGGCCCTTCTCTATCCCTAGGACTGTGACCTCCAAGAGTTCATGACCGAGGTTCCAGGCTAAACCCAGTTAGAGAGCCGGCACTTTCACTCTCCAACAGTGAGCCTTCCAGGACATTTCCAGTGGTTCCCGGGGACATGAACTTGACTGCGGATTTGAACTTGAACCTGCCAGGCAAAACTCGGGATCTCTGCTGTGCTGAGATTTGGCAGCCAAGCCCCAGGCATTTAATTACACTGCTGCAGAGAACACTTCAGCGAGGTGCGTCCAACGCAGACAATTATTTTAGGAAAGCCGTGGAGGCCTTCTCTCCTGGCCACTTAAATCTTGCTTCTCTCTTACAATTCAATATTTTGCGTGTTGAGAGAAAATGGCTCGTTTGCTTCAAAGGACACACTAGGAATTGTAGAAAGGAGATGTTAATTATGTTGAACTGGGCTGCATTGTCTCTGCACAGACGAGAATTTTCGGAGGTGTGGGGGGGTGTGTTCTGTCCAAATTGCTTGGAGATCAGAGCCAGGGGGACACGGGTGGGGGTGCTTAGACTCAAGTTTTGTTTTGTTTTGTTTTGTTTTGTTTTAAAGAACCAGATTTGTCATGAAAGGAGACAAAACTAGTCTCACATTCTCCTGGAATCAAGGTGGAAGGCATTCTTGGGTCCCCCCTTCCTGTCTTAGGTGGGACTCCCTCAGAAGCAGAGCTGGTGGGGAGTTGAGTGCGAGTATTCACCTGGGAGGTGATACCACCAGGAGCCGGTATGGGAAGTGAAGGACTCCCATGCAGGGTGAGCTAAGGAGCAGGGCGCCGCCGTGGGCACCTGGAGCAAAGATCCCAGTGGGTTCCCCTGGAGAACTGTCTGCAGCATGCCCCTCAGAGCACTCCTACTGGAGAGGTGAGAGTGCTACTGATATCTGTCACTAACTCCTATGTGGCACTGTCGAGGACTGCTGGGGGGAGTGGGGGTGGAGGGGGCTTCTGCTGCCTGCCCAGTGCACAGGCAGAGTGGGCTTTGGCGGGGGGGTGGGGGAATCCTGGATGCTTCTGCACTGAAGGCCTGGGGAGCCATGAATGTTGGCTCTACCTGAATTGTACCTGCATGCAAGAAAGGCTGGCAAGGTGGGTAACTTCATTGCTCCATGGAGGAGACGTGGACTGGTAAAAAGGGGGATCCCCCAACTTCAAAAGGGTGAACATAAGGCACAAAGAATGACTAATTACAATAATTTCAGGTGGCGTATATGAATGGTTTGTTTTTCTTATAAATTAGTGGAGGAGTCAAGCTCATCTGTACAATTATATCACTTGCTCACATTACAATAAGCTTAAAAAAAAAAAGACTTTATTGAGTGGGAGAGAAAAAAGGTGGGCTAATAGCTCGCATCTCCAGGATTGCTCGTAACTCACAGCCTGGCTTATCTCTGCTATGGCTCATGGGAACAGCTTCGGTAGGGTGATCCGTTAACAGCTGTCCAAATGAACAATTATTGTGGGGCTTTGTTTCTCTGTAAAACACTTGGGTTTTATCAGAATTTCTTCCAGGTATGTAGGAACACATCTTGGTTAGGTCCAGAATCTTCCATTGTCCACCTCCACGGCCACCACCCATCCTGTTCACCTGGACCTATGCAGTCTCATCCGCCCTGGTCTTCTGTCCTTGCTCCCCAGTCTGTCCCTCCCACAGCCACCAGAGGGCGCCTGTGTCTGGTGACCTCCCTCCTTGTTCAGAACCCCCTGTGGCTCCCACCTCCCTCAGGAATAACCAAAGTCCTTCCTACAGCCCACAGGTCCTGAACATGCTGTTCTGTCCCCTCCCTGCCCTCATCCCTCACCCCACCACATTTCTCACTCTGCTCCACCCATGCCAGCCTTCTCCATGTTTCCTAAACATACCAGGCATGGTACTGCCTCAGGGCCTTTGCACCTGCTTTTATCTCTGCCTGGAACATCCCTAGATAGCTGCATGGCTCATCCCTCACCTTCTTCAGGTCTTGACTCAAATGACACTTTCTTGGAGGCCCTCCCAGGCCACCTTAAAATTGCAGCCCCCAACCACGGCACCCCCCTGCCATCATTCCTTCCCTATATTACTTATCTCTATGGCACTCATCACCCTTTAAATATTTGGCATTTACTTGTCTATTTCTGTCTTTGTCTAATATAAGCTCCTAGAAGAGCTTTTGTGTTTGCACATTTTATTTGCTGCTGTGTTTTCAATGTCCACAATAGAGCCTGACACACAGTAGGAGCTTACCAAATATTTCCTGAACAAAGGAGACCATCATGCCCTGATTAAAGAAAAAAGACTGAGAGTTGTGACTAAGTCCAGTATGTCCTGGGGGAGCTCAAGGGGGCCTAATCTGGGGGCCCACCATGTTCTATCCGGTGACTACTCAATACTTTTTGAACAATGTTTCTCAAATACCTCCAGATATTGATTTGAATTTGTGCTGTCAAGTGTCCCCTCCCCTATGCCCTTCTCCTGCCACTCATCCCTCAAGTTCAACTTCAATGTCCTTTCTCTGGGGTACCTCCTCTGAAATCCCCAGCCTGAGGAAGAACCCCTGTTACTCCTTGCACTTTCTTTGGAGCATTCACTGCAATGAATAGTTCTAGAAGTATCAGTGGGGTTACATGTTTGATGTCTGTCTCCTCCATCCATGGGCAGCAGCCAGATGTTTTCTTCACCTCTCTCTTCCTAGCCCTATCCCAGACCCTATGCCAGGCATAGAATGGGCGCTCATATTTTCTAATAAGTGTAGAAAATTTTGGAGTTTCTTGATGCACATTAGCATTTCAAGGGTTCTGATAAGTCCTGCATCAAAGGAACTTGTTTCACCCAACAATGCACAAATTTCTTTGATCGCCAAGCATGCCTGGAAAGATTGCCAGTGTTCCAAGGAGATGGCTTGGGAAACAGCCATGACTGATCCCTGAATTACCTAAGCATCATAAACTGACCTGAAGTTGAATTTAGGAGTGTGCAGTGATGCTTTCTTTTCAAGGGCCTGGAAGTCCCTATGAGGATTCTGTCACCCTTTGGCCATTACCTTACCTGGGCTTCTCAGGAGCAGGGGTGGGGTGGGAGATGACAACAGTAGGGTTGCACTTAGTGGCTCTTGGGGTATAGCCAGAGCCCATGTTTCACAGTGGGCTGGGAAAGCAGAGAGGGAGGTCCAGGTTTGGGGATCAGTGCAAGTGGGTCTGTGCCCACTTGCACACCTGGAGGCAATGTGTGTATGTGAACGTGCATGAGAGAATAAATTCCTGTCTTGTGGAAGGGCTTGAATCCCACAATTCCCTTGCCGTGTTCCTTAATCCCCCCATACCTCAGTCTCATCGTCAGTAAAATGGGTTTCCTTGAGGAGGGATTGAGATTACATGCATCAGGCATTCAGCACATGGTCCAGCACACATTCCAGGGCATCTGTCATTTCCCTGGGTCTTCTTTCTCCCCCATCATGGGCAGGGTGAATCCCCCACTGGGTTCCTGCTCTCTGACCCCTGTCTTCCCTGCAGACCCTCTTCCAAAGCCCAGAGGAAGGCTGGCAGCTGTATACCTCAGCCCAGGCCCCCGACGGGAAATGCATCTGCACGGCTGTGATCCCGGCACAGAGCACCTGCTCCCGCGATGGCCGGAGCCGGGAGTTGCGGCAGCTGATGGAGAAGGTAAGAACCTTCCAGGTGCCCCAGGAAGACTGTGAAAATCTCCCAATTTCCACCCTGCCTTCGACCCCCATCCAGGCCAGCTGGGGGCCAGATATAGCCATATATCCACCAGAGCTAATGGATAACCTGGCTCCTCTCCAGGTGGATATTTTAGTCAATATCTGTTCAGTGCTTCTTTGGAGAAGCTGAGCGTTGTGTGGGGACGGGGAGGCAGCATCTGAGTCTCCTGTGTATGATCTCTGGCCCCACCATGCATGCCCTACTCAGCTCTTTAACTCACCAGACTCACCTGCTGAGAAAAATGTCTTGTGTCCCTTGGGGAGGGGTCTCACCCTCCAACCCAAGACACATACAAGATTCTATCCTCCTCCGACGATGGTCGATATAAAACAGTCCCC